>NC_061120.1:190521487-190619035 GCF_002878395.1 Capsicum annuum | reverse complement strand
AATAAATATGTTTTGGATCTTCTATTTGTAGCATGTTTTGCTTACAAAATTATAGCAGCATGTGAGCCTATTAACTTGCAACTAAAAAAACACTAAAGCTAATGAGAATTTTAAATTTAAACTAAAAGTTATAACAATCTCTATGATTTTAGAGTTTTAGTTTTATCTCAATTCTTAGTGTTTATCATTACTTAATTTGAATTTGAATTTAAGATTAATTAATTTGAATTTAAATTTAAAATAATGTTATCCCGACAGTTTATTATTATCTCTTTGTAATTCAAAAACTACAATACTACTATAAATACATACTGATGTATATCAAATTTATTATCATCAAAAAAATTATAGAAAATACTCATCAGTTTTTCTTGAATAACTATCAAGGTATGTTATTTGTGTTTAATTTAATTTTTTAATTATTTTATTATTATTTATGATTGAAGTACCTAGTAAAATTGAAGTTTCTGCAGATCTGACGTACATACATCTCTCAAAAATGCAAAATAGGTATTTAAAGAATCAACAAGTACAATGAAGAATTAAAATATACAAAGGGAATTTATCACATGATTTGTGTTAAGAATGAATGTACACATATTTATATGTGCATAAATGTTATTATATCACTTTTTTTTGTCTTAGTATATTTCTCTTGAGCATAAAAATCTATTCTCAAGAAGGAATTATTATTATTATTATTATTATTATTATTATTATTATTATTATTATTATTAAAAAAGTAAAAACAATTCATGTTTGACAAATAAATTTTAAAAAATACTTTTGAGCACAATTAGTATTTGCCCGAACTTTTAAAAGTGTTTTCTCAAAAGTTAGTATTTGCCCGAACTTTTAAAAGTGTTTTCTCAAAAGTGCTTTTTTTAAGTATTTATTTTCTGACAAAAGCTTGGTCAAACACCTCAATTCTTTAAAATAAGCACTTTTAAGAAGAAGAAAAATAAGCACTATGAAAAAAAAATAAGTTTGACCAAATAGGCTGTTAATTCTCTTTCCTACTTTTCTTCAAATTTAATTTCACTAACTTTTGTGTTTTTTTTTTTAAGAAAAAAAAAAAAGAAACATTATTTTTTTTATATAACGCTCATAGATTCATGCAATTGGCATTAGCATAAGAATAATATATTTTTCTTTTGTATTTTTACCACATAAATTGATAATAGAGAAATCACTTTCGCATTAAAGTGTTTCAATCATTGATTAATGCTAATAAAGTCATGTACTTGACACTAAAATACATGTACATTTATTTTGTTTAGTGTAAGTGATAATATAGTATCACATTAAAATATATCTAACATTGATTTATGCATTTTCACAATACTTTTTCTTATATAAAGCCAATAGGTCCATGTAATATTTATTTTGTATTTATGTAATAATAATAAATTTTATATGCTTTACACATTTTCCCTCTTGATAAATTTTAAGTACCAAATCTAATAGAATACTAGTAAATATAGTGAAGTCTAAATGTAATAAAAATCAATAGTAAAAGATAATACATATTGTCTCATGCATGAAAAATCATTACACATACAACCATAATCATGAAAATATATTGGAGTGAGTCTTGATACACTGCACATAAAAATAAACTACAAAATGCATTTGAGTGAGTTTTGATACACTACACATACAAATAAACTATTAAAATTTATTAGAGTTTATTTTAAGAGTGTTAAACGGGACGGGTCGGGCCGTTTAGCAAACCTGGACCAGTTTGACCCAGCCCGATGAGCCCACGAGATGTAGCGTATTGGGTCCCGAACTACGTTATTTTTTTTTTGGGGGGGGGGGGGGGGGGGGGATTAACTCAGCCCGGATCAAGACCGGTCCAGGTGCCATTATAGCCGTTGGGTCCAACGGCTATATGACCGTTGGGAGCCCAAAACAACTATAATGCCCTTTTTAGTAAAACAAAAAAAATTAATTAAATTATTTTTTAAAATCCAAAAAAAATCCTATGAATACCCTACACTTTCAAATCATTTTCCACACAATTTTCATTCTCTCAAATCTCAATTCTCAATTCTCAAATATTCTATATATTTCCTAAAGTGCTCACTTTAATTTTTTAATTTTGCGATTACAAAGTACGAGTGAAAGTTTCTGAAGTTGCAATCTTTGGATACTTTTAAAATTTAGTATTGTCGTTCCATCTCTTACTTTTAATTTTTAATTAGTGTATTACTTGTTGAATATTTAATTTTATTATATTTGTGTATTTTAAATTTTTTTAGTTTAATTTATATTATGGATAAATTAAGAAACCTCGCCACTAAAGGTGTTAAAAAAATTTGTCCCTGAAGTAGTAGTGGTAGTAAAAAGCGAATTACTAGAGGTAGAGGTAGTTTAAGTAGTAGATATACCTGTGTGTCTCCGCCTCCGGTACCGCTTAGTCAACCTTTTGAGAAAGAAATAGGTGTAGGTGCTCACGATATGGATTATGTAGAAGCTCAAAAAAAATTACGGTATAGAAGAAGAAAATGAAGTTGATGCGGTTAATTTAGATGAAGATGATGAAAATATTGGTGAGACACCCGCAGTAGGAAATGCTAACGTTAGATCTGAATCGGTTAATCTCCTTCGCCGTCCTTCTCGTGCCCCAAGAGCTCGTAAAATAACTAGTATTGCATGTCAATTTTTTGAACGTATATCAGATATTAAGGTGTAATGCAATATCTGTCAACAAGTATAGAAGCATAAAAGAGGAGGCAAGCAAGGGGATACACGTACGTTAATGAGACATATAAGTGATAATCACGATAGAGAGTTAAAAATTACACAAGGTGGTGCGGATGTTGGTAGGCCAACACAAACTAGAATGGACCCAGCAACCAGTCAGGTAATGAAGAAGTATAATAAATCGAGGGATTGGGAAAAAATAGCAAAAATGGTAGTTGTGGGTAGTTTGCCTTTTAGTTTTCCTTCTTCTGATACCTTTATTCATTATATTCAAGCAATTTATAATCCTATGTTTAATGGTATTTCTAGAAGTACTTGTAGGACCGATATTTTTAGACTTCATTCACAATATAATTTTTATTTATCAACATTGTTAAAAAATATTCAATGTAGAATGTCCATAACTTCTGATCTTGGTTGTGCTGTAAATAAAAATAATTATTTAACCATTACTTATCACTGGATAGATTGTAATTTTGTTATGCAAAAACATATTCTTGTTTTTTTATATGATGAAGATTGTAAACATACTGGAGATTTTATTGCTGATTCGATTGATAAAGTTGCAGAATTTTACGGTATTGAAAATAAAATCTTATGTCTTGCTTTTGATAATGCTTCTAACAACAAGACTGTTATAACAAAGTTAAAATCTAAGTTATCTCCGGCGTTACCTGAAATTTTTCATGTTAAGTGTGCTTGTCATAGATATAATTTAATTGTAAGAGATGGTCTTGAGTTTTTTGAGCTTTGTATTGAAAAAATTCGACTTGCCATTGATTTTATTCAAGAAAATAATCGTAGAAAAATAATTAGAGACTTTAAACTTAAATGTGAACAAAATGGATTTGCACCGATATTAATGCCAGAAGAATGTGATACTAGATGGAAATACGTATGATTTTTTAAAAATTTGTTATAAATATAGAGTTCCTATTACACTATCTTTTAACCAACATTGTGGTTCGTTTACTGATTCTGCCCACTGCATGCTACATTATTCTGACTTGGCTATAATTAATGATCTTGTTAACTTTTTCAAAAAAATTTATATAGCTACGGTTGAATTTTTCGGTGCTTATTATCCTACTGTTTGTAATATTTTGGCATATATAGCCGATATTTCTGGTTTGCTCAAAGAATATAAACATAAAGAAGGTTACAAAGAAACTATTGGTGTCATGTTTGCTAAATTTAAAAAATATTTTTTTTCAATTCCCCCTATTTACTTGGTTGGTGTTATACTAAATTTGTGCATGAAATATAATACTATGTGCCATTTTAGTACTCTTATTTATGCTAACTTAGATATAAATACTAACAATGATTCTAGTGATGAAGAACAAAAACAACCTGATTTGTGGACGGCTATGGGTGATGCTAACGCTTACATAGATAAATTATATAACCACTATGCTCATTTAGTTGATTTAGCTGTACCGACAAATATCACTCCAACTGTCGCTCCTCATCCTCCCGAGGAGTCATCATCTTCTAAAAGGCCTGCACATAGTGATTTTTCTGATTACTTTTATGATTTACCTTATTGGAACAGTGTTGCAGAGGGAGCTTACACAACAACTTATCGGAAAAAGCTGAAATATTATCTCTGAACGCCAATAGAGGATCGTAGAAGATGGATCAACGTATTGGATTAGTGGAGGAATAATGAAACACAATATCCTGTGCTTTCAAGATTAACCAGAGATATCTTGAATATTCCAATGTCAACCGTTACATCGGAGAGCGCTTTTAGTCAGGGATGACAACAGCTTGGAGTCAACCGACATTCATTGGGAAACAATGCAATGAATGTTCTAGTTTGCCTTAGAGATTGGATTAGAGCGGAACGAAATATCAAGGAATGAAAAATGGAGCCGAACGACGAGCAGAGACTTGAAGAAATTATGACTTCATGGGAGAACTCAGCAGAATCAAGTCCAATGCATGATTTTTCCTCCGTTGACTTTGACTATCGTATGCAAGTCCCGTTAATATTAACATGGATGAGTTGGAAAAAATGATGCAAAATGTGTAGATTTTTCATCCATTTAATTATAAATTTTGGATCATTTTGCAATCAATAAAATTCAACATTCATTCACTCCTTAGTCCGGACTTTGTAAATTTTTCCATTTAATGACTTAAATTGAATTTCTAGTTTAAATTAATATACTTAGTTAAATATATTACTAATTTACTATCAAGTATTATTAATTTATTATATTAAGTATCATATGTTTTATTTAAAGAAGTACATATATTTTATATGTGTACGTATATATTGAATGGTACGTATATATGTGTATATATTTTCTAAAGTAGTATATATTTAACGTATACATGTGTATAGGTTTTATAAATTAGTACATAACCATATATTAGTGTGTGTGTATTGTAGTATATATATATATTATAGTATATATTTTATTTAAAGAAGTACACGTTGAATGGTCCATACATATGTGTATATATATGTTCTAAAGTAGTATATATTTAACGTATACATGTGTATATATTTTATAAATTAGTATATAACTATATATTTAGTATGTGTATATATTGTAGTGTATATATATTGTAGTATATGTTTTATTTAAAGTAGTACATATATATTGAATGGTACGTATATATGTGTATATATTTTCTAAAGTAGTATATATTTAACGTATACATGTGTATATGTTTTATAAATTAGCATATAACTATATATTTAGTGTGTGTATATATTGTAGTGTATATATATATATATATTGTAGTATATGTTTTATTTAAAGTACTACATATATATTGAATGGTATGTATATATATGCATATATCTTCTATAGACAAATATATTTAACGTATACATGTGTATATGTTTTATAAATTAGTATATAACTATATATATAGTGTGTGCATATATTGTAGTATATTTTATTTAAAGTAGTACGTATATATTGAATGGTACGTATATATGTGTGTATATTTTCTAAAGTAATATATATTTAACGTATACATGTGTATATGTTTTATAAATTAGTGTATAACTATATATATAGTGTGTGTATATATTGTAGTATATATATTGTAGTATATTTTATTTAAAGTAGTACGTATATATTGAATGGCACATATATATGTATATATATCATCTGTAGATGTATATATTTAACGTTTACATGTGTATATGTTTTATAAATTATTATATATATCATTATATTGTAGTATATATCTTGTAGTATATGTTTTATTTAGAGTAATATATATATTTAACTAACGTATAGTCGTATACATGATTACATGTGTAATTGTGTATATGTGTATATATTTTTTAAATTCTAATGTAGTATATAATATATATATATATATATATATATATATAGTGTATATATATTATTTAACGTATTTAAAATGTATATATGTGGATATATATAGTGTATATTGAAAAAACAAATTGGTTTTTAATCGGATTTTTAATCGGGTTTGATCGGGTTTAGGTGGGTTAGACCGGGTTGGGCTAAGTGGGCCAGTTCAGGGTTGTTTTTAAAAAAATTACTGTTGAACTCGGACTCGGCCCATCTCACTTAACCACAACCTGGCCCGGACAAGCCCACAACTCGACTAAATTTCATTGGCCGGTTCTAGGTTGAATTGGCCCGACCCACTTGATACCCTTAGTTTTGACTGAATTTTTAAC
The DNA here is from genome assembly GCF_002878395.1 of Capsicum annuum. Taxonomy (NCBI): domain Eukaryota; kingdom Viridiplantae; phylum Streptophyta; class Magnoliopsida; order Solanales; family Solanaceae; genus Capsicum; species Capsicum annuum. The sequence continues at coordinate 190,612,647 of NC_061120.1, read as the reverse complement.
CGGTTTTGGTGGGTTGGACCGGGTTGGGTTAAGTGGGCCGGTTCAGGATTGGTTTTAAAAATTTTACTATTGGGTCTGGAACCGGACCGGCCCGGATCCAGACTAGACTACTAACCGTCTAAAATTCACTGGTCAGTTCCAGGTTGACCCTACCCAACCCACTTAACACCCTTAGTTTGTTTCGATATATTGCACATACAAATGAACCACTTAAAAATATTAGATTGAGTCGTCATATATTTCATGTACAAATTAATCACTAAAATATATTAGAGTTAATTCTGATACATTATGCATACAAATGAATCACTAAAATACCTTAGAGAAGTTAGAGTGAGTTCTAATACATTATGCATATAAATGAATCACTAGAATACATTAGAGTGAGTTCCGATACATAACACAGACAAATAAACCACTAAAATATAATATGAGACAAAAAAATGTCATGAGAATTGTATTGTGATCGACTAATAAATATGAGATTTTCCCAGAATTTGAACACAAGTGAAAAAAATATTTTTTTTCAAGAAAAATGAAGCTGCAAAAGAACAAAAGGAGGAGGAGAAAAGGAAGAAGACACGAGTAAATAAAAAAAAGTCAACAGTATAAAAATTCAACTGTACATACACTATTTTTGCTATTATCTATAATGTAGCTTTGGTAAATTAAAAAGTCTGATATTACAAGTAATTTTGATTTTATAATTAATTTGGGGCTACTTTTTAAGGCCCAATTGGTCAACTGGTAGATCGGATCATAGATAGTTAATTGGCTTAAGCCATCGGCAAACCCTTAAACTTGTTTCGAAAATTCACTTAAACAACTCAACTAAGGTCTGTGTCTATCAGACCCCTAAACCCCCTGAGTTTTGATACAATTAAACATTTTTTACACAATCAACAAAATGTATATAGAGAGTGTGTTACACTCGTGTGACATGGCAAAAATGCCCAATAAAAAAAAACACATGGCAAATAAGTTTAAAAAATAACTATGAACTGAAAAAATTATAATTAATTATTAAAACTAATCTAACCCGCCCTCCACCCCTATCCACCCCCGACCCCTGCCCACCCCATTATTAACATTCAACCCATTATTTTCTTTCCCTACAAAATCACCATCGGCCATATCATGGCTTTCTCTATTTTCTTTAATAATTTCGAAGCAAATTTTAAATTCGTGTCAGTCTAGAAGGTAAAAATAAAGTTTCGCCGAAAATTTTATTGACCCAATTTTATTTTTTATTTGGCTAGTAAGAACGAGTGAAAAAAAATCAGCTGGTGGTTTTCCGGCAATGGTGTCGCCGTGACAGCAGCAAGCAAAACTGCCGGCACTTTTAGATGGAGGTTCCGATGATGATCTCGTCGGATGAAAGCTCTCTCTCGCCGGTTTTCTCTCAAATCGCACAATCTCTGCTTTTTCCGATCTCTCTCCCAAACCCAATCTCTATCACTATCTCGATCTCCCTCTTTCCGTCACTCAATTTTTACCCTATTTCTCCCTCCCCTCCGGAGTGTATATGTGTGCATATGTGCGGTGGTATCTGTGCGTGTGCGTAATATGTGTTGCTGTGTATGTATATTCTGTCTATAAAAATGGAGACGGGGGAGAGTGTATTGTGAAATTTTTGTGGTGTGACCTCTGTGTGTGTATATAGCTCTCTCTTAATTGGAAAAAAATGAAGCCTTCAACTTTCTTGATTTGATTTTTCTTCTAACTCTACTACTCCTTGTGGTCAATCTCGTGATTTGATTTTGTGATTGTAAATTTTTTAGCCGGTAAGAACAAGTGGAAAAAAATCTTGTGATTGTAATTTTTTTCCCTTTTCAAAATCTTCTTGTTGTTTCTTGTTTTCTCCTTCTAATTCTTCAACTTCACTTGTTTTGAGTTTTTTTAATTCAACAGAAGAAAGAATAGAGAGGAACAGTGGCCATGGGATTTGAATGGAGAGGATTTGTAGGTGCTGTTGAGTTGGAGAAGACAAAGGATTTTTAATTTTTTTTAATTAGTTAAATTATTGCTCATTTAATGTTGATGTGTCATTTTTTCATTGGCTGATAAATAAATCCCCTCAGCTTCACGCGCCTTTCAAATTTGTATTATACTTACAATGTCATGTCAGCAAAAAGTGTCAAATTGAATCAAAATTCGGGGGGTTAGGAGCCCGATAGGTACAGGCCTTAGTTGAGGGGTCTAAGTGAATTTTCAAAACAAATTTGAGGGTCTATCGATGGGTTTGACCTAGTTAATTCATACTTGATGTATAGGCATTCCTAACGTGTGTGCCTATTTATTAGGCATCCATATAGTATACCCCAATGTTCCTGTCATGCGTAGAACTGTCAATATGGGTTGACCCAACCCATCCGGACTAGCCCACACAGACTTCGATTTTGACGGGTCAGGTCGGGCTAGCCCATCAAAATGATGGGTCAAAGAACACCAAGCCCACACTATAACTTTGTGGGTTGCGGGTCTCACGGGCCAACCCACTTTTAAGAAAATAATATTTTATAATTTAATTATAGAATGTTAATAAACATAAGTATTACCAGACAATATTACATTGTGTTAATACTTGTTAATCAAGTCTCCAACACCCCAAAAGATACTCCTAATAGAGAAATTGGAAAAGGTACAAATATACCCTCGAACTTTGATAAATGATACATATATACCCTCCGTTATACTTTAGGTACAAATATACCCCCGCCGTTAATGATTTGATACATATATACCCTTCTTATTAACAGCGTGCCACGTGTCGCGATCCTAGCAATTTATCCATTTTTATTTACGGAAAAGGTACAAATATACCCTCAAACTTTGATAAATGGTACATATATACCCCTGTTATACTTTAGGTACAAATGTACTCCCACCGTTAATGATTTGGTACATATATACCTTCTCATTAACGGCGTGTCACATGTCACGATCCTAGCAATTTAGCCATTTTTATTTATTTTATTCCCAAATAATTAATCCATCCTAATTAAAAATTCATTGCCCGACCCATTCCATCCCAGTCCGACTCGATCCAAACTGAAGCTTCACGTGTGTACGCCTAAAGCTTCTAAGAGCTGCAGAAGCAAACAAGGCAACTAATGCTACCAAAATATTTATGCGAGAAAATTCTTACGTCATGATGACTCTTGGAGGTTATAACATAGTAAGGAATCAGATTCTGGTGAGGTTAAATTGAATGTGTCAATTTTTTTCTTCTGTAAACTATTCTGTATGTCAATATATTCATACCCATGCATATTAATCTTTCATTCTTCTTGATGCATACTTCAAAACTCATCACAATTTGCAGATTATATTAGTTGACTTTGTGCGAGAGTATATGCCAAAGACTTAAGGTGTAATTGAAATTCAAGATTCTAATGAAAATAAGTAGAATGTTCATTGCATCAGGAGGAAAATGCGGATGATTTTATGCAAAGGATAGTCGAAATTTGTTAGGGATATCGGTTTAGTGGTAAGAAACGCGTTTGTAGGGTTAAAATGCCTTCAGATCTGATTCGTCGCTGCCATTTACATCAATCCGTCGTTCAATTATGAGTCTCAGAAGCTTTTGGCATAAACACGTCTCTCAGAAGCTTTAATTTGGATCGGGTCGGGTTGAAATGTAATGGGTCGGGTAGTGGATTTTTATTTATAGTGGATTAATTATTTGAGGGTAAAATAAATAAAAAGGGGTAAATGGCTAGGATCATGACACGTGGCATGTCATTAGTTAGGAGGGCCTATATGTACCAAATCATTAACTGTAGGGGTATATTTGTACCCAAAATATGACGGAGGGTATATATGTACCATTTATCAAAGTTCAGGGGTATATTTGTACCTTTTCCATATAAAAAATGGGTAAATGGCTAGGATCGTGACACGTGGCACGCCGTTAGTTAGGAGGGTATATTTGTACCAAATCATTAACGGCAGGGGTATAATTGTACCGAAAGTATGACGAAGGGTATCTATACTATTTATCAAAATTCAGGGGTATATTTGTACCTTTTTCGTAGAGAAATTAAATAACTTTAAACATGATATCCTTAGAAACAAATAAAAATACTAATAAACAATCTAAATAGTTGCATGTATTGACTTACGGGCTTACCCAACCCACATTACTCAAACCCTACGGGCCATGAGCTTATCTGGATCAGGCTAAAAAATCCTGTTCTTAAATGGGCTGTAAAAACTAAAGCTCAATTCCATCAAATTACAGGTCAGGTCGGGTCGGTCTAATAGACGTGACCCACATTGACGGCTCTAGTCATGCGTTTTGATTTCCTCATGACGAGCGAATTCATCGAACTCGCGATTGAGATGAACCACAAAAAGTACAGAGATAGATGAGACACAAAAAATGTATAGATACATAAATAGGTTATTACTTTACATATACATAATTAAAATATTCGAAAAGTATACATTCATACTAAATCGATACCACTTTATGATGAGCATAGATATTTGATTTTGACAAGTCAGATTCGCAGTGCTTAAAATTTTACAAATCTACTCACTTTAAAACAATTTCAAATACATACGAGGTTACATATGGTTAAAGATTAAATTTTTTTGTTATCAAATTTTTTTGTTTAAATTTTAGACACTTGAAGTTTAAGTAATTCTTTTCTTGAACTTCAACTACATATAGCTGAATAAATTATTTTTGTCTAACTTCAATCAAAAATTTCTAAATTTCAATTTTCAACCATACAAAACTTCAAAACTAGTTTCAAACTCTACATATTTAAAGTTATTTTAAAATAGATAAACATGCGACTTTTTTTCTTTTTTTTTAAATACAACATAAATAACAGTATTCAAATTAAATTACTCATAAAATATGTAATTTTTAATAAACAATAGCAGTTCGAGATCCCAATTACTTTAGACTGTAACTTTGTAATATTACCAAATTTTGCCTTTTGCATAGAGGACGGTGCATTATATCAGTTGTACCCCAAAAAAGTATATAAGAAATTGAGGAACCTACAAATATTCAGAGACAAATATACCAAAAAGTTGTAATATTATATTCTATAGGAGTGGACCACAATCAAAACTTTCACCCCCTTTGTCCATTCGTTAAAAATGGTTATTTATATATCCATAGAGATTATAATGGACTGGTAAGTATTTCTTCATTTTTTAATTAGAGGTCTCATATTTAAATCTTGAACACATAGTCATTTTTAGTAAAAAATACTTTGACCTCCATATTATGACTCACCGATGTAAATTTAAATTAATTGCGCTCTTATGTAAATACCGAATATTGAATCAAAAACAAAAAAAAAAAGATTCTTCCAATAATCTATTCCAAAAGAATAATACTAATAATCAGGGGCGGATCTATTAAGGCCCGTGGGGGTGGCACGCCACCCGCAAACTTCGACGGAAACTCTATACATATAGTTGTATATATATAAAGATATAGTTAAAAATTAAGTCTGCCACCAACAATAACAAGATATTGTCTAGTGCGGTGGCAAAGAGTTGGTTTTGTAATTCCAAGGTCTTGTGTTCAAAATTTGTTGGCAACATTTATTTTTTAAAACCATTTTTGTTAATAATTTTTCATTAAAAAAGCAAGGCACCATTTGGCTTTGTTAATAATTGCAACACGTACTTATACCAAGCAACGCCAAATTCCTATTTCTAAATAAATAAAAAACTATTTCCAAATTCCAAATTAAAACATCGACTGAGACTCTTGTTCTTGAGGTTTCCTCCTGCTGCTGCTGCTTGCTCTCTCTCTTTGTTTGCTCTCCATAAGTTATATTGAAAAATTATTTTGTTTCTCTTTCTTAAGCCTAGAAACTCGAATTTGGAATTATCTATGTATCTTGATAACTTGATTTAGGAGAAAGTGTTCTAGTTTTGTGATTGAGAATTTGAGATGGAGAATTTTTTCAAGAAGGTTAATTATTCACAATCAAGTTCTAGTAATGTCAATGTCAATCGTTTTTGTCTTATAACTGACCTCGATTTGGGTTCACTTAAAGCCGATCCGGGAGAAAGAAGAACTATTTCTGATTATGATCCTCGAATACGAGATGAAGTGAGGAAATATTATATTGAAAAAGGACCTTGTCAACCTATCTTGAAACATTAGTTGAGGCAAATATGATTTGGCAAACACATTAGTTGAGGCAAATCTTGTAAAGACTTATTCACTTGTTTATTTACTTGTGAAGTTGGCTTTGATTTTACCCGTCGCTACGACAACTGTTGAGAGAACATTCTCTTCCATGAAGCACATAAAAAATGAAGTGTGAAATAGTATTGGTAATCAATATTTAAGATTTTTTAGTATGTTACACAGAGCGTGATGTATTTAAAAATGTAAGTAATGATGTCATTGTTGATCGTTTTCAGAATATGAAAACTCATTGTGGGCAATTGTAATGAATTATGGATACTATGATATTAGTAATATTATTAAAAGTTAAGTTTGGTCATTTTATTATTGATTGATTTGTTAATTATCCTATATATTGAAAAGATGAATAATCCGATTGAATTACTTGGCACCCGGTGAGTTTGGATCCTGGATCCGCCTCTGCTAATAATAACAATGTTTTCTTTGTTATAAATGTATTTACATTATAGTGAATGTCTATCAAGATCTAGTTGATATCTATCAGTATTTGAAGTATCTGTCTTTTACTCAGAAACTAAGAGTATTTTTCCTTATAAATATAGGAGTTTTATTTATTGTATTCTCAATCAAGAATCTTATGATCTCTCATCCCTTAAGAGAAATAAAGAAGCTTCCTTCTTCTCTCTCTATTTATTTCTGTTCTTGTTTATATTCTTGTTGTTCTTTATTTATATTTCATAACATGTTATCAACACGAAACTCTACAAGAACTAAGGTATTATTTATTTCTCTCTAATCTATGAATATTAGCACGAGATTAGTACAATCGGCAACCTGCCAATATATGAACTCGTTAAAAATAAAGTCATCATGTTAATCACTCGTGCATATGTACTTATAAATTGATTTGGAGCCTTATCAAGATTATCATGTTTATTATTTTTGGATTCATGTGTAAGTTACACACAACAAGTATATTATTACATAAAACACCATGGTGCAAGAATAAGGTTAATCGGCACATATAACGATATCAAATTACAAATTACACTACTTAGCAAAATGTTTAATATTATATACAATAGTTAGCACAGTTACAAATTATTATATTTTAGTTTAATCATAAACTACTGTTTTTGAGTGCAATGAGTATTGTATTAAATATATATCAGCATGAGACTCTATATTATTTTATAACACAGCAAAGTCGCCGAAAACTATTATGGAATACAGTAAGTGTGAGTTGCACATAGCATGCATATTGTTCCTATTTTCTACCCATAAAAGGTAAATATATTATGGGAAAGTCCTAATTCTTATTGCAATAACTCCATAATTAATCCTAATTCTTATTGTAAATAATTTGAGTGGATAAGACGTTGATACAAATCTCATCGTATCGAAAGGGTAAGACATCATGTTAGAGTCTTGATGCATCATGATGATAAGATATTGGGTTCAAGTCCCATCAATTTATGCCTAAGACGCTTTTATATGGATAAGACATTGAGTTTGAATCTCAATACACCATACTGATGATATTATGATGGCCAAGACAAAATAATGGGTGTTTGGTAAAAAATCATGAAATTCGACCCATTGAATATGCTCCACCACATGAAGTGAATGTGGTGACAATATATGATAAGTCTGAAACACTACTAAAAATTTGGTATTTTCCGACAGCACATGTAGTCGGAATTTAGTCGAAAAATAAGGTATTTCCACCACATTCCGACTGTATAGTAGTAGTCGAAAAATACCTTGTCGGAAAAATATTTTCGACCACATATGTCGGAAATTTTCGACTACTACAGTCGGAAATATTAAATTAATAATTAAAAATAATTATTTAATAAATAAAAACTTTCCGACCAATGTAGTCTGAATATTTATTAAAAATTATTTAATAAATAAAAACTTTCCGACTACTGTAGTCAGAATATTAATAAATAATTATTTAATAAATAAAAGATTTTCGATCAATGTAGTCGGAGTATTTATTAAAAATTATTTAATAAATAAAATTTTTTCGACTACCGTGGTCAAAATATTAATAAATAATTATTTAATAAATAAAAATTTTTCGACCAATGTAGTCGGAATATTTATTAAAAATTATTTAATAAATAAATTATTTTCAATCATTGTAATCGAAATACCCTCTCTTCAACTAGAATTTAAAAATCACAAATAAAATCGAAACTTAAAAATTCAACCACTTTGAAACATCCAAAACAAATAGCGGAATCAAATAGTATAAGCATTTCAAGACAAGTTTAAACGTCAAAATTCAAAACAAACACCAATTGTAATAGTTTAAGTCTAAATGTCACAATCATAAACAAAAACCAACCACTACAATGTAATCTAATCATCTGATTCCTTATCTTCTCCATCCTCAAATACTTGCGGCATATGCTTCTTGACTAACGCCTCAAACTTGGCAAATTTTGCACAGTGTTGCGTCAACTCTTCAATTTTTTTCTGATTGCTTCAATTTCTTCTGCATTTTGCGAAATAGAAGCAGATTTAGGCAACATTGGGGAAGAACTACTCGTGGATTAATTAACTCCAAGCCCGTAGGTTTTACCCTTCTTTAGACCACCTACCACAGTTGTCCATATTATAGTCATATCAGCAGGCAATGGTTGGACCATGGTACCATCCTCTGAAGCAGGTTAAGTTTGACGCCAATCTTCAATGCTTTTTGAAATCCCTCCTGAAAGAAAAATAATTTTCATTAAGTAAACAAACTAAGTTGAATAATAAGAAAATAATATATATAAAATTTATTATCTTACATATGCATTTTTAGCACGCGGTTCGACCCACTCTTATCTTGTACCCTCCAGATTTTTCTTCCTATGTGTCTCTTCGAAGGCCGTAGGAAGAGGTACATCTACTCCCCCATTTGAGAATTTCTGTAAAATTTTACCCATATACAAGGTTAATGCTACTGTAAAAGTTCATCTATTAAGGTCATATCAATTCCACACTGTCTGGACTTAAAGCACACGAAAAATTTCTATAAACATGAAAATTTTCTAAAAGTCTTGCATTCCTAAAGCTCTGCATTTGCAATAGAACCTTCTGGTGTCTTTTTTACATTGATAAATGATGTAGCAAGCACTTGATCAAAACCAAAGCAACACGAAGACATACTTTCCTCTAAACAGAACTTCATACCTCACTCAATGTTTATCAAGAAAAAGTACTAACAAATGCAAAATTTAAGTTTCAGTTGCAGCTAATTTCAAATAAAAACTCTGGTTTAAAATAAAAATAGGTTTCTTGTAATATGGATACTCTAAAATCGTATTACTTAAAAAATCTGAACAAGACATCTACATGTTATAATTCAACAATATTATCAAACTATCTGAAACGACCTTCTCGTATTTTTTTTATGCAATTCCTTTTCTTTCTGTGGGTGCCTCAGCTTGTAGATTTAAAATTGGCTGGTATCAACTGATGCTACAAAGTTCTTTACAGTTTACACTATGGTCAGCCAAATATATAATGGACAGAATTTTATTGAAGTTATCCTTTCTGGACCATGTATGAAAAAGACCATATTGTGAATAGACTTTAGTTAGATGAGAGTGGGACACGAGCAATAATTTCACATTTTGAAAACCAACTTTCTATCATTGACATCCACAATATGCAAATATAAGAATTATCAATAAAAGCTCTACAATATGTAGACATATTTGTTGCCTTTTTGAGGGACCAAATATGTCTGCCACAATACCTAACATTGCTTATCTGAGAAAGAAAAAGAGTTGGCCAAGAATTGAATATTTATTTAGTCCCTACAAGAAAGGATTCAACCAGAGAAAAAAAATGTTAATCATTAGCTTCCTTTCTTACAATGGCTGCTTTATAGTTAAAACCATCATATTTCAGTCGGTAAACTGAAGCATGTATTGTTAACTTAGATCTTTATAATTATACTATAACTTCAACTGATCTATGAACCATATCATAGAAAGAATGGATTACCCATATCAATAATAACACCAAGATCAAGACTACTACCAAATAATGAACCTGCCAAATCAAAAGGGCAAACCTCAAACTAATCGATCTTCAATGGGCTGCCAAATCAGTTGGATGCTAGTCGGTTCAGTTGGCTGAGTTCAGTTGTCATGGATGTAGAAATAGAAAAAATAAGAAACTTGACTAATAAGCACTATGCATTAGCAAAATTCAAACTTTATAGTTAAACGCTTAATATGCTATTAATCAAGTCACATTGAAGAGGGCATAGTTTAACAGAAGTCCATAGCCCTATGAATTAAACTGGAGACTCATAAACAAATATTTTTCTGTTGTAATGAAATAAAGGAGAAAATGGATAAAAGGGTTGGAAAAGAATAGTACTAGTCTTCTTTGGTGGGTAGCAAAACTCATCGAACCTCCGGTGTGCAGCGAACCACCCATTTCAGAGGCTCGATTTGCCTTTCCCCGTTCCCTCTTCGCCTTATATTCAGGAGTGTCCCATAATATCAAGAACTTAGACCACACTTCATCATTCAACTAAATAGGTTTTAACAATTTATTCCGGGCCTCATACAAGTGTTCTTTGACCCGTAGAGATGTTTTCAACAGAAAAATGCGGTCTACTTCATTATCATGACAATCACTCCATGCACACTTTTTCTGTAAAATAATTTAATACAAAATTACAAAACGAGTTGATGGATACAATGGAAAAATTATCTTTAGGCAATGAGATTCATAGCTTATAAAACTGCTTATACTATAAACTATTTCCACATAACAATTCTAATTTCGTACTATTTCCACATAACAATTCTAATTTCGTATGGAATCTCTAACCAACTATTCCATGGCTCATTGAAAAATGGTTTAATTGCTTCTATAATCATATGCGCGACGGCATATGCTGGAATGAACCTACAATAAAATTATATTAAACCATCATCTTAGCTTTTAAAAATTAAGGAAAACTTAAGTGTTACTTACCCATCACGATAAGGGACAATTCGTAGCCTCTCAACATTGTCATATTCTAATACCTCTTTAAATTGCAAATTCTGAGAAGCAGCTACTGTAGCATTAGGTGTTGTGGCACTAACAATGAATGGTGATGTTGGCGTGTTAGGACCTCCAACCCTCAATCTAGAAAGGCTTGGTACGGATGATGTCGAAAGCACAAATGAAGAGCTATCATGTAGACTGTTTTGGGATGAAGAGGTATGGAACTGGTCAGACGGTGGAGGCATGAAAAATACATTGGTAGTGAAATAGTACATCTAGGAGGGGGAGAAATATTTGTAGTAGTTGGTTGAAGAGTTGTGGTAACAGGTGGTAGTGGTGGTAGTAGTAGTAGTTTATATTGACCTGTAGGAAGATTATCAGTTCCTTTCTTACTTTTCTTACGTCTCCCATTAACATTACCTTTTGATGCCATTGATTTTCTTTACTAGCCTCCTGGAAAAAAAAAAGGAACAACCAAATTTAAGAATAGTCATGTTTGTTACAAGGTAGGCAGATATATACTTTAAACAATTGGGCTAGGAGTTCTATGAAATAGAAGGACACCTGAAATAGAAGGACAATGATGGTGGTACCGGCATTACTGTTGTTTTTGGACAAATAACTATATTGACAAAGAAATGGTTCTGATGATTGGATACCAAAAATTTGTATATGGTTAACCTATAGTATTAAATTTCACTTTCTTCAGCTACAACAAGTTCAGTGACAAGATAATTTGCACAACACTGCACATCCCTCAAAAGTACTATACTATACTACTTTGTGAAAAGTTGAGGTCCTTTACACCAAAAGTCATTGTGAATTAGGTGAAGCTTTAAAGTCTGTCCCTGGTATGTTGTCTACAAAGGGTAGGACATATTCATTGACTCCTTCACAAGCTTAAGAAAGCAGGGCGATGAACTTGTCCTAATTATACTCTTTGACAGTATATCAAGTGTGTAGGAGTTTAAGATATCTTAAACTCCTACACAGTTCATTTATCTTCTACACAGTTTATATATCAAGTCATACCTTTTCTCAATGAAAGGTCTTCCAACCGAATCCTCTTTTGCTTCACTTATAAAGTATTTCCATTTCCCCAACATAATATCTTGATCTCCACTTCTTTGTCTCTCTGAAAAAGTTCTTGTAGAATCCCAGGATTTCAACATTTTAATATTTTTTTTCGATACTACTTAGAAAATATAACTGATAATCTAATATCTTAAATTCCTTGTTCTTTCATATGGTGTCACATATAACTTACAGAGGATCTATCCAGAAAGGGAAAAATACAAAGGAAGTGTTCTAATCAAATGCTCAAAAGTAATTCAATTCCTTTATACTCTTTATTCTCTATCTACCAAAGACTGCCTGTCAATTGTTATTTCTGTAAGTTAAATACTTATCAATTACTTTATCCACACAAAAAAATAAAACTCCAAATTCATTTTCTTTAAAAGGTAACAAGTACATCTTTTGAGAGATCAAAAAGCACAATCATCACCGCCAAATTTTAAATAGACATGAGCCACATACTGATCTCAGCAGATGAAAGTTTGCTCCAGATATACCATTACTAGTCAAAGTGCGTGCAATACACATTAGAAATTGACTAAACCCTTGGTATAATCATAACTTCCCAAGGTACAAAGAATATGCAACAAATATTCACATACTAATCTGGTCAGGTGAAGTGAAAGTTACTCTAGTAGTTTCGAAATTCAGCAAAAAAGTGCAACACATATTAGGAAATGATAACGACAAATTAATTTCCCATACAATCATCGGTGAAGAATGTACCACACATATGAACACAGATACTCATCCAACCAGATGAAACATGCTACAGTAATAACAATATAATAGGCAAAGGGACCAAAATACACATCGAAAACTAATAACATCAAATCAATTTCCATACAACCATTACCGCAGAAGGTATAACACATGTGAGTCAGATATTCATCTAGTAATAACAAAACTATCAGGCAGGGGGTCTCTAATACACATTAGGAACGGTAATGACAAAGCAATTTTCCATCCATTCATCCCAGCAGAATGCACAATACATATGACATAGACACTAATCCAGCAAGCTGAAAAATGCTGATAACGGCAAGTCAATTTGCGCACAATCATAACTACAGATGTTACACCCTTTTTTTAATTTTTAATTTTATTTTTAATCTAGTAAACAAGATTTCATTGATTTGCAGAAGCTACACCACATATAAAGCAAATTTTTGATATGTTTATTTTTTATCTTACATATATTATTTAATAATTAAAAATAAAATTCCAACTACTTTCGTCAGTTGAAAATTTGATAAATTAAATTATTTATAAAATATTCGACCACAGTAGTTGAAAATATTTTTAATATATTTAATTAATTATTAATTCTTTGTATAAAGTCATATATTTATTTAGATACTAGGTTCCGATGGCCCATGCCAGCACGGGCCCAATATATATTATTTTTTATATTAATTTATGTGACAAACATAAAATTAGATAATTAATTATATTTTTAATATGTTTTAAGACTTTTTAAGTTATTAGCTATTGTAATTTATAATACTTTTTTCGACATTATAATTTACTATTTTAAGTTGTTTGCTATTTTAATTTATAATAATCTTCTTTTTCAAACTTTTGTGATATTGATAGTAAATTTATATTTTCAAAGTAATTTGATTTTTTAATTACTGTAATTTATAATATTTTTTCTATTCAATTTAAGCGACACTGACATAATTTCGAGAGTCAATCAAATATCACTATTGAAGTAGAAAAACCGACATGTCTTGAATGACTCGTAATAACTAATTAGAAGTGATATAGCAAAATTGATATAAAATATATTTGTGAAATTTTTTTAAGCCTCATATAAGATTTCAAATTAATTTAAAACATCAAGAGTTAATTTATCATTTTATATTTATTTTACCTTTTTTAATTTAATATTATTAATTTTTTAATACTTAGATGACTTATAATAAGTACTCAGGGGTGATATAATAAAATTACGGTTGAAGCAGCTGAAACAGACATGTCATAAATATCTGTTTTACTTTTTTTTTTAAAATTAAATTTTATTAAATTTTTAATACATAAATGTCATATAATAATTAATTAGGGTGGTATTTTAAGCGGGCCTCACATAAGATGTCAAATTAATTTAAAACATCAAGAGTTAATTTATCATTTTATATTATTTTTATCTTTTTATAAAATATTATTAATTTTTTAATACTTAGATAACTTATAATAATTACTTAGGGGTGATATAGTAAAATTAGGGTTGAAACAGGTGAAACAGATGTCATAAATATCTGTTTTACTTTTTTTAAAATTAAGTTTTATTATTTTTTTAATACGTAAATGTCATATAATAATTAATTAAGAGCGAGATAGTAAAATTAGGAAACAAGCAGGCATGTCGACCGCCAACTGCCTGCTTCCAGCTACCCCACTCATGCTTATACGTAGTAGTAATTACTATTTTCGACTACAGTAGTCGAAAATAATATTTAATAATTTATTAATTTTATTATTTATATTTTCGACTATAGTAGTCAGAAATATATATTTAATAATTTACTTATTTGATTATTTTTATGTTCGACTAACTCGATCGAAAATTTATTGATAATAATTTATTTAGATAATTATTTAATTTCTGTATGAGGTATGATTATTTATTTAGTCATATATTTATTTATCTATTAGTATTTTCGACTATAGTGGTCGGAAATATATATTTAATAATTTATTTATTTATTTATTATTTATATTTCTGATTATAGTGGTCGAAAATATATATTTAACAATTTACTTATTTGATTATTTATATTTTCGACTACAGTGGTTGAAAATATATTGGTAATAATTTATTTAGTTAATTATTTAATTTCTGTATAAGGGTATGATTATATATATATATATATATATATATAGTCATATATTTATTTAGCTTTAGTATTTCCGACTAGAGTGATCTGAAATTTATATTTAATAATTTATTTATTTATATTTTCGACTACAGTGGTCAGAAAATAATTTGTAATAATTTATTTAAATAATTATTTAGTTTTTGTATAAGGGTCTAATTATATATTTATTTAATTATTTATATTTTTTACTACAACAGTCGAAATATATATTTTACGGAATTTACCACCAAATATCTAACTGTTGTAGTCACAAATAGTATCGAAAAAATATTTTATAAAATAAAATAATAAAAAAATAAATATTCCAATTGAAGTAGTCGAAAATTTGCGACTAATTTTTTTCAGTCAGGATTTTCGATCAAAAAATAGCGAATTTATGGTAGTGAAATATGACAACTTACTTCATTCTTGAGGTATATGTGGTAGCAATGCACACAATATGTTTAAAAGGAGACAAGTGATTGAATGCACGGATATAAGCGTAGAGGGACAATATGATAATAATCATCAAAAGTGATAATATTTTCACCCGCTTATTATGACTATAAGATATGTTAGAGAAAAATTCTCTGCATTATATATATGCCTCGATTTGCTCTTGAAGTAGCAATGTCATGAAAAAAGTTATAAGCTATCATAATTTGATAAGCTTAAGGCACTATTATATTTCATTATTCTTAGGGAATGAGAAGCTTATTAATGCAAACATGTACTTGATTGTGATGGTATCATAACTCACCTCCGAAATATGCTGAATAACTGAGAAAAGTTATTTTGAAATCTACTTCTAAAGTAGTAAATATGAAATTTATTCATGTAATAGTAAATATGAAATTTACTAAAGAGAAAAGGTACATGTCATGGTAAACTTGGAGTTTACTAGTATAAAAGTTCATAAATTGATATGAACAATTGCAACATCCCAAAGATGTGCATACTGAGTATGTAACATATATTGAAGAATTAGAAAATTCTTTATTACTTTTAGTGTTACTTGTTCTCATGATAAGTTGGTTGGACCAACTAATTTTGGGATTGGATCCCTTAAAATCTAAAAAGTATAAAAGGTGAATAAGAGCCTGTTCACCTATCATATGATATGTTAAAAAGATGCATCAATAATATGATCACATGTACATTCATTGTCAACCTGCGTTTGACATTCATAAAGTTGTTTTCTCAATAAAATTGAGTTAAGAACATAACTTCAAGATTGTACAATCAAGACAATTTATTGAAATTACAAGACGCATCCAAGGGTTAAAAGTTTCAATTTTCTACCCCTATTTAAACCCAATAACACGTGATTTAGCCATTCTTCACAAAAAATATACTAGTTTCTTTCAAGAACAAGCTAGGGTTTTTATTGGGGATTCAAATTCAAGAAGGTTTCACCGTCAATCTTCACGAAATCACGAACTAAGGTATGTATAATGTTCATTATTGGACTCCTTTCGTCCATAAAGCCCAAGAATCTCTTTTCTAAAGTCAAGATTTTAGATTTTCTTTATGAACTTCATGTTGAGTTTATTGTGTTTCTGTTGAGAATGATCAATTGAATTCAAATCCATGTTGGGTGATTAATGTTATGTGGAATTGATTCGTATAGATGTATATTCATGTGAACCTATGATTAAACCCTAGGATGATGAAATTAGATGTTGAATCATGATGTGTAATTATTGTATAATGGTGTCTACATATATTATGCCTATCATGTGTTTGATTAAATGTCGATATGAAGGAAAAGTGCCCAAATAGCATGATATTATGAAATCCCTATGTTTGTACAAGTTTATGCATATCACATATTTGATGAAGTGCTTCAATATATGAATTATGAATTGTTTTGTTGGTCATGTGTTCACGTAAGTCATGCTATGTCAGTTTCTTTTCATCGAGTCCTGGGGGTACTTATACCCGACAATTTAGTTGTGTGCCTAGAGCCATGCCATGTTTTCACGATACTCTCAATCAAGCTATGATCCATAGAACTCAGTCAGTCATGTGACTCAGGAAAACCCAAAAATCTCAGTAATCTCAGTAGTTCAATAATCTCAGTGACCTCAGTACTCAGAAATCTTAATAACCTCAGTATTCCCAGCCAATCTCAGTAACTTCAGTATTATCAGTCAGTCCTCAAAACTCAGTACATTCCGTCAATCAACGGATCTCAGTAAATTCAGTTTAGCTCTGCTAAACAATACCATTAGAATCAACTCAGTTCAGTTAATCAACTCAGATCAGTTAATCAGTTTAGTGTCTTTTATATGGGAGTAGGATTCAGCATCGAGCGAGCCTAAGGATGGGGACTCACCCGCTAGATAGGACTAAGATCCCTAGAAGCAATCCCTAAGTTCCAGAACTACGTAGCCAGCGTAGGTTGAGATGCACCCTACGTGTTTAGGGACATATATATGACTCATTTGGGTTACTTACCAGGAGAGGTTGATGAAAGAGCTCCCTGTTTGAGAGGGTATACTCACAACCAGTCTTTATCAGTGGCGCTGTACTGATACCCTTCCAGTTGGGGTTATAGGTTGGACCCCACCAGTTTAGTTTTAGGGTATGTCGGTTAGATGATCACATCCAACAGTTACAGTTTCAGTCTCAGTCTCAGCCTCAATAAAAGAACTCAGATAGTTCTTCATATTTCAGGACTATTAGATACAGTCAACTCAGATATAAAATGGAACTCAGATAGTTCCATTAGATTTAGGACTATCAGATCAATCATTTATGTTATCAGTTATATCATTTATCAAAACTCATGTCATCATTATTCATCTTCAAGACTGTCAGATACAGTCAACCAGACCTGTTCTTCATAATTAGAACTGTCAGACACAGTTATTCATGTATCTATAACATAGTATCAGTCCCTCAGATATCAATAATTCTATGTTCTTGGTAAAACTCAGTAGTCAAAACTCAGTATTTAGTCCTAGAACGATCTCAGTTACAGTTACGTATACATGTATGTATTCTCACATTCATGTTAGTCAGTCAGTTAGTATTGTTCATGCATATGAACCTATTACATCCAGCCTACCTCACTTGTATACCAGTACATTTAAAGTACTGACGCATTTTCACTATGGTGTCTTATACCATAGGTTTAAAAGCACGAGCTCCAGATAACCAATAGCATCCCAGTTCAGCTATCAGAGTTAGCAGTGAGTCCTCATCCTTCGAGGACATAATGATTTCATTACTAATTCAGTTTTTAGTTTATTTTAGTAGTCAGAGTTAGTAGGGGACATGTCCCATCAACTTCTTATTCAGACAGTTTAGAGGCTTTCATACTATAGCATGTTAGACAGTTATTTCATATTTGCTTTGGTATTATTATACCATTTTTAGACATTGTTTATCAGATGTTCATTCAGTTTTGAACATTATGGCTATTCAGTTCATATTTCCATATTTTATGGTATATTATGTAGTATACAGGTACAAATATCAGTCATAGGTTAGCTTGTGGTCCTTCGGGGTCATAAGTATCATGTAGCATTCCGAGTGCCAAATTCGGGGCGTTACGGTGAATTATTTTTTTAGTACGTTTCTTCTTGTTAGCTTTATTTTGTGCTTTTCTTGTTTTTAAATCATAGAATTTCTTCGTTCAAGTTCGGACATCATTTCCTTGAGTCATCAAACAAAGAATCCATTTCAACAAAGGAGTAGACTCACCTCTCGACTCATCACGAACTACAAGCCAGTTTGCAACATTGTGACACAGAGTGTGAGAGTATGGTAAGGGTGTTTTGAATTAAATTTTGTTTTGTTTTGTAGGCTTGTTATTTTTTTTAGGTATAATTACAAGGGAACCTGCGGCTTCAACCTCTCAACCCATGAACAACAATGCCACCAATGTCATTTTGGCCTACCTTGACACTATGTCCCGAGACCTAGCTATGAAAAATGAAAGGTTGGATTGTATGGTAGGTCAAAGGGAGCAAGTGGGCTTCTTGGACACACGTCAAGAGGAAGGCCGTAGCTCATGTGAGCTACGAGGTAAAAATACTATCCTCTACACTCCTATAAGCTTATAATGTTGTGATGTGGCTAGTAATGGCCAATTGGATGGAGTTGTAGATTTACCTAGAGTAGGGGTGTTTGAGTCTCCCTACGGTGATACTCTTGGTGATTTTAGGTTACATGATGACCAAACTCTTGTTGTAAGTACGCAAGTACTAGTTGATCCTTTAGATGTTAAAATTGATTCTTCTTGTAAGAATGAATTATGTCCATCTAGTGCTAGCCCTTATAACTTGAACAAGGTTCCATTACCAATTGACAAGAGTAGCAAGATGATTCTACGTTGGTATACGGGTTACCAACAACTAGTGAGGGCGTGCAAAATGATCAATCGGGTGAAGATGACCTTGATTTGTTTGAAAGTATAGAAAACTTGAATTTTAATTGTACTTGTGAAAATGGTTTTGTTCGTAACCCTTTTGTTGCACATGATGGTATGAAGCTAAGCATGGCTTACTCTTTTAAAACTGAGTATAAACGAAACCCATGCCCATGTCTACTTCTCCCATTTGACCTCGGTGCCATCTTAGAGTATGGTAGTAGTAGTTTCGGCCTTTGTTCTTTATTTCTTGAGTGTGATCCCTTTGCTTCCCATGATAGTTTATGTCTATAAAAGGATTACTCTCTTGAAAGAGAATGTGTTGCATACCTAGAAATGCTATCTACTCATTTTTCGTGTGTTTCCTATGTTAAGTATACTAATGATGATGAACTTGAAATTAGTAAGTACTTACATGAGGACACCCTAGTTGGAGTTGACTTGTGTGACACCTTTCTCTACCCTTTTTGTGCTCATGATATTTTCCATTGTGATATAGAGGGTATGCCTAATTTTGAGGATGACACCATAGGGGAAAGTAAGAATGGCCGAGACCTAAGACCTTGGTTACGACTACCATTTGATCCATGTGCCAACTTAGGATGGGAAAGGATTTTGCTCGTCTTAGACTCATTTTTTTTATATTTATTCGAGCCTCTTCCTTTGTAACATTTGTACTAGTATTTCTTTGTTTAATACAAAGGACTCGTGGATATACATCAAATTTATTCTCCCTTGGCATGACATGTTGATATGTTTATTTTGCTAACCCTAACCCTCATGTCATGAGGATGTGTGCTTGTTTGTCTTCTCTTGATTTGCAAGGTATGGATTTGAGGTCGAATCTTTTTCAAGAAGGGGAGGATGATACAAGTATGATCACGTAGATGGACTTATGAGGGCTTATATTGGATTTGAGACTTGGTGTATGTAAATGAAGTGCAAAGGAGCACCTAAATGGACCCCAAAACTGTCCATACATAGCACTCCAAGGGCGCCTACTTGAAGCCATTCATTAAAGGGCCTTTTTGATCATTTCACCTTACTTTTTTAATATGCTATAAATAGAACCCTTGAGGATTTTTAGTTGTTAGTTTTTATTGAATATTGAAAGTTGTAAACACTTAGAATATTTATCTTTTGTGAGAAATGACCCTATGGCCGAATCTTGTAGCTAGGGCAATTCATAAGTGGGGATTTCACTTGTGTTGCATTCAAGCTTGGAAACGTTGGTGTTTAGAGGAGGTAAAGTTCCTCTTGTGCCAAAGTATAAGTTAGGTGTTTGTTGTGTGTAGTGTTAAGGGTCCAAGTGTCCACCAAATTCTTGGGTTCTTAAGATTATACCCTCACTTGTCTAACTGTCTATCCTTTTGTTTATTGTAATCTTGTAACCATTTGTGTCTTGTAATCCTAAGTTGTTGGTAGTTGTTGTTTCATATTTTTGTTGTTATCTTATTCATCATCTTGTATTGTTACTTAGTTTGGTTTGTTGTCTGGTTTGGTGTGAAAACACGCCTTTGTTATCTCATTTCTTGATGTATTTGTTGAATCTGAGAGTGGTCACCAAGAGAGTCCTCAGTTCTTGAACTTGTGGACTGATTTTGGTGTGTTTTTGGTGTAGTTCCTTGTTTTTATGGTATTAGAGTACTCTTGTAAGGGGCGTCAAGAAAATAAACATGATAAGTTAATGGACCGAATTGAGAGATCTATTAATGTAGTTTAATTATGCTTTAATATCCTTATAGATCATTTTTAGTTAATTTATATAATGACTCTTAATTAAAGGTTATAATTATTATAGTATAAATTTGAAATCATTGATTTTATTTTAGATGATTCTATTGATGAAAAAAAATTATTTTGCGAAAACTATTGCCTCTAAAATTATGCGCGAAGTTAAAACTCAACAATAATTAAAATAAAGTTATTTTTAGCTATAACTATGAAATTACATACTAGCAAATTTATAAAAGTATTAGTTTTTTTTCTATTTGTGATCTTCATCGAGCGTAATTACTAAATATTTTAAATCATATCATTATATAAATATCAAGTTACTTGTAACCTTTTGATATATTCTAATTCTCTAGTAATACTTTCTTCCTCACAAATAATATTTTATTTAAAATTATGCAATTATGTGATTAATAATTTTAATAATTAAGAAAACTTATCAACATGACTTGTTTAACATATCATTAGATTATACTGATTATAAAGTAAAAAATATATATATAATACAAATTATAGTTTTAAATTAAAATTATTATTTTTTATACTTTGAGTTCAGGCCCGAGCATAGCATGTGCCTCGTGAAACTAGTAATATAAAGGAATGTCATAGAGGAGGTGATGTGACATCTCTTTATGGTTTCCATTCTTATTTATCTTTTTTCTCCTTTTTTTATTTTTTCTTATCTTTCTTTTAATTATTTAATCTTACAAAATCATCTCCTTAATTGATATTAATAATAATCATAACTCTCAATCCTTCACATTCATAACCCTCAATCATTTATCATACAAGTTTATGAAACATTAAAATCACACTAATAAAAAATTATTTTAAGCTATATATAATGGGTACTATATTTTCATTTCTCCATATTCTTCATATTTTGTCTCTTTGATTGATTAATGTTTTAATATATTTATTTGGTTTTGCAGATTACAAGGAGATATTATAATGAAATGAAAATGGTTACAATATTTTTGCATGGTTCAATTTTATGAGGTAAAATGAATTGATATGTCTAATATAATTATAACTCTTTCTTTATTGTATTATACATTTAATATTATTTTTTGAGATTAGATGATATGATTTCTTAAAAAATAAATTAATTTGTCTCTTTGCTTCTCTTTGTAGTTTTTATAGATTTTGATTAATATATTTTATTTTATTTGAAGTTTTGAAAGAATTTGATGATGTTATGTTGACAACAAGGTTCTTCTTTCCTCTTTAACTCATGTTTTTGATGATATAATTTCTTAAAAAATGATTTAATTTTTTCTCTTTGTTTCTCTTTATAGTTTTTAGAGAATTTGATTGGTTATTTAATCTTTGATTCTCTTTGTAGGTTAGTGAGAATTTGATTGTCTTATGTTGCTAATAAGAATCTTCTTTCCTCTTTAACTCTTAACTAACTATTCTTCAAAATTTTTATTTTTTACTTATATAAATTTATATTTAGTTCATGAAGACTCTCATTCGAGGTTATCTTCTCTGCTTCATCATTTTGATTTACGAATTAACTAACATGTGAACGAAAAAAAGTATATGAAGGTAAGAAATATTTTGTTTTTTTAATTTTTTTTCACTTTATATATTTGGACGTGCTTTCTTAATTTTAACATGTTTTATTTATGTACATCAAGTAATCAATCAATTAAAATTCTAATGTTTAAAATCATTAGTTGTTTTCCCTATTTTCATTTTTTTTTTCTGTGAAGTTTTCAACTTTTTTTGGCTAAAAAAAAGTACTTCTGCTGAAATTCTTATATTCATTGTTTAGATTTTGTTATTTTTTGAATGTTAGGTTGACAACTTTATTTCTCAGACAATAACAATCGTTGATCTATTTTTCACAAACATTGAAAAAATTAAGTTCATAAATCAGTTGTTTCTAAATAATGTGGTAAAAATAAATTATCTATTATATTATTAAAATAAATTAAAAGTATTTTAAAGAGTATGAAGAAGAAGAAAAAAATACAATACACCTGAGAATTAAGGTCATTTCTAATGAAAAAGCGGAGACGGACAAACAATTGTGACCAAATGAAAATGTATGAAAATTTTGTTAAAATATTAACATTTACAAGTAAATTATTTTTTATTTTGAACTTGAACAGATATAAAAGTAAATGAAGATTATTAAGAGTAAAAGTTATGAATATGAGGAATGTGGAGTTAAAGATTAATGAATATTATTAAAATAAAATTTACAAAAATGAAAAAGTGTGAGTTATAGAGATGATTTTTCAAATACTCCTAATATAATTAAGGAAAAAAATTACTTTAAACAAAATTGTTGTATTAAAATTTATAAGTAAATTATTATGTAGGAGTTATGAACTTGAAGGGACATAGAAGTAATGAAGATTAGTAAGAATAGGAGTTATGAATATGAGGAATATGGAGTCAAAGATTAATGAATATTATTAAAATAAAAGTTATAAAAATAAAGTGGTGTGAGTTATGGAGATGACTTTTTAAACACTTCTAATATAATTAAGAAAAACAAATTAAAAACATTGTTAGGAAAAATTCAAAGTAAATTAATAGAAATAAATTGAAAATATTGTTTGGAAAACCCCAAAATAAGAGAGACAATGTAATATGATAAAATACAAAAAGGTTAATATCATAAAGTACCGAGGGAATAATGATCGAAAGCACATAAACAAAGTTATCTTTTCACCTTGTAAATATATTTTCTTTGTTTTAATTTATTTATCTTACTTTTCTTTTTTATTCGTTTTAATTTTTTTTGGCCAACATACCGACAACCCTCTTAAGTTGGCATTAACTTTCATGCAGACACCTTAACTAAGAACTATTCATTTTAGACACCTCAAGTAGACTCATGAAATAGGCGTGTGAGCAGCCAAAAAACTTGGATTTCAGTTTATTTATTTTCTTTTATAAAAATATAAGCTTCACTATAATGTCTCACTATCACAATTTAATTCTCTTTTTCCGAATGCTCATTAATAGAATGAGAGCTTATGCAACATAGATAAATATTAAATGAGTGTCAACATAACTAATGAATACAAAAAGAAGTCATATCAAACTTTTAAACTTCGTACATGATTATATCGCATATGATCCGTAAATCACATAATAATTTTCATTGTTTAGTATTTGTTCTATTGAAAAAGAATTTCATTATTCAGTATACTACAATTCAATTTCAAATAACATTGATCAACAAAAATTATAAAAAGGATAATAAAACAAATAACTAATGACATGCTTTTCAAAAATTATCTCTTGTGCCTATTAATACATGTATCTTCAAACCTGAAAATGAAAGTGCATATATTACCACTCACAAGCTAAAAAACTATTATTCAAAATTGACAATTATCAGAAGTCTTTGCCTAGGAAGATTTCACGTCTGCTATAGAAGAGACATAGTCCATAGACAGGTTCTCTTGCATATAAATATTGATATAAAGCATGGGAGGAATATATAGCATAAGTAGCAGAAAATAAATAGGAAGGTTGGATATATTTTTTTCTAACCAGGCCAATGTTATAGTGGACGGGTAAATAATATCATTATTGATAGTTTAAAGAGAATGATATCATGATATATTTTTTACATCCCATTTAATATCATGAATTTTAATTAATTTATTTTTTATTATAAAAGTATAAGCTTAACAGTAATATTTTACTATCACAACTTAATTTTCCTTCTCACAATGCTCATTATTAGAATGAAATTTTGAATATAAGATCCGTAATATTTATGAATCTTGTGCAATGTAGATACATATTAAATGGGAGTTAGTACAACTAATAAATACCCAAAAAAGAATTTCTCAAATTTTTGAATTTGTGCATGAGTATGTTGGGATTGAAATATAATTCAAGTATTTTTCTCGCCTTAATTCATCAAAAAAATATTTTAAAATTTTTTATTTATTTCAAATTCATTTATATAAAAAAATTACTTAATTTATGATCAAGTAAACTTAATATTGTTGGTTGAACCAATATTATTGTCATAATAGTCACTGAATTTTGTATAAAGTTTTCATAATTATATTGTCAATAGTAAATGAGTATTTTCACATCAACTTTTATGTTGTCATCTTTTTTAATGATAGATTTTATATGATTAAAGTTTGAGAATATCTTTTCAGCTATTTATTGAATAAGTATGATCGTAACTTAATTATAATTTTTTAATTATAATAATCATTAAAATATTTATGAAATAGTATATTAATTATTAAAATAATATTCATTTTTTTCTTATAACTGCGCGAAATGCAGATTAGTTTACTAGTTATTAATAATAAGATTTGAAAATTTAAACAAGATAGGGGCATACAAAGAGCAGTTATATTCTCTTGTTCACGTCGCAGTTTTCAAAGAAATCGACGACAGCTTTAAGGTTAGCACCTTTGAATTGATATATTCTTGATATCATATTTATAATATTGCAGGGGTGTATTTGAAGTTAGGCAGTAGCCAATTTTTATAGGCAATTGAACACTTTGTGCTAATAGTACTACTTTGAATTAATAGCGTGATCATAGATTCATTATATGGTAATATTGACAAAAATGATTAAGTAATCATTGGTTAATGATACTGATTGAGGGTGAAGTTAGGCTAAACAGAAGTACGGAAATTTCAATTTCATTTTTATGCTTGTAAAATTAGGGTAAGTTGGTGAATCAGTATCAAATGATAATATAATTTAATGGTGGATAATGATTGGGAATTGATGTTATAAAATGTGATATTGGGCTGAAACTAATGGTGCCTACATAGTTATATTTGAAGTACTGTTTTCATTTTTTTGCATTAGGTTCGGCTTCTGTGTCATTAGCCTCAGATTTTTGAGATTTCATATCTTAACAAATTTTGATCATTCAAAAGTTTTACATATGGGCAAATTTGTTAATTAATGCTTGGATTCTATCTGAGGCATGTTGAGACTTTTTTGAAAGTGTTTACGTGTTAGTTTTTCGGTTCAATATGTATGAAAAAGGTGTGAATGGAGAATGGAGGGACACAACCTTTGAGGAAAAGACATTGTTTTGGAAAATGTGTGACTATTCAGATAGTTGTGTTTATTTAGAAAAAGACACAATGTTTCGAATGGACAGACATGACTCTTCCAAATGATACACCTTTTAAGTGAACCATTGCCACCTTTCAGAAGAGGCATCTGATGACTATATAAACCTGCTTTCATCCACAGGTTTAGAAATGAATGAAAATTTTCTGAAATAAGAACTCTTCTTGTCTTCAAAACATTCTTTAGGATCAATCAAATCGTCGAGTGAGTTCAACGAATCTAATTATTTAAGGTACCACTATATTTGGATTGAAAGTCATTTTATCCTGGGAGGAAGATTCCAAAACCTCGGGTACAGTGAGGTGAATTATTCCTTAAGGACACTCCGTGAAGTCGGGGGACTTGACTTTATATTTCTATTTCATCTTAATTTCTGAAAAAATAAAACACACTTCTTAGAAAGATCACTTTGATCTTGTGTTGAGGGTGTTTTTGTACTTCATAGTGTTCTTGTTTTAAACTTGAACTAGACTAGTGTTGAAGTTAGTTTTGTGAAAATATAGATTGCATGTACCCGAAAAACTAACAATCTTAAGGAATAATCTTCTGCAGAACCTGTATTACTTGTTTTTGGAGATTAAAGCTTTAAGCTTTCTACTCCGTTTGAACTTAACTAGTGATTCAAAGACATAAAATCTTCATCACAAGTTAAAGATCATTCGGTTAACGATTGAATGTCATAAAAACTTCATCGTTAACTAGAGACAAGAAGAAGAGTTTAAAGTTGCTTAACTTTATAAATAGTATTCTGAAAATACTAAATTTTGTTGTCTTGTGGTGATAGGAAAATGACTAATGAAAGTCAAATGCAAGATGCGGCTACGACTGTGGGGGCAACTAGTATTGCCTCAACAAGTCGAGCAAATGCTCCACAACTAATGGCACCAACGGAGAAGCCCAAAAATTTGCAGGCATTGACTTTAAGCGATGGCAGCAAAAGATGTTCGTTTACCTCACTACTCTATGCCTTCAAAGGTCTGAGGTGCCCGAGGGAACCACGGACAAAGAGCATTTCATGATTGTAGAGTCTTGGAAGCACTCAGACTTCCTTTGTAGGAATTATATCTTAAGTGGTCTCCAAGACGACCTCTACAATGTTTACAGTGGAACTAAGACATCGAAGGAATTATGGGGGGTACTAGAATAAAAATATAAGACAGAGGATATGAGAATAAAGAAATTCTTTGTTGCGAGGTTTCTAGACTTTAAAATGATAGATAGCAAATTGGTTGTCTCTCATGTTCAGGAATTGCAAGTAATCATCCATGATCTCTTAGCAGAAGGTATATCTTTGAAAAATACCTTATTTGAACAAATTGAAAATGTTCTTAGTACTCACATAAACTATTTTGTAGGTTTGATTGTGAATGATGCATTTCAAGTGGCAACGATCATTGAGAAGATACCACCTATGTGGAAAGACTTCAAAAACTACTTGAAGCACAAACACAAGGAGATGACTGTCGAAGATCTTATTGTTCGATTGTGTATTGAAGAGGATAATAAGGCTGCCGAGAGAAGGTCAAAAAAGAATTCTACAATTAATGGAGCACATATTGTAGAAGATTATCAAAACAATTCTAAGAAAAGAAGGAAAGTTGAACAAGGAAGCAATCAACCCAAGAAGAAATTCAAGGGAAAGTGCTTCAACTGTGGCAAAATTGGCCATAAGCCCACGAATTGTCGTGCCCCTAAGAAAGGCAAGAAAAAGGACCAAGCTAATATGGTTGAGTCTAATAAAGAATGTGATGATCTGTGTGCTATGTTCTCAGAATGCAACTTGGTGGGGAATCCTCGCGAATGGTGGATGGATTCTAGCGCCACCCGCCATGTCTATGCCAACAAAGAGTTGTTTTCGTCATTCGCTCTGGCTCAAGTAGAAGAAATAATCTACATGGCTAACTCCGCTACGACTAAGGTAGAAGGAACAGGAAAAGTGGGCTTAAAAATGACTTCAAGAAAGGTCTTGACACTTAACAATGTCTTGTACATTCCAGAGTTACGTAGGAACTTGATTTCTGTTTTACTTCTAGACAAGAACGGATTCAAATGTATAACCGTTTCTAGAAAAATTATAATTAGCAAAGGAGAAGTGTATGTAGGAAAAGTCTATCTCATCGAGGGCCTTTAAAAGATGAATATAATAAATGTTGAAATCAATAAAAACTTCTTACTTACTTGAGTCTTATAATTTGTGGCATGAACGTTTAGGCCATGTTAATTATAAAACATTACGAAAACTAATTAACTTCTTGGTTTTGCCAAACTTTGAGTGCAATAAATCAAAGTGTCAAACGTGTGTGGAATCAAAGTATGCAAAGTATCCTTATAAGTCCATTGAAAGGAATTCCAATCCTTTAGACTTAGTACACACTGGCATTTATGATATGAAGTCAATACCATCACATGGTGGGAAAAAGTATTTCATAACTTTTATTGGCTATTGCACTAGATATTGTTATGTCTACTTGCTAAATAGTAAGGATGAAGAAATAGATGTGTTTAGGCAATACAAATCTGAAGTAGAAAATCAGTTACAGAAAAAGATAAAAATGATAAGAAATGATAGAGGCGGAGAATATGAATCTCCTTTCGCCGAAGTATGTGAAGAGAATGGAATTGTCCATCAAACTAAGGCCCCATATTCACCTCAATGTAATGGAATTAAGGAAAGAAAAAACCAAACTTTGAAGTAAATGATGAATGTCTTACTTATAAGTTTTGGTTTATCGCAAAACTTGTAGGGGGAGGCTATTCTTACAGCCAATCGTATACTCAATAGAGTTCCCTACAGTAAGACACAATCAATTCCTTATGAAAAATGGAAAGGAAGGAAACCCAACTTGAAATATTTCAAAGTGTGGGGATGTCTAGCAAAGGTCCAAGTTCTTATGCCTAAAAGGGTTAAGATAGGACCTAAGACTGTGGACTACATATTCATAGAATATGCTAAAATCAGTAAAGCATGTCGATTTTTTGTTTATAAATCCAAACATCCGGATATAAATAAAAATACGGTAATCGAATCAGATAATGCTGAATTCTTTGAAAACATTTATCCGTATAAAACTAGATATGAACAGTCTAGTGGGGGTCTAAATGACCTCGAGATGAACCAAGTAATAATATACATATTGAAGAAAATCCAAGACGTAGTACATATCAAAGAACGTCAACTTTGTTTGGTTCGGATTTTGTAACATTTCTATTAGAAAATGAGCCTCAAACATTTAAAGAAGCGATGTCATCTTCGATCTCATCCTTTTGGAAAGAGACAGTCAATAGTGAGATTGATTCAATCTTAAGAAACCATACATGGAAATTGGTTGATCTTCCTCCAAGAAATAAACCTTTAGGTTCTAAATGAATCTTCAAAAGGAAAATGAAAACGGATGGTACTATTGACAAATACAAGGCAAGACTTGTAGTAAAAGGCTTCAAGCAAAAAGAAGGCCTTGATTACTTTGATACATACTCGCCAGTAATAAGGATAAGATCGATTTGAATGTTAATTGCCTTGGCTATGGTATATGGTCTTGAAATCCATCAAATACAACAACAACAACAACAACAAACCCAGTGTATTCCCACATAGTGAGGTCTTGGGAGGGTAAGATGTACACAGTCCATACCTCTACCTCTAAGGAAGTAGAAAGGTTGTTTCCGATAGACCCCCAGCTCAAGACATGAAATACTACACAAATACATAGTAAAGCATGGAACAAGATGGCATAACATAAATACGACACCCATAAGTAATAGAAAATAGATAAAAGTAAACAGATTCGTAATAAAGCATAAAACAAGTTATTATACCCTCACCAAGTAATTCCCTACACTAGCGACCCAAACTGACCCTAGCCTTCTGCCCTAATTCGCGTCCTCTAGATCTTCCTATCTAGGGTCATGTCCTCTGTGAGCTGTAACTGCTCCATGTCCCACCTAATCACCTCTCTCCAGTACTTCTTTAGCCTACCCCTACCCCGTCTACAACCATCCAAAGCTAGCCTCTCACACCTACGAACTGGGGCATCCATGCCCCTCCTCATCACGTGTTCGAACCATCTCAATTGGACTTTCCGCATCTTATTCTCCACTGGAGTCACACCAAACTTCTCCCTGATAGTCTCATTCCGAACTCTATCCCCCCTAGTCAGCCCACACATCCAACACAACATCCGCATTTCCGCCACCTTCATTTTTTGAATTTGGGAGTTTTTAACTGGCCAACACTCCGCTCCATACAACATGACCGGACGGACTGCCACCCTGTAGAATTTGCCTTTAAGCTTGAGCGGCACCTTCTTATCACACAACACCCCCAAAGCAAGCTTCCACGTTATCCATACCGCCCCAATACAGTGCGAGAAATCCTCGTCAATCTCACTGTTACCCTAAATCACGGACCCAAGATACTTGAAACTATCCCTCTTACATACCACCTGTGATTCCAACTTCACTACTACCTCATTCTCCAGCCTCACATCATTAAATTTGCATTTCAAATAATCTGTCTTGCTCCTACTCAACCTGAACCCTTTAGACTCAAGAGTTTGTCTCCACACCTCTAATTTATCATTTATACACCCCCGCGTCTCATCAATCAAAACTACATCATCTGCAAAAAGCATACACCAAGGCACTTCTCCTTGAATACGTCGTGTCAACACATCCATCACCAAAGCAAACAAAAAGGGACTAAGAGTAGATCCCTGATGCAATCCTGTCAAGACAGTGAAATGCTATGAGTCTCCTCCCGCCGTCCTCACCTAAGTTTTAGCTCCATCATACATGTCTTTAATTGCTCTGATATATGCCACCGAGACTCCACTCACCTCCAAGCATCTCCAAAGCACCTCCTTGGGGACTTTGTCATATGCCTTCTCCAAGTCGATAAACACCATGTGCAGGTCCTTCTTTCTTTCCCTATACTGTTCTATCAGCCTCCATACCAGGTGAATTGCCTCCTTTATCGAGTGGCTAGGCATAAATCCAAGCTAGTTCTCCGAAATAGACACTATCTGTCTCAGCCTATCCTCGACCACTCTCTCCTAAATCTTTATAGAGTGACTCAATAACTTAATACCCCTATAGTTATTGCAACTCTAAATGTCACCCTTGTTCTTATAAAGAGGGATCATATTACTCCACCTCTAAGCCTCGGGCATTTTTGCCATCTTACAAATTTCCTTAAACAATCCAATCAACCACCTTAATTGAAATCCATCAAATGGATGTGAAAATTGCACTCTTAAATGGAGAATTGGAGGAAGAAATTTACATGGAACAACCTGAGGGTTTTGTGGTTCTATGAAAGGAGAATAAGGTGTGTAAACTTATTAAGTCATTGTATGGACTAAAGCAAGCACCTAAACAATGACATGCAAAGTTTGACCGAACCATGTTGGTAAACGGGTTCAAGATAAATAAATGTGATAAATGTGTTTACATTAAAGACACTCTGAATCACCAAGTCATTGTTCATTTATATGTGGATGATATGTTGATCATCAGTAGAGATATTTCTGACATAAATGCAATGAAATGAATGTGAGAGAGCAAGTTTGATATGAAAGACCTTGGATTTGCAGATGTGATCTTAGGTATAAGAAACCATAGAACTCCATAAGAGTTAGGATTGTCAAAGTCTCATTATATAGAGAATGTACTTGACAAATTCAAGTATATGGAATTCGTTATTGCCAAGACTCCTTTGGATGTGAGCTTTGCACTTTAAAAGAATGAATGTGAAAGTGACTCACAATTAGAGTATGCTAAAGTATTCGGATGTTTAATGTATATAATGAACTGTACAAGACCAGACATAGCATGCGCTATCAATAAGTTGAGTTGGTACACGAGTAATACCAACAAAACTCTTTGGATGGCAATGAAAAGAGTTTTGGGGTATCTTAAATACACTCAAGACTATGCCTTGCATTATAATAAATATCTCATAATACTCTAAGGATATAGTGATGAAAATTGGATCACCAGATCGAATGAGTTAAAATCCACAAGTGGATATGTATTTACTATCGGTGGAGGAGCAGTCTCTTGGAAATCATCCAAACAGACTTGTATTACTTGCTCTACAATGGAATCTGAATTTATCGCATTGGATAAAGTTGGTGAAGAAGTAGAATGGCTCTGACATTTCTTGGATGATATTCCTTATTGGCCCGAACCAGTGGCAATAGTATGTATACACTGTGATAGCCAAGCAGCAATAGGTAGGGCTGGGAGCGTGATGTACAATGGTAAATCTCGTCATATACGACGGAGACATAATACTATTAGGGAACTTATCTCTAGTGGAATTATCATTGTTGACTATGTAAATTCAAAGGATAATATGTCGGATCCACTTACAAAAGACCTATCTAGAGAAGGAGTCGAAAGGACATCTAAGGGAATGGATTTAAGGCCTTGGACAAGTTAGCATGGCGGTAACTCTACCTAGTAGACTGGAGATCACAAGATCTAGGTTCAAGGTGATCAAACAAAGTTATGCCTGACAGGTTCAACATTATTAAAATACCAATCCATTCTCATGATGTAGATAATGTTTATTAAACAAGGATAAGACTTAAGGTAAGAAGTCTTTTAATGATTATCTAAATTTGGCAGATTTGACCAAATAGTTTAATCTATTGGATTTAAAGTTTAGAAATCACCTATGTGAGGGCAAAGTGGAAGCCGCTTCAAGGAGAATGTTAGTAAAGGTCTATTCTCTAAGCTCTCATGAATTTGGGACGTGTTCATGGATGAAAAGAACAAAACCATGAGAACCATAAATGGTAAAAGGCTGGTTGTGTGACATATATTGTCTAGGTGTACATTAAAGCTCAATAGTTCAAAGATATCAAATCTACCAATTGATCGAGTTTATCCGATGCATGTTCACTATGGAAAGTTCAAAGGGAAACCCACTTATCTAGATGCAATCAGTCTTTGCTTGATGATCACATACTTGTCCATAAAATTTTATGAAAAAATAGCCATTCCCCATTCATGTGGGGGATTGCTGGGTTCAATATGTATGAAAAAAGTGTGAATGGAAAATAGAGGGACACAACCTTTAAGGAAAAGACATATTATTTTGGAAAAGGTGTGACTATTTAGATAGCTGTGTCTGTTCAAAAAAAGACACAATGTTTTGAATGAACAGACATGAC
The DNA here is from genome assembly GCF_002878395.1 of Capsicum annuum. Taxonomy (NCBI): domain Eukaryota; kingdom Viridiplantae; phylum Streptophyta; class Magnoliopsida; order Solanales; family Solanaceae; genus Capsicum; species Capsicum annuum. The sequence continues at coordinate 190,579,187 of NC_061120.1, read as the reverse complement.
TCTTCCAAAGGATACACCTTTTAAGTGAACCATTGCCACCTTTCAGAAGAGGCATCTGATGACTATATAAACCTGCTTTCATCCACAGGTTTAGAAATGAATGAAAAATTTTCTGAAATAAACTTTTCTTGTCTTCAAAACATTCTTTGTGATCAATCAAATCATTGAGTGAGTTCGATGAATCTAATTATTTGAGGTATTACTGTAGGTGGATTGAAAGCTATTTTATCCTGGGAGGAAGATTTCAAAACCTCAGGTACAGTGGGGGGAATTATTCCTTAAGGACACTCCGTGAAGTCGGGGGACTTGGCTTTATATTTTTGTTTCATCTTAAGTTCTAAAAAATTAAAACACACTTCTTAGAAAGATCACTTTGATCTTGTGTTGAGGGTGTTTTTGTACTTCATAGTGTTATCACTTTGATCTTGTGTTGAGGGTGTTTTTGTACTTCATAGTGTTTTTGTTTTAAACTTGAATTAGTGTTGAAGTTAGTTTTGCAAAAATATAGATTGTGTGTACCTGAAAAACTAACAATCTTGTGGAATAATCTTCTGTAGAATCTGTATTGCTTGTTTTTGGAGATTAAAGCTTTAAGCTTTCTACTCCGTTTGAACTTAAATAGTGATTTGAAGACATAAAATCTTCATCACAAGTTAAAGATCATTCGGTTATCGATTGAAAATCATAAAAACTTCATCGTTAACTAGAAACAACAAGATGAGTCTATAGTTGCTTAACTTTATAAATAGTATTCTAAAAATACTAAATTTTATTATCTTGTGGTGACAGGAAATATGACTAACAAAAGTCAGATGTAAGATGCGGCTACGACTGTGGGGGAAACTAGTATTGCATCAACAAGTCGAGCTAATGCTCCGCAACTAATGGCACATGCGGAGAAGCCCAAAAAATTTGTGGGCATTGACTTTAAGCGATGGTAGTAAAAGATGTTCTTTTACCTCACCACTCGATGCCTTCAAAGGTTCACTGTGAGGATGCTCCTTAGGTGCCTGAGAGAACTACGGACAAAGAGCATTTCATGATTTCAGAATTCCTTTGCAGGAATTATATCTTGAGTGGTCTCTAAGACGACCTTTACAATATTTACAGTGGAACTAAGACATCAAAGGAATTGTGGAGGGTACTAGAATGAAAATATAAGACAGAGGATGCGGGAATTAAGAAATTCTTTATTGCAAGGTTTCTAGACTTTAAAATGTTAGATAGCAAATCAGTTGTCTCTCAAGTTTAGGAATTGCAAGTAATCATTTATGATCTCTTAGCAGAAGATATATCTTTGAAAAATATCTTAGTTGAACAAATTGAAAATGTTCATAGTACTCACATAAACTATTTTGTAGGTTTGATTGTGAATGATATATTTCAAGTAGCAGCGATTATTGAAAAGCTACCACCTATGTAGAAAGACTTCAAAAACTACTTGAAGCACAAATACAAGGAGATAACTGTCGAAGATCTTATTGTCTGACTGTGTATTGAAGAGGATAATAAGGCTACCGAGAGAAGGACAAAAAGGAATTATACAATTAATGGAGCACATATTGTAGAAGATGACCAAAACCATCCTCAGAAAAGGAGGAAAGTTGAACAAGGAAGCAATTAACCCAAGAAGAAATTCAAGGGAAAGTGCTTCAACTATGGCAAAATTGGACATAAGTCCATGGATTGTCTTGCCCCTAAGAAAAGCAAGAAAAAGAACCAAGCTAATATGGTTGAGTCCAACAAAGAATATGATGATCTGTGCGCTATGTTCACAGAATGCAACTTGGTGGGGAATCCTTGTGAATGATGGATGGATTCTGGTGCCACCCACCATGTGTATGCCAACAAAGAGTTGTTTTTGTCATTCTCTCTTGCTCAAGTAGAAGAAATAATCTACATGGCTAACTCCGCTATGGAAAAGGTAGAAGGAACAGGAAAACTGGGCTTAAATAAGGTCTTGCCATTTAACAATATCTTGTACATTCCGGAGTTACGTAGGAACTTGATTTCTATTTCACTTTTAGACAAGAACGGATTCAAATGTGTAATCATTTTTGAAAAAATTATAATTAGCAAAGGAGAAGTGTATGTAGGAAAAGTCTATCTCACCGAGAGCCTTTATAAGATGAATGTAATGAATGTTGAAATCAATAAAAGCTTCTTACTTGCTTGAGTCTTATAATTTGTGGCATAAACGTTTAGGACATGTTAAAATACTAAACATTACGAAAAATAATTAACTTAGAGGTTTTGCCAAACTTTGAGTGCAATAAGTCAAAGTGTCAAACGTGTGTGGAATCAAAGTCTACAAAGCATCCTTATAAGTCCGTTGAAAGGAATTCCAATCCTTTAGACTTAGTACACACTGACATTTGTGATATGAAGTCAACACCATCACATAGTGGGAAAAAGTATTTCATAATTTTTATTGATGATTGCACTATATATTGTTATCTTTACTTGCTAAATAGTAAGGATGAAGCAATAAATGCATTTAGGCAATACAAAACTAAAGTAGAAAATCAGTTAGAGAAAAAGATAAAAATAATAAGAAGTGATAGAGGCGGAGAATATGAATCTCCTTTCGCCGAAATATGTGTAGAGAATGGAATTTTCCATCAAAATACAGCCCCGTATTCACCTCAATCTAATGGAATTATGGAAAGGAAAAACCAAACTTTGAAGTATATGATAAATGCCTTACTTATAAGGTTCGATTTACCGTAAAACTTATGGGGGGAGCTATCCTTACAGCCAATCGTATACTAAATAGAGTTCCCCATAGTAAGACACAATTAATTCCTTATGAAAAAGGAAAAGGAAAGAAACCTAACTTGAAATATTTCAAAGTGTGGGGTTGTCTAGCAAAGATCCAAGTTCTTATGCCTAAAAGAATTAAGATAGGACCTAAACTATGGACTGTGTGTTCATAGAATATGCTAAAAGGAGTAAAGCATGTTGGTTTTTGGTTCATAAATTTGAACATCTGGATATAAATGAAAATACGGTAATTAAATCAGATAATGTTGAATTCTTTGAAAACAATTATCTGTATAAAACTAGACATGAACAGTCTAGCGGGGGGTCTAAACGACCCCAAGAGGAACCAAGTGAGAATGTACATAATGAAGAAAATCCAAGACATAGTACACGTCAAAGATCATCAACTTCATTTGGTTCGGATTTTGTAACATTTCTATTAGAAAATGAGCCTCAAACATTTAAAGAAACGATGTCATCTTCGGACTCAACCTTTTGGAAAGAGGCAGTCAATAGTGAGATTGATTCAATTTTAAGTAATCATACATGAGAATTGGTTGATCTTCCTCCAATCTTCCTCCAAAAAATAAAACTTTAGGTTCTAAATGTATCTTCAAAAGGAACATGAATGCGGATGGTACTATTGACAAATACAAGACAAGACTTGTAGTAAAAGGCTTCCATAAAAAAAGAAGGCATTGATTACTTTGATACATACTCATCAGTAATAAGGATAACATCGATTCGAATGTTAATTGCCTTGGCTGCGGTATATGGTTTTGAAATCCATCAAATGGATGTAAAAATCGTATTTTTAAATGGAGAATTGGAGGAAGAAATTAACATGGAACAACCTGAGGGTTTTTTGGTTCTAGGAAAGGATAATAAGGTGTGTAAAATTGTTAAGTCGTTGTATGGACTAAAGCAAGCACCTAAACAATGGCACGCGAAGTTTGACCAAACCATGTTGGCAAACGGGTTCAAGATAAATGAAATGTGTTTGCATTAAAGACACTCTGAATCACCAAGTCATTGTTTCTTTATATGTGGATGATATGTTGATAATAAGTAGAGACATTTCTGACATAAATGCAATAAAACGAATGCTCGAGAGCAAGTTTGATATGAAAGACCTTGGAGTTTCGGATGTGATCTTAGGTATAAGAATCCATAGAACCCCATAAGAGTTGACATTGTCACAGTGTCATTATATCGAAAATGTACATAACAAATTCAAGTATGTGAAATTCGGTATTGCCAAGACTCCTTTGGATGTGAGCTTTGCACTTCAAAAGAATGAAGGTGAAAGTGACTCACAATTAGAGTACGCAAGAGTATTGGGATATTTAATGTATATAATGAACTGTACACGACAAGACATAGCATGCACTATCAGTAAGTTGAGTCGGTACATGAGTAATCCCAACAAAACTCTTTAGATGGCAATGAAAAGAGTTTTAGGGTATCTTAAATACACTCAAGACTATGCCTTGCATTATAATAAATATCCCGCGATACTCGAAGGATATAGTGATGCAAATTGGATCACCGGATCCAACAAATTAAAATCCACAAGTGGATATGTATTTACTATCGGTGGAGGAGCAGTCTCTTGGAAATCATCCAAACAGACTTGTATTGCTCGCTCTATAATGGAATCTGAATTTATTGCATTGGATAAAGCCAGTTAACAAGCAAAATGGCTCTAAAATTTCTTGGAATATATTCCTTATTGGCCCAAACCAGTGGCACCAGTATGTATACACTATTATAGCCAAGCGACAATAGGTAAGGCAGGGAGCATGATGTACAACGATAAATCTCATCACATACGATGGAGACATAATACCATTAGGGAACTTCTCTTTAGTGGAATTATCCTTGTTGACTATGTAAAGTCAAAGGATAATGTGTCGGATCCACTTACAAAAGGCCTATCTAGAGAAGGAGTGCAAAGGACATCCAAGGGAATGAGTTTAAGGCCTTGGACAAGTCAGCATGGCGGTAACTCTATCTAGAAGATTGAAGATCCAAAGAGCTAGGTTCAAGGAGATCAAACAACCCATTCTCATGATGTAGACAATGTTTAGTAAACTAGGATAAGACTTAAGGTAAGAAGTCTTTTAAGGATTATCTAAATTTGGCAGATTTGATCAAATAGTTTAATCTATGGGATTTAAAGTTTATAAATCACCTATATGAGGGCAAAGTGGAAGCCGCTTTAAGGATAATGTTAGTAAAGGCCTATTCTCTAAGCTTTCATGAATTCGGGATATGTTCATGGCTGAATAGAACAAAACCATGAGAACCATAAATGGTAAAAGGCTCGTTGTGTGACATATGTTGTCTAAGTGTACATAAAAGCTCGACGGTTCAAAGATATCAAATCTACCAATTGACCGAGTGCATTCGATACATGTTCACTATGGAAAGTTCAAAGGAAAACCCACTTATCTAGATGCAATAGGTTTTTGCATGATGATCACATACATGTTCGTAAAATTTTACAAAAAAATAGTCATTCCCCATTTATGTGGGGGATTGTTGGGTTTAATATGTATGAAAAAGGTGTGAATGGAAAATGGAGGGGCACAACCTTTGAGGAAAAGACATATTGTTTTGGAAAAGTTATGACTGTTCAGATAGTTGTGTCTGTTCAGAAAAAGACACAATGTTTCGAATGAATAAACATGACTCTTCCAAAGGATACAGCTTTTAAGTGAACCATTGCCACCTTTCAGAAGAGGCATCTGATAACTATATAAACCTGCTTTCATCCACAGGTTTAGAAATGAATGAAAAATTTTCTGAAATAAAAAATTTTCTTCTCTTCAAAACATTCTTTGTGATCAATTAAATTGTTGAGTGAGTTCGATGAATCTAATTATTTGAGGTACTACTATAGTTGGATTGAAAGCCATTTTATCATGGGAGAAATATTCCAAAACCTGGGGTACAGTGAGGGGAATTATTCCTAATGGACACTCCGTGAAGTCGGGGGACTTGGCTTTATATTTTTGTTTCATCTTAATTTCTGAAAAATAAAACGCACTTCTTAGAAAGATCACTTTGATCTTATGTTGAGGGTGTTTTTGTACTTCATAGTGTTCTTGTTTTAAACTTGAACTAGTGTTGAAGTTGTTGTGCCAAAATACATATTCTTGTACCCCAAAACACCATAAAATAACATTAGTTATGTGTAACGGTGTACTGGGGAATAGAGGTCCTGTACAAGTGAAGTGACAAACATTTATGCGAGTACCGGTGTTGCTTGAGGGGTTAAAACCAGTTAATTGATGGTTTTGAGCGGTCTTTCCCTATTTGTTAGAATAATTGGGTAGATTTGCTATTGTCAATAAGTTGTTGAAAATGCTAGCTAACGAGAATACTTACACTTTGATAGGGGTGGATGTAGCACTATGAATACGGGTTCCTGGGAACCCCCAAGCATTTTCGTATACTTTGTAATTATATTACAAATATATTAAATATATATGAATTATTAGTGAGTAACCCATAAAAAAAGTTGTTAGTTGGCTTATTGGTTCAAAAAGGGATTGAGGAAATGCCCCACATGCTTATACCACAGTTCAAATCCCCTTAGAACTACTATTTTTTTATTTTATTGGGAACCCACAAACTTTAAATCCTGGATCCACCTCTGCACTTTGATGAGTTGATTTTGAAATTGATATTTCTCTGACATAAGATATCAAATGATTTGCTTAATTTTATTGTTGATTTGTGATCGGAGTTGCGTGTCTGCACATCATGCATTGCATTCATATGAGATCAAAGTGCAGGCCTGTATATTATTAACTATTATTGGGGTCGGAGTGTACGACTGCACATTATTATCTATTATTAGGGTTACACGCACTGCTGCACAATATGTTTATTGAAATTGGAGTGCACACATGCCCATTACATGGACCTTGTGAGTCCCCTATGAGTCCTAACCTTAAAGCCATTTCTCGGTAAGTACATACACAACATATGCATATCATTGCATTATTTTTTTCTTGTTTATATTGAGTAAGTTGTATTTGCTGGTTTTGTATCATCCATTGAGTACTTGAATATTTTTCACGTAATTCTAGTGTATTGAAGATTTTTTGGGACTATGTTATGATATTCTTATGACTATTAAACTTGATTATTATGTTTGATTAGGGTAACTTTCCTGACTGCATGTTGTATAATTTTAGTAGATGATTGATGTGGTGTTACTCGTCATTACTTTGAATTAGGGTTGTTCGGTGATACTTGTTGAGTATATGTGGTTTCGTACTCACCCTTATTTTTTCTGCACCTTACGTACAAGTATCAATTTGATGACTGATGGGCATCGATTCCTGTGGTTTCTTCAGTGTCAGTATCTTTAGAGATTCGAGGTAGCTGTTATTATTTTTAGAGACTACTGAAATCTCCTCTACCCTAACTTTATGCATTTTCTATATTTTGAGATACTCAAATTTTTTTTTTAATTTCTGTATTTAGTGGCTTGTATTAGTGACTACCAAACCTGTATTATCTATGTTTTGACTATGAGTATACTACACTGTTAATATATTTTAGAGATTATTCAGGCTTTATTATGTACTTATCTTCTTCCGCTTATATACGTTCGGGATTGAGTTTTGGCTTACCTATTACGAAAGGTTGGATAGGCACCGTCATGGTCCTAAATTTTGGGCAGTGACAAATGGTATCATAGCCTCTGGTTCATTGGTCTCATATATACAAGTTGAGTCTAGTAGAGTCTTGAGGAATGATACGAAGACTTGTGTTACTTATCTTCGGGAGGCTATAGGATTTTAGAAAATATTTATTTCTTCTTTTTTTATTATGTGATATTGACCTTTTAACTTGAAATACTAAAATTCTTGTCTTATTCTCTCGCAGATGGTGAGGACTCGTGGATAGTGATCAGGAGTTCGTACCATCCCCCATGCTGACTCTGACTCACGTAGATAGAGGTAGGGGATGTAGTAGGGGCAGAGGTCATGATAGAGAGAAAGTTTGGGAAGCCGCTTAGATTCCTGATAGGGTGATGTCTCTTGAGGTTAAGTTTAGGTTCTAGCTGATAATATGGGCCCTAGTTAGGCACCTCTAAAAATTATTGCTACACTGGTTCTTCAGGATACCTTGATCTAGGTTTTAGGAGTTTTGGAGAGTATAGATCAGGGATGCGGATCATTTGGTACAGGTTCACAGATTAGGGTATGGGTGCAAACCCCAAATCACCTACCTATTTCAACTTATCAGGGTCTAGCGGTTCATCCAGAACCACGGTATGATGGTATGTTTTTACCAGGGGTAGAAAAAATATAGGTGGGGTGAGGGAAGCTATGTCAGATAAGGAGCAACGACAGTTTGAGAAGTTTAGGAAGATGGATCCATCAAAGTTTTAGGGTGATCAGCGTGAGGAGGCCTAAGAGTTTTTGGTCATTTTCCATAGATGCATGATCCTACCAAGTAGTATTGCATTCCTATATTGATTCCAAGCCAGTAGGTTCTCCACCAATGACTTGGGTTAAGTTTGCATAGACTTTTCTTGATAGATTCTTCCCTCATAGCTTGAGGAAGGAGCGTCATCACCAATTTGAACATTTGACATCAGAGGGTATTTCTATGGCTGAGTACGAGATTTGATTATATGCCTTGTCCTGTTATACTATAGTGATCTTATGCAATACCCCGTACTTTTCATAGCTCGGTTTAACTCTTAGTGTGACAAGGAACAACTTTGAAAATGTATAAATTTTGATGCATATGGAATATTCTAGTTCTAGACCCACCAAATGGTGGATAATTGAATCAACTTTCCAACGATACCAATTTTTCCTCAATTCGATACTCGGTTAAGAAGTTATGGTGATTTTAGTGAAAGTAGTAGGACACAGCAATAAGCACCGTGTCGCTGTGAAGGACAAATTTGTAACTTTTTGATTTCCAGTGGAGCACCGTGATTAGCCCGCATCGCAGAGAAGTTTCAGTCCCTGTTCGTCCCTTTCTATTAGCTCAACGCGATTTTCCTGTATCGCGTTAAAATTTCCAATTGGACAGACACTGCATCGCGCTGGAGTGCAAAATGGCACTTGTCCTTTTCTAGTGATGCAACACGATTACGCCACGTTGCGCTAGAGCCCAAAATGGCCTTCAGCTTTTTTTCCAGTGAGCCACCGCGATAGCGGCACGTCGCGGTGGTATGCCAAATCGGAATTTTTCTAGTTTTGAGTAATTTTTACAAAGGCAATCCAGTCATTTTTCTAAGCCCCAAATCATGAAAAACAAGGAATTTAACCTATTCTAAGCATTATATGCATACATTCCACATAATTACTCTCCAAGAAACCCTAGAACATCAACTCTTAATCCCCAAGAAATCCAAATTCCACCATTCTTTTTCCAAGATTACTCAAAATTAAAGATTCTTAATTCAAGAACTTCAAGAATCAATCTTCAAGTGCACAACTAGGAACTCAAAGATCAAGCTTCTTTATCAATTTCATCAATTTAGGTATGTGGGGTTTTCAACAAGGATAATTTTTTCATCCTTGCGCCCAAAGTTAGTTTTAAAGTTGAGTTTTACATGAAATTATATGAATTTCAGTTTATGGTTTATACCTACTTTTACTATTTGAAGATTGTGAGAGATTTAGATGTTGAATTGCATGTCTACTTTCGTATTTTCATGCATATTGCAGTAATTTCCAGATTTAGAATTGAATTATCAATATTTTCATTATCAAGGATGAACTTTATGATGATTTAACATGAAATAGATGCATGGGTTGTCAGCCCTAGTTTGAATATTGTTATTTCAAGAAGATTATGCTTTTAAGCATTCCGTGATTTGTATATTCAGATTTTTAACAAAGATTTAATCTTTTGATCTCAGCTTAGATGTGGAATCCACTTTACAGATTTAACTATAGTTTACAGTAAACAGATTCACAAGAGGTTTTCATTGTAAACCCTTATACTAGTTTTAAAAGTAGATTTCCTACAAAATGAGCATACAGATTAAAGGGAGTAGTATTTAGCACCAAGTTGGGTATGTTTACATGGCCAAAAATTACGAGCCAACATAAGTATAAATTATTAAATTATTTCCATTTCTATATGGATGACAGTTACAGATGTGATCACTTACATTAGGTTATACTCCTTGGCAAGAGTATGATACCTCTCCCCAACGTGAGGTTTTCCCATAAGGAAACTAGGCGTTGGACACTATGATAGCTCATATAGTGTATGTCGGTTAGAAGAACCTCCCTAACAGTAAAAACTTGAAGAATAGTTTTTAAAAGTATTTCTCTACAACACAATAGCAAAGACTATCAGAACAACTTTTAGAAACTAACTGTAAAAGCTCACAATTTTATTCAAATATTGCTTTTCATATGACATTAGCTATGAGGTTTCAGATTTCATTTTACAGATATAGAAGTGAGTCCTTCAACACTCAGATAGCATGATTTAAAGATAAAATATCATTACATCTTTTAGAAACTAAATGTTATGACTCACTAGATTTATGCAACATGTTTTGCTATTCATGATTATGATTTTAAGTTTTCAGATATTCCAGCTTATGTGAGTCATCTACATTTAGCATGCATTATTTTATAAATTATGATGATGTTGAGACATTGTTTTACTTATGCATTCGCCCTCATATACTCAGTACAATCTAGAAGTACTGATCCACATATAAGTCTATGTGCTACATTGTCTCATAATATAGGTTTAGGTGCTCTTTTTTAGTAGGGTGAGTGATTTTGAGCATCTTTATCTGCATCTTGACAGTTAGTGAGTCCTCATAGCTCGGGAACCCAATTAATCAGTTTTTCAGTTTATTAGTATAGATGATTCAGTATTTTCAGATAGTTCAAGTCAGTTGGGTGCTTGTCCCAGTGACTCTCTAGTTATTAATAGTAGAGGCTTGTCAGATAGCTAGATATAGTTTAGATTTTCAATATTACTTTTCCAGTCTTTGAGTCTAATATTTTTAGATATTATATTCAGATAATTTTAGCTTAGATCAGACAGACTTCCATATTGATTTTATGATTACATTTCTCTATTATGAGTATTCAAATTTAGTAAAAAGCTTACAGGGTTAGCTTGAGGCTACTCGTAGTCTTAAGCATCGTGTGACATCTCGAGACCCATTTTTGGGGTGTTACAAACTTGGTATCAGAGCCTAAGGTTTTAAGAGTCCTAGGAAGTTAGACAAGCAATGTTATGTAGAGACTTGATCATAGATGTGAAGTACGCCACATTTATGAGCAAGAGGCTACGAGATATTTTTAGGAAATCATCTCTTTCTTTTATGATCTATCATTCTTACAGTGTCTCTATCTATTTTAACTCATGCTCTTATGTGATAGTTGAAAATCCCTCCTCTCTGAGCTAATGCACGTAAAAAAAATAACCAACCACCCCAGTCCACTGACCCTCTGAATGAGAATGTATCCTATGCTAAATTTTAGGCTGCCTTTCTTGTGTTAGCCGAAGATGTGACTGTTAATGTTCAGGGAATCCATCAGGCGACAGTTCCACTTCATCAAAACGAGGATTTAGCAGCAGCAAGAATTCGTGACTTCATGAAAATGAATCCGCCTGAGTTCTTGGGTCCAAAGTAGGTGAGGACCCACAGCTTTACTTAGATATGGTGAGGAAGATCACCCAGATTATGCATATTTCTGAAGAGGAGAGTATAGAGTTGGCATCCTATAGATTGAAGGATGTAGAGTATGATTAGCTGGTTATGTTGAAGAATAGTAGAGAATGCAGCTTCTATGAGTTGGTAGGTGTTTCAGGATGCATTTTTAGACAAGTTCTTTTCGCGTAAAATGAGAGAAAATAAGGTAGAGGAGTTTGTGAATCTGAGGCAAGGCTTGATGATAGTGAAGGAGTACTGCCTTAAGTTCAACCAGTTATCTAAGTATGCCCCTGATATGATGGCTAACCCCGGGGCGAGTATGAGTAAGTTTGTTATTGGAGTATCTGGTTTGGTAGTCAAAGAGTGTAGGACTACCATGCTTACTGGTGACATAGATCTTGCTAGATTGATAATTTAAGTTTAGTATATTGAGGCAGAAAAGTTAAAAAGAAGAGAGATGGGAAATAAAAAGGCTAGAATCAGGTAGTTTGAATATGGCTAGACAAAGTTTGGAGGGGAAATCATTTGTAGTTTTAGAATCGTTTATCTATGCCATGCTATCTTCAGCCAATGCTCTCTTCCCAGAGCTAGATAAGAGCAGTGGGGTAAGACTTCTATGCCCAGATCTCAGAATAGTATGAGTGGGAAACCTAGTTATCCTCCATGTGCTAAGTATAGTAAGAATCATTTGGGTGAGTGCTTGTTGGGACAAAATGGTTGTTATGGTTGTGGTAAGCTGGGTCATGAAATCAAAGAGTGTCCGTATACTAAGTAGGAAAATAGGGATGTTAATTCCGAGACTCAGGCTACTAGCGTACTATCTTCTTTAGGTCTCCCAATCTCTGTACAGGGTGCATCATCCAGTACCGATGGCGGTCAGTGCCAGAATCAGTTTTATGCTTTACCATCCCATCAGGAGTAGGAGAGTTCACCAAATGTTGTTACTGGTATGATTTGTGTCTTTCATCTTGATGTTTATATGTTGTTAGACCCTAGGTCGGATTTCTCTTATGTGACCCCATTCGTTACAGTGAATTTTGAAGTAGGTCCTGAAAAGTTTTCTAAGTCCTTCTTAGTTTCTACCCCAATGGGTGAGTCAGTTGTTGCCAAATAAATTTATAGAAAGTGTCCTATCACTGTCTTTCATAATCATGTTAGCAGACTTAATAGAGTTGTATATAGTCGAATTTGACCTTATTTTTTGTATGGATTGGATTCATTCCTGTTATACATCTATAGATTGTTGCATCCAAGTGGTGAAGTTTTAGTTTCCAAATGAGCCAGCCTTTGAGTGGGAAGGTAATTCAGTGTCTCCCAAGAGTCATTTTATATCTTATATTAAATACAGAAAGTTGATATCAAAAGGGTGTATCTATCATCTAGTTCAAGTCTAAGACATTAAGTCTAAGACTCTAACAGTTCAGTCAGTTCGTGTAGTTAATGAGTTTCCTGATGCTTTTCCTGAAGATTTGCCAGGGGTACCTCCCGTTATGGAAATAGAATTTGGTATTGAACCTCTTTCAGATACTCAGCCCATCTCTATTCCTCTATATCAAAGGCTCCAGCCGAGCTTAAAGATTTAAATAAGTAGCTTAAAGACCTCTTAGATAAAGGTTTCATAAGGCTTAGTGTCTCTTTATGGGGCGCTCCTGTCCTATTCTTACGAAAAGAAGATAGTTCTTTGCGTATGTTCATTGACTATCGTCAGCTGAATAAAGTCACAATCAAAAATGAATATCCTTTTCCTAGGATTAATGACTTATTTGACCAACTCCAAGGTGCAAGTTACTTCTCAAAGATAGACCTTAGATTCATCTATCATCAGCTTAGAATAAGGGAATGTGATATTCCAAAGACAACTTTTAGAACTCGTTATGGTTATTTTAAGTTTCTAGTCATGTCCTTTAGGCTAACAAATGCCCCAACAACCTTTATAAACTTGATGAACAGAGTGTTCAAACAATATTTGGACATATTTATCATAGTCTTTATCGATGATATTCTTGTCTATTCTCGTAGTGAGGAAGATCATGTGGACTATCTTAGAATTATGTTGCAAACTCTTAGAGATCACCAGTTGTTCGCCAAATTCAGCAAATGTGAATTTTGGCTAAGATTAGTAGCTTTCCTTGGTCATATTGTTTCTAGTGATGGCATTAGAGTTGAACCCCAAAAGACAGAAGTAGTAAAAAACTGGCCTAGACTTATCTCTCCATTAAACATCAGAAGTTTCTTTGGTTTAGCTGGCTATTACAGACATTTTGTTGAGGGTTTTTCATATATTGCATCCCCTATGTCTAGATTAACTCAAAAGAAAGTTAAGTTTCAATGGTCAAATTCTAGTGAGAAGAGTTTTCAGGAATTGAAGACTCGACTCACTCCAGCCCCAGTTTTAGCGCTACCTGAAGGTACAGATGGTTTCATTGTCTATTGTGATGCTTCTAGAATTGGTCAGTGTTGTGTTTTGTTGCAGGTAGATAAAGTCAGAGCCTATGCCTCTAGACAGGTTAAGCCTCACGAAAAGAACTACCCTACCTATGATCTTGAGTTAGTTGTTGTTGTGTTTGTTTTAAAAATCCGGAGGCACTATTTTTATGGGGTGCATATTGACGTGTTCACAGATCACAAATGCTTACAATATATGTTTACTCAGAGGGAGTTAAATCTTCATCAGAGAAGGTGGTTAAAGTTGTTGAAAGATTATGACATGAGTGTGCTATATCATCCGGCAAAAGCCAATATAGTGGTAGGCGCCCTTAGTAAACTGTGTATGGACAGTGTTACTTATGTGGAGAATGATAAGAGGGAACTAGTTCGGGAATTTCACCGATTATCTAGATTGGGTGTGAGGTTGGCTGACTCAGCTGAAGGGAGTATTTGGATTCAGAGTAGTTAAGAATCTTCTCTAGTTTCTGAAGTAAAAGAAAAGAAGGATAAGGATTCTAGTTTGGTCAAACTAAAGGGTACGATTAAAGACCAAAAGATAGAGGTTTTCTCCCAAGGGGGGAGATGGTGTGTTGAGATACCAGAGTAGATTATGTGTGCCATGTGTTGACAATTTGAGGTAGTTGATTATAGCAAAAGTGCATGATACACATTTCCATGTTCATCCAGGAGCCACCAAGATGTATCGCAATCCGCGGGAAGTCTATTGGTGGAGTGATATGAAGAAAGATATCGTAAAATTTATAGCCAAGTGTGCGACTTGTCAACAGGTTAAGGTAGAGCACCAATGACCTGGTGGCACTTTACAGAAGTTTGGTATTCCTACTTGGAAGTGAATATGGACTTTGTAACTGGATTACCCTATTTGCGTCGACAACATGAATCGATTTGGGTTATTGTAGATAGATTGACCAAATCAGCCTATTTCTTGCCAGTTTACTCGTCCTACACAGCTGAAGATTATGCTAAGCTGTATATTAGAGAGTTAGTTAGATTTCATGGAATTCCCTTGTCCATCATCTAAGATAGGGGTACTCAGTTTACCTCTCAGTTTTGGAAAGTCTTTCAGAAGGGTCTTGGTACCCAAGTTTATCTCAGTTCACCTTTTTATCCAAAGATAGATGATCAGGTAGAGAGGACTATTCAGACCTTAGAGGATATATTGAGGGCATGCGTTCTTGATTTCAAAGGCAGTTGGGATAACCACTTGCCATTGATCGAGTTTGCCTATAATAACAATTACCATTTTAGTATTTAGATAGCCCTATTTGAGGCTCTTTATGGGCAGAGATATAGATCACCAATGGGTTGATTCGAAGTGGGTGAGGCAACTTTGATTGAGACAGATATGGCATTTGAAGCTATGGATAAAGTTCAATTGATTTGAGAGATATTAAAAGTAGCCCAAAGTCATCAGAAATCTTATGCAGACGTAAGAAAGAGAGATCTTGAGTTTGAAGTAGATGATCTTGTGTATTTGAAGGTTTCACCCATGAAGGGGGTCAAGAGGTTTGGTAAAAAGGGGAATCTTAGTCCTCGATATGTGGGTCCCTATAGGATTTTGCGTCATGTAGGGAAGGTAGCTATGAGCTTGAGCTACCCGCAGACTTCTCATTAGCTCATCCAGTGTTCCATGTATCCTTAATGAAGAAATGCATGGATGATTCAGCCGTTGTATTCCCTCTAGAAAGTATAGATATTAAGAATAGCCTTTCGTACGAAGAAGTTCCAGTAGAGATTCTTGATCATCAGACATGTAGACTAAGGAACAAAGAAGTTTCCTTGGTCAAAGTTCTGTGGCAAAATTAGTTCGTTGAGGATGCTACTTGGGAAGCAGAAGCAGACATGCATACCAAGTATCCTCACCTTTTCTCCACAAACTCAGGTTTATCTTAAGGTAATAGTCCTCATTAATTCAGTTCTTTTTCCAGTATTAGATTCATCTATATTGTTATCTTTATGAAAATTCATGCATTCGCAGATTAGTTCAGTCGCTCAGTATGTGTTAGATTAGATTCAGTCATGCAATGTGTTTCATTTGTGCATGCTAGCATATAGCCTTAGTCCATTAGTATCTTCAGTTTAGTTAGTCTCATTCAAGGATGAATGTTCCCAAGTAGGAGATATTGTAATACCTCATACTTTAACTAGCTTGGTTTAGCTCCCAGTGTGTCAAGAGATAACTTTGAAAATGTATAACTCTTCATACATGTGGAATTTTCTAGTTCTAGACCCACCAAATGGTGGATAGTTGAATCAACTTTTCAACGATACCAATTTTGCCTCAATTCGATACTCTGTTAAGAAGTTATGGCGATTTTAGTGAAAGCAGTAGGACACCGCAAAAAGCTCCGCATCACGGTAAAGGACAAATTCATAATTTTCCAATTTCCAATGGAGCACCGCGATTACCCTACGTCGCAGAGAAGTTCCAGTCCCCGTTCGTCCCTTTCCAATAGCTCAACGCGATTTGCCTGTATTGCATCAAAATTTCCAATTAAACAAACACTGCATCGCGGTGAAGTACAAAATGGCACTCATCCATTTTCAGTGACACAACATGATTATGCAGCATCACCCCAAGGCCCAAAATGGCATTTGTCTCTTTTTCTAGTGAGCCACCGTGATAGCAGCGCGTCACAGTGGTACGCCAAATCAGAATATTTTTAGTTCCGAGAAATTTTTACAAAGGGCAATCTAGTCATTTTTCCTAGCCCAAATCATGAAAAATAAGGAATTTAACCTATTCTAAGCATTATATGCATACTTTCCACATAATTACTCTCCAAGAAACCGTAGAACATCAACTCTTAATCCCTAAGAAATCCAAATTCCACCATTCTTTTTTCAAGATAACTCAAAATTAAAGATTTCCAATTCAAGAATCAATCTTCAAGAGCACAACTAGGAACTCAAAGTTCAATCTTCTTTATTAATTTCATTAATTTAGGTATGTGGGGTTTTCAACAAGGATAATTTTTCATCCTTGTGCCCAAAATTGTTTTAAAGTTGATTTTTACATGAAATTATATGAATTTCAGTTTATGGTTTATACCCACTTATTACTATTTGAAGATTATGAGATTTTGAGAGATTTAGATATTGAATTGCATGTCTACTTTCATATTTTCATGCGTATTGCAATAATTTCCAGATTGATAATTGAATTATCAATATTTTCATTATCAAGTATGAACTTTATGATGATTTGACATGAAATAGATGCATCGGTTATTAGCCCTAGTTTGAATATTATTATTTCAAGAAGATTATGCTTTTAAGCATCCCATGATTTGTATATTCAAACTTTTGAACAAAGATTTGATCTTTTGATCTCAGCTTAGTAATGGAATCCACTTTATTGATTTAACTATAGTTTACAGTAAACAGATTCACAAGAGGTTTTCATTGTAAACCCTTATACTAGTTTTAAAAGTGGATTTCCTACAGAATTAGCATACAGATTAAAGGGAGTAGTATTTAGCACCAAATTGGGTATATTTACATGCCCCAGAGCTACAAGCCAACATAGGTACAGATTATTAGATTATTCCTATTTCTATATGGATGACAGTTACAGATGTGATCACTCAGATTAGGTTATACTCCTTGGCAAGAGTATGACAACTCTCCCCAATGTGATGTTTTCCCATAAGGAAACTAGAGGTTGGACACTATAATAGCTCACCTAGTGTATGTCGGTTAGAATAACCTCCCTAATAGCAAAGACTTGCAGAATAGTTTTTAAAAGTATTTCCCTACGGCCTAATAGCAAAGAATTACAAAATAGCTTTTGGAAACTAAAGTGTAAAGGCTCATAGTTTTATTCAGATGTTGCTTTACATATGACATTACATATGGGATTTTATAGTTTAGTTTACAGATATAGAAGTGAATCCTTTATACACTTAGACAGCATGATTTAAAGAAAGAATACCAGTACAACTTTTAGAAACCTAATGTTATGACTCACTAGATTTATGCAGTATGTTTTGCTATTTATGATTATGATTTTCAGTTTTTAGATATTCCGAGTTATGTGAGTCATCTACATTTAGCATGCATTATTTTACAAATTATGATGAAGTTGAACATTATTTTACTTGTACATTCGCCCCCATATACTCAATACAATCCAGAAGTACTGATCCACATATATATCTATGTGCTACATTGTCTCATAATATAGGTTTAGGTGCTCAATTTCAGCAACATGAGTGATTTTGAGCATCTTTATCTGCATCCTGATAATTGGTAAGTCCTCATAGTTCGGGAACCCAGTTAATCAGTTTTTTAGCTAATTAGTATAGATGATTCAATATTTTTAGATAGTTTGATTCAGCTGGGGGCTAGTCCAGTGACTCTCTAGTTATCAGTAGTAAAGGCTTGTCAAACTACTAGATATAGTTCAGATTTCCAGTATTACTTTTCTAGACTTTGAGTCTAATATTTTTAGATATTATATTCAAATACTTTCATTTTAGATCAGACAGTCTTCTGCATTGATTTTATGATTATATTTCTCTATTATGAGTATTCAAATTTAGTAGAAGGCTTACATAGTTAGCTTGAGGCTACTCGTAGTCTTGAGCACCATGTGATGTCTTGGGACCCATTTTTAGGGCGTTACATCTTAACTGACAAGGCTAAGATGATTAGAAGGTTTAAGAGAGGTTTGACACTTAAGATAAAAGAGGCCATATTTATTAGAGCCTATTCTGGGGCTTCTATTAATGAGGGTAGTTGAGTTAGCAAAGGATTTTAAGTTGATGTATTGTGAAGAGTATGGGGATCCAACGGATAAGAAGCCTCACATATTAGGTTGATTCAGTAGTACCTAATCTGGAGGTAGGGGTTTATTCAGATGCAATTCTCATCTTTAGTGTGGTAGACCATTTCAGGCAATGAAGGTTGATATTTAGGTTGGGTTTTTTATAGTTTAAGACAATCTTCACTGGTTTTATCTCAATAGTTTTTAGTTTGTGATAGATGTACCGAATATCTAGGTCACTCTCAATAATTGATGACTCCAACGTCCTGTTATGAGTGTGGTAGTTCAGATCATCTTCATAGAAATTGTCCAGTATACAAATAAAGAGGTCTATAATAGGGTCATTAGGCTCCTACTAGAGCAACAACATCCCCAACTAGGGGTCAGGGCAGATCTTAAGGAGGTAAAGGTGTAACACCAACTGACAGGGGAGGTGGTAGAGGAGTGACTTAGGCGATAGATGATAGAGTTCACTGTTATGCCTTCCCAAGAAAGCTTAAGGCAGAGTCTTCTCATGTAGTCATTACAAGTATTGTTTTAGTTTTTCATCGACCTGCTTCGGTGTTATTTAGTCCTTGTTCTACTTTCTCTTATGTGTCTGCATACTTTGCTTCCAGCCTTAATTGATGTGTGAGTCTATAGCCTTGTCTATTGATGTTTCTACCCCAATAGGTTATTATTAGTGGTGGATCGAGTGTACCAATCTTGCATTGTTTCTAATTTGGGGTATAATCTGAGTAGATTTAATTATTCTCAATATGGTCGATTTTGACGTAATTGTGGATATGGATTCAGTTTATCCCTATCATGCTCTCTTGGATTATTCCTCATCGTCCATAGTTGGAGTGGAAGGTGTTTAGAGTTCGTATCCTAAGAAGGTGATTTCATTTATTCAAGCCCAGCGGTTAGTTGAGAAGGGGTGTCTATCATATTTATCTTATTTTCATGATACTAATACCAAAACACCTCCTTTGGAGTCAGTAAAGGTGGTTAGAGAGTGCGTACGTATATTGCGTATCAATCTTCCAGGTGTTCCTCCTAACAGAGACATTAATTTTATTATCGATTTAGAGTGGGACAAGCCCATTTCTATTTCTTCTTATAGAATAGCACTAATGGATTTATATAAATTAAAATACTAGATTAAATATTTGTTAAGTAAGAGATTGATTCGACTAAGTATATCACATTGGGTTCCCTAGTGTTGTTTGTAAAGAAAAAAATGGGTCTATGAGGATGTGCATTGAATATCAACAATTGAGAAAGGTGACAAACAAGAATAAGTATCATTTACCATGTATTGATTGCTTGTTTTATCAACTTCAAGGTGCTTTAGTGTTCTCAAAGATGGGTATCATTGCTTGATAATTCGATCTTAGACATTCCTAAGATAGCTTTTTGGACTAGATATGGACACTATGAGTTCTTGCTCTTACTTGTGTCCTTTGGGTTAACGAATTCTCCAGTACTGTTTATGGAGTCGATGAATAGGGTATTTCAGCCATATCTTGATTTATTTGTGATTGTGTTCATCGATTATATTTTGGTGTATTCTAAGAGCAAGACGAATCATTCAAAGCATTTAAGAATTGTCCTCCAGGGGTTGCGAGATTTGAAGTTATATGTCAGGTTTTCAAAGTTTGAATTTTAGCCAGTTCTGTAGTAAGAATTTTAGCCAGTTCTGTGGTATTGTTGGAACACATGATGTCCAATGAGGGTATCATGGTCGATTTAGCCAAGGTATATGTAGTCCAAATTGGTTATGGCCTACTTTACCTCCAGATATTTGGAGTTTTATTGGGTTGACAATCTATTATATATGGTTTGTGCAGGGTTTCTCTTCCATTACAGCTCCTATGACTCGATTGACTCAAAAGAATCTATTTTTTTAATTGTTGGATAAGTGTGGGAAGAAATTTTAAAAGCTCAAGACTTTATTGACTCTAACTCCTATCTTGACCCTACCTATAATGGGTGAGGGCTTTATTTTGTTTCATGATGCTTTTGGTATTAGCTTGGGTAGTGTGTTGATCTAGAGAAACAAGGTAATAATGTATGTGTCGAGGCAGTTAAATTCACATGGGAGGAATTAACCTACCCACGATTTAGAGTTACTAATATTAGTATTCGTATTGAAGTTGTGGTGGCACTTTTTGTATGGAGTTCATTGTGGGGTGTAAATGGATCATCGCAACCTTCAGTATATGTTCAAGTAACAAGAATTAAATTTGAGATGACATAGGTTGATGGAGTTATTGAAAGATTATGATATGACTATTCTATATCATCTGAGTAAGGCCAATGTAGTAGCAGATAACTTGAGTAAGAAGGCAGTTAGTATGGGTAGTTTTGCATTGTTAGGTGCGGAGGAGCAACTATTAGCTAGGGAGGTTCAACAATTGGCTAACAGTTTCATGCATCTTGATATCTCGAAGTCAGGTAGAGTTCTTGCATGTGTAAAGTTGAGGTCCTTGTTAATAGAGCAGATTCAAAATTGTTAGTTTGAGGATGAAAAGTTATGCATTATTAGAGATAAGGTGATGTGAGGTGAGACCAATAAAGTGATTTTGGATCAGGAGGGTGTTTGAGGATTAAGGGGAGGATCTATATTCCAAGAGTGGGAGATATGATTAGATCTATCATGGAGAAGGCCCATTATTTGCGGTATTATATTCATCCAGGCACTGCGAAGATGTATTTCATGACCTAAAATAATATTACTGGTGGTGTAGAATGAAAAGGAATGTTAGAGAGTTTGTGGCTAAGTGTTTGAATTGCCAGCAGGTGAAATATCAGCATTAGAGACCAGGTGATTTGCTTCATAGGAAGAATACTACCAAGTGGAAATGGGATCGTATCACTATAGATTTCGTAGTTAGGTTGCCCCACCTTGGGAAAGTTTGATTCTATTTGGGTAATTGTGGACAGATTGACCAAATTAACCCATTTTATGCCTCTGAAAATGAACTATAATACAGAGAAATTAGCCAAGATCTATATTAGTGAGATAGTTTGATTATATGACGTGCCTATTTTCATTATTTCAGATAGAGGTACTCAATTCTCTTTAAATTTTTGGCGTACATTGCAACGGGAGTTGGGTAGTTAGTTGGATATGAGTACAACATTCCATCCACAAATAAATAGCCAGTCAGGCAAACTATTCAGGTGTTGAAAGACATATTTTGGGCTTGTGCATGGATTTCGGCGATCATTGGGATCAGTTATTACCCTTAGGTGGAGTTTTTCTATAATAATAACTACCATTCTAGTATTCAGATGACTCTATTCGAGGCTTTATATGGCAGGCAGTGTAGGTCCTAGATGGATGGTTTGATTTTTTTGAGATTAGACCTTGGAACACTTATTTGTTGAGAGATTCGATAGACTGAGTGAGATTGATCTAGGATCGGCTCTTGGTAGCTTAGAGTAGACGAAAGAGGTATGCGGATAAGAGGGTCTGTGACTTGGAGCTCATACAGGTGAACAGGGTTTGTTGAAAGTATTACCCATGAAGGGTGTGATGAGGTTTGGGAAGAAAGGAAAACTCAATTCAAGGTTTATTGTCCCTTTTGAGATTCTTCAGTGTATTGGTCCAGTAGCTTAAGAGTTGGCTTTACCACTGGATCTTTCAGTTGTGCATTCAGTTTTTCATGTCTCTATGTTGAAGAGGTACCATCCAGATGATTTGCATGTGGTCCAATAGGACTAAGTGAGTTTGGATCAGAATCTGGCTTTTGAGGAAGAGCCTATAACTATTCTAGATGGACAGATTAGAATGTTTAGGTCAAGGACATAACATCAGTGAAGGTACAGTGGAGGCATCATCTCGTAGTGGAAGCCACTTGGGAGGTTGACATGCGGAATATATATCCTTATCTCTTTGATATTTGAGGTATCTTTCTTCTCTTTATGTTTGAGGGAGAACATTTTTTTTAGTGGTAGATGATGTAACGATCATTCTTCTCGCTTTGTGAATTTTACTTGTCTATCCCATTTTAGCTCTCCCACATAATTTGTACACGTGATTTATGACTTACAAAGATGGGTAGTACCCATCCTCTAGGTGTTTAAAAGTGAATATGTCATTGTGTTCTTGAGTTTTAATAAAGTTAAGCCCGATCATGATCAACCTTTGGTCAAGACCTCGAATTAGTGTCGTAAAGTTTTCAATAGGTTTGGAATACTTTTTAGTCAGTTTACATATTTAATTTATTTTCTCGAGGTTTCAAATAAATTTTGAGGATCTATTAAAAGTTAGAATATTTTAGATATCATTTTACTTAGTGGTTAATGAGCCAAATTGATATTTTCTTAATTCTTCAGACCTACGTTTAAGAATAGATTTAAGTGAAAAGGTTTTACCATATTTATTCATAACAAGATATGAAAATTTTAAACAAGAGAGGGGCACACAAAGAGCAGTTATATTCTCTTGTTCACATCGCAGTTTCCAAAGGAATTGATGACAGCTTTAAGGTTAGCACCTTTGAATTGATATGTTCTTGATATCATGTTTATAATATTATAGGGATGTATTTGAAGTTAGGCAGCAGCCAATTTTTACAGTTATTGAACACTTTGTGCTAACAGTACTACATTGAATTAGTGGCGTGATTATAGATTCATTATATGATAATAATGACAATAATGATTAAGTAATCACTGGATAATAATTGAGGGTGAAGTTAGGCTAAACAGTAGAACGAAAATTCCAGTTTCATTCTTATGCTTGTAAAATTAGGGTTAGTTAGTGGACAAGTATAGAAAAATAATTATAATTTGATGGTTGATAATGATTAGGTATTAATGTTATAAAGGTGATATTGGGTTGAAACTAATGATGCCTGCATACTTATATTCGAAGTACTGTTTTCATTTTTTTTTTTTGCATTAGGCTCGAACTTGTTAGAACATGCACAACGAAAGCAATAATTCTACAAGATTAATAACTTACATAATATCTAAAAAGCATAATCAAAACGAAAATTAGAAAATTTACCTCTTGAAGCTTTCACATAGTTCGTTCAAGCTTTGTTTGCTAGATTTGTTGCCTTCTACTACTGCCTGACTTAACCTTTACTTATCAAACTTGTGTGGACAAGTGTTTTTGGATTCAAAGAAAGGATAATCATCTTCTGAACCAAAACCCCTAGTTATTCTTGTTTTCTCTTAAAGAAAAGAAAATCAAAAGGCAAACATTTTTGCCCTTTGTTTGGATGGTGGTTTGTCATGGTTTCATAATGTACGGTACTGCATGGTATGGTATAGTACAGTACAGTATAGTATAATACATTGTTTGGATAGACTGTAGCGTTCACTGTTGTTTAATGACTGTTATATTATTTGGTTTGACAGTATGCTACTGTATTGTAACTGCTACGTTTACTAAAATACCCTTAATTATTATAAATGTTAAATTTATCAATAACTGTTAATAAAATAATTTTCTTCCTACTAATTTATCATAATTATGTCATGTAGATATATTAAGTTGTTAAATTTATGTAAATTCTAAGAAAGTCAATAAAATAGTAGATCAAATAAATATAACCAAATTTATTTTTTATAGTAACAAATTTTATTTCTTTTTGGTGTTTTGAGACGTGATACCGATGACAAGTACAAAATTTAAATGCATTTTTTATGTATGGTACAATTGTGTTTGGTATGGAATCCAAAAAAAAAATCCAAAAAATAAATTATTTCTTACTTATGATAAAAGGTGGCGGGGTTAAAAAACTAATACTCCCTTCATTTCAAAAAGAATGACCTACTTTGACTTGACACAAAGTTTAAGAAAATAAAGAAGACTTTTGAATCTTGTGGTCTTAAATTAAAGTTGTGTCAAATGTACCAAAATGCCCTTTAATCTTGTGGTCCTAAACATGCCATGTGGAAAGTTGAAATTAAAGTATTGCCAAAAAGGGAAAGGGGTTATTCTTTTTTAAACGGACTAAAAAGAAAAATAGGTCATTCTTTTTGAAACAGAAGGAGTATCTTTTTAAGGAAATATTTGAGGGTGGGGTAATGGAGTAGGGGGTCGGGATAGGGGTAGGGGTAGAGGTGGGGGTAAGGAAAAAAGTTCTATTTAAAAAAAAATTATTTTTTTTGTGTATGTATGGGCGGTAGTCTATCGGAAACAACCTCTCTACTTCTTTGGATGTAGTGGTATGGACTGCGTACATCTTACCCTCCCCAGATCTCACTTTGTGGGAATACACTAGGCCTGTTGTTATTGTTGTTGTTGTATAGGGGGGGGGGGGGGGTGTAAGAATTTTTTGTTGAAAGTTTTAAAAAAGAAATTTTAAAAATAAAAAAGAAATTGGTGGGGGAGGGAGGGCTAGTAGTTGGTGGGGGTGGGCTAGAGATGAGGGTTGGGTAAGAATAAGTTTTTGAAATATTTTTTTTGAAAAGAATTTTTAAATAATTGGGTGGGGGTTTGAAGGGAGTGGGGTCGGGTCAAGTTGAGGGGAAGGGGACAAGGCTGGTGGGGCGGGGGATCGGAGTAGGAGGTGGAGTTAAGTAATATAAAGTGAATGAAAAATAAGATTATGTAATATTAAGTAAGGGCATAATTGAAAAAAAATAAGCAAACCATGGGATGCCACCAAATTGATGGTTACATAAAATGGGGGTTTTCATGGTTACCAAACCATAAAATAAAATCATATCATACCATAAATTTTAAGAAACAATCAAAACAAGCATGGTTCTCTTAATAACTATACCATACCGTACCATGAAAAACCACCATCCAAACAGAGTGTTAGTTGTCCAAAACGTTTTCATCTTTTTCAACTGTCCAAAATATTTTTGCTAATTAAAGTCAGAAGATATCCTTTTCTTTATAGAAGATCAGTAAATAATAATACTTCTTCTAGTAAGTTTTTTTTTTTTTCAAAATTAATTAGTTAATAAGGTATAGCAGGGACCGTAGATTTATTAAGTGAGACTTTCAATTATAATATTAATTCGGTGATGAGAGAAATATCATATCATAATAAATTATAAATTATTTCACTAAAAATCTATAAATTCACTCCTCGATTTAATTTCGAATTTACCATTAAATCTTATTGAACTCTCCATGTTAGAATCACCGACACCAATCAATTAAATTATATTTTCTGAAAAATTTAACTCATTGATTAATTTAATCCTTTATTTATAGTGTTAAACTTATTTCACATGACGAATCTAAAATCCACTTGTAGGGTTTTCACGTGAAAACTTATAAGCAATCATAAAGGGATGTCTTCTATCTCAAGTTCAAGACATGGTTCTATCAATCAATTAATACTTCACTAAGTGATTTGTCATCATCCAACCTATTAGGAATATACTGACTCATAAAAGAGTCTCACCTTTTAATAGATTAAAATGACAAATCAAACCACATAGATCATAATAATTATATCAAGATTAAAAGCATATGTACAATGGACTAGAGAAATCATTTATTATATTCAAAACATAAATGAATATCTCTAATTGGTCCGTTCAATACATACGAAATGTACTAGAAGAAGAAGTTGGAATATTACCATTTTCATAATTAAGATCAAATTATATTTAATCTTGTGTTACAATCATCAAGATGTTTGTCCTAATCATCTTTGATTGTGAATATTAATTTATTAATTATAAGAACCGATAATTTTAATCTTCCGTGCATGAGTTAAAATACTCCATACACAAAATTGTCTACTCTATAAGTAAAGGACACATGTTAATTCAATGATCTATTCAGATAAAGATTTTATTAATATAATAAATCGTCTTTACATGAGATCAAAATATAATGCTATAACACAAATTACATGGTTAATAGTATATCCTAACAATCTCCCACTTAGAATAATAAACATGAATGCATAATTTTAACACCCATTTCTTCCACATGCTTATTAAAAAACTTCTGGATTAAGCCCTCTGTAAATAGATTCGCCAAATTTTTCTTTGACTCAATCTTCAAAACTCTCACATTACCCCTTTGAATTATATCCCGAATCAAGTAATATTTTCTTTCAATATGCTTACTTCCTTTTTAGTTTCTATAACAACCCGGGACTACCCCTAGTCATCACACGGTGCTTATGATCTTAAAGGATCACTAGCTAACCATCACTAGCTAACCCATGACTGATATCTGCTATGAGCAATAAACAATAATACTGAAATAAATACGGAATAATAGGCTGAAATGCCATAAGGTTCAAAATATCTAAAATACTGATAAAATATAATATTTGTAAAATTAAATACTGTCTGAAAAGCCTCTAACAGAATCTGTCTGAAAATGGAGTTGATGGGATAATCTCCCAACTAACTCCATCTACTGAAATACTGAAGTGAAAACATATCCTCGATAGATGAGGATTCACTACTGGATTTGCAACTACTGGCTAAATCTGGCTAAACGCGATCAGGAACCTAAGCGTCTGAACCTATGATATGAAACATCATAGCGCAAGAAACGGGTATGAGATCAGTACGTGGAAATGTACTGGAATGCTAAATGAGGTAAGGCTGAATTCAAGGATTATTTTACATGAGGATATAACTAACTGAATGAGAGTAACTGAATATAAGATTACATGGATAACTGCAACTACTGAGAATTCAATCTGTGCATATATATATAAACTGTAAGTGAACCTTTCCGAAGTTAAGTACTGAGTTATGAGAATATGAGTTACTGATACTGATTGACTGTATCTGACAGTCCTAATTCTGTAGAACTAAATTGAGTTCTATTCAGAAAACTGAGACTGAAACTGTTGGAGGTAATCATCTAATCGACATGCCCTAAATAATATAAGATAACTAAATTGGGGTTCAATCTATAACCCCAATTAGAAGGGTGTTAATACCGTGTCACGGGTAAAGACAAGCTGAAGAGTAACCTTCATCTGACAGGTACTCTTACGAGAATGGTGAAACCCTTATCTGGTAGGTTAGAACACCACATCAACCCTTAACTGGTAGGTTTGATGTCTCAACCTACGTTGAATACTACGTTGAATACGTAGTTCTGGAATGCGAGGATTGCTTCTAAGGATTACACCTTCTACTGGCAGGTGAACCCCCATCTTTGGGTTCACTCAGTGCTGAATCCTACTCCCAACTGAAAGACACGGAACTGATTAACTGGACTAAACTGGATTAATACTGAGATCACTGAGTTTTCCTAGGTTCTGTAACTAACTGAGTTCTACTGAGTTCTGTAACTAATTGAGAGTACTACTGATCGTAACATAACTGATACTATTCTATAACTGACACTGGCTCTAGACAAACAGCTAAATTGTCGGGTATTAAATACCCCCAGTACTCGATGACATGAAAAGTAAAGTTAAGCATCACCTTGAATAACATAACAGTGTTCACTTGGTCATAATTCATTCATAGAGACATTTCATCAAACACTTGTAATGCATTAACTTATACATGAATGGGGACTACATGTTAGAATGCTATAATGGCATTATTTTTATTCTCATAGACAATTTATCAAATACATGGGAAGCATACTTGGTTCACTAAATCATAAACACTTAGGGTTAACATGGTTACAATAATCAACTTGCAAATTGAAGGGTTTATCATGAATATCATGTAATTCAACACATACTAGGATCAATTCTTGGATCTTGTAATCTAAATCATGGATTAAAACTCAAACAACATCATGAACATGAATTCAATCTAATTCAAACATGGAAATTATAAATCTGAGATCTTGTATATTTAAAAAGGATTCTTGGGCTCCATGGAAGGTAAGGATCCATGGATGAACATCAAACATACCTTAATTCGTAAGTTTTTTGGAGTTCTTGGAGAGATTCTTGGGATTGACCTTGATTCTTGAGAGATAGAATTTGTTTTCTTGAGAGAGAAATACCTTTTAATTTTGGAAAAAATTTGATTTAAATAATGCCTAATTAAGTTATTAGGGACTTAATTTTGTGTTTGGGACTGACTAGGACAAGGGAAAAGTACTTAAAAGCCCTTGAAATTAAAACTTGAAACTGACTATAAATCCTAATTTTTTGGGTTGGCGCAACGCGGCGCTATCGCGCCGTGTCACTGGAATCATAAAATTGGGAAAATTCACAGTGGTGCAACACAGGGAAATCACTGTCCTTCACTGATTGGGACCTAAAAGTTCACCGCGACGAGGTGGTATCGCGCTTCGACACTAGAAATGGACAATTGTTAAGTTGACCTATGTCGTGATGCGCCAGGATCATAGAACCTCACTGAAATTTGCCAAATGGGACATTGTCCTACTCCATAATGTACTAAAGGTTAAAATGACGGTGTTTAACAACTAAAACTTAAAATCTCCATAACTTCTTACCCGGTTATTGGATTTAGGCAAATTTTACATCCTTGGAAAGCTAATTGAATATCCTATGCAATGGTAGGATCTAAACTGAAACATAATGAGTATTTCAAAAATTTCATGTATGAATACTCATGTATTGGGACTTAACTTATGCTAGGAAAATACGAGGTGTTATAATATCTCCCCCTTGGGAACATTCATCCTCAAATGAGACTGATTAAGCTGAGGGTTGCTGATAGACTTAGTTTATATAATGGACATACATATCTGATGCATGGAATACATGACTATACTGATTAATGAATGCGTGACTGAATATGCAATGATAACTGATACTAAGATTATAACTGTAACTGAACATGGGACTGAGTAGGTCTTAGAAAGACTATTACCTTAAGCTGAGAACACTGATAAGCCTAAGATCATTTTCTGAACATGTATGAATGGGAACATAAGGATATAAATTAGTCTGAAACGTGATACACGAACTGAATATCGTGAACTGAACTGAGCCTTTGAGTACATAGCTAACGACTGTGATTGAAACTAGAGGGTCAACTATGAGTACCCACTACCTCAAACTGAATTTGTTATGTCAAGAGATATTAAAAGGTTTAGGACACAAAAGATCGGGGATTATAATGCATCTCCCCCTTGGGACACTATGTCCCTCGAAGAATGCTGACTTGGTTGGGATACTAAAGAAAAGCTGAGATGATGCACGAGGCACCCATGAACTAAATCATGACTGAATATGTGGGATCTAAAACTGAGGCATGATACATAAACTAGGTTGAACTCACAACTTGGTAAAATTCTGTAACATGAGGCGAGCCTTACGAAACATCATCTTAAAATAGAGTAACTAAGCCTTATGTACTGTAACTACAAATTTTTAAACTTAGATATATTCCTCGAATACTTTCTCAACAATACACCTCACCTTAGTACAACACTTCATTTACGACTACTAAAAATATTCATATGGGCATTGAGCACGAATGCTTGAACATACTAACCTATCTGATTAATTGAATGACTGATAGCTGAATACTAGGCGTGTGAGACTGAACTGTACTTAGTCTGAATAACTGGACTGAAACTGTAGAATGTTATGCATATAAGGAAGGGACTTACTGAGTAACATGAGATAACTAAGCATGAATTTGCAAAAATTGTATTGTCTAAGAATGAAAGACCAAGCGTATTACATGATTCTGAATTAGTCTGTAAACGGAGGTACTGATTTGATTACTAGGCTAAGACTATGACTGAGACTGTAACTGAGACTATACTATAACTGAGTACTGAGAGAACTGGAACTCCTTGTACTAGAAGTTGTAAGCATGTATGATTTTCAATAATGTGTACGAATACCTACTTACTCATTTGGCTTTAATGATTTTACCTACTAGGGTAGACACTAAGAAAAGTTCTGTTGAGATTTCAAATCTGACTTGAAAGTTCACTATTATGCAAGGTGTTACAAAAGACAGAGAAGCTCCTGGATCTAACAAGGCATAATATATATATATGGGAGATCTGTAACATACCAGTGACCACATTAGGAGAACTTTCCTGATCTTGTCTGGACTGAAGTGTGTAAAATCTGTTTACGCATTGCCCACTAGTAGCACTGGAAGTGGCACCCTGCTAATTTGGGTGACCTGACTGAGCTAAAGGATGATTATACTGACCTTGAGAACCTGATTGAGGATAATCTCTAACTCTGTGGCTTGTCTTGCCACACTCGAAACAAACATCACTGTCAGCTCTGCACATACCCTTAAGATTATTACCACATTCTTCACAAAGTAAATAGGTACGACTACTGCTCCTACTACCTTGGGTTTTGGATCTTGGTGCCCCATCATGACTGTCATTCCTGAACTTAGGGACTGGGGCACTGCCTGTGGATGGAGCTAGAACTAAAGACTTTGGACAAAACTGGGAACGGTTACCGCCCTTTTACTTAGGTTGAATGAAATTAAAGCTACCTATTCTAGACCACTTATTCTCTCTCTCCTTCTTCTTAAGATTCTACTCCTCAATTTGTTGAGCATGGACCATAATCCTAGATATGTCCATCTCTTTAATCAATATTGTTGTTCTGCACTCCTTAACCACACTATCTGACACCCCAGATACAAACTTGCTTATTCTGGACCTATTATTTGCTACTACATGGGGAGCATACCTGGATAACTGATTAAACTTGAGGGAATATTCTTTTACGCTCATACTACCTTGTCTGAGATTGATGAACTCTAACACTTTGGCTTCTTTTAGCTCTAAGGGAAAAAATCTATCTAGGAAGGCAGTCGAAAACTATTCCCACTCTATGGGTTCTACATCTATACCCCTATCTACCTTCTACTGCTTAAACCATGTATGGGTTATATCTTATAGCTGATAGGTGGCTAACTTGGCGCTCTCACTGAAAGTCACTCTTGTGGATCCTCTTCTAACCTAGATCCCACAAAAGAAGGAGGATTCATTTAGGTGAATTCCCAAATTTAGGTTGTAGCAGTATTAGCCACAGGTTTAGCCAAAACAACAGTTGTTCGCTCATTCTAAGCTACGACTGAATTGGCTAGAGTGGTGAATGCAACTCTGAATTCTGCGAGAGAGACATATTCATATAGGGGATCTTCCTGAATGGACTGAGGGGATGACTGGTTTCTGGTTCTTCTTTCTTTAGTTCTTTTGGGAGATATGTTCTTGTAATACCCCGAACTTTTTTTAAGTCAAATCTAGTCTCCAAAAAAGTTAGTGATGACTTTCTAAATGATTAATATTTAAATCAGATAGAATTTTCCTAATTTTGACTTTCTATCATGTGGAAAATTGAATTATCTTTCCAACGAAACCAATTTCATCCAAATCCGGTATCGGAGTAAAAAGTTATGGGCGTTTTACAAAGAACTATTAGAACTGCCCAGAAACGACGGTCAAGCCGATGGACCATCGCCCAAGCTATTGCGACTAAGGAATTGAACCCATCTTCTGTCCAAGAGCGATGGTCAGGACCTATAGACCATCGAGCTAGCGACGGACCGCCGCCCAAACCATCGCCACTTTCGATCAATAATTTTAAGCTGTTTTTAAAAGGGTATTGGGTCTTTTTCCACCCGTTTTAACCCCTAATTATACAAGACCAGAGCTCATAACTTCATTATTCATCCACAATACCAAATTAGGGTTTCTCTCAAAGATCAATCCCCAAGAACAAGAAACCCTATGTGTTTAATACCAAGTCAAGAATTCAAGATTTCCTCCACCAATCTTCAGGAAATCATCAACCCAGGTATGTAAAGTGTTGATTCATGGGTTTCTTTCACCTATGAAGCTCAAGAATTCCATTTTAAACTCATGAATTGTGATTTTCATGTGGTGATTTGATTTTAATTATGTTGATGTGGTTGTATGAGTCCTAAGTTGGAGTCCTTATGCACTTTTTATGAAATTATGCTAGTATATGGGTTTGGAAACTTTTAAATTGAGTTGATTAAAGTAACCATGATGTATGAACTAGTGTATATGCGTAAGCCTAAGGTTTTGCATGCTATGTGTTTGAAAAAATGCCTAAGAGAATAAGAATGATGCTTTAGGACTCAATTATGACCAAATTGATGAACCCATGCTTTACCCTTATGTTCAAACTGACTTTCATGTTATTGTTATGCATTAAAATTATTTGATGAATTTTTCATGAGATTATCCTTATGAAATTATGACATATTTATATGCATTCCTATTCATGTACCAAACCATGATAATCAAGTGCCTCATGAAATTCCCCAATGATTGTATTATGGATTATTGATTATGGTCGTGAGTCTAGGAAGTGTCATGTCTTGTCAGTTTCATGCTATCGAGTCCTAGGGATACTTGTACCCGATAATTTAGCTGTGTGCTTAGAGCTAGTGTCAGTTTTTAAGATACTCTCAGTCAAGCCATGTTCAGTAGAATTCAGTCAGTCTCATAACTCAGGAAAACTCAGTAATCTCAGTAATCTCAGTCAGTTATCAAATCTCAGTAATATTCTGTCAGTCAACAAAACTCAGTGAACTCAGTCCAGTCAGTTGAGTATAATTGATTCAGTTTCTAATCAGATGGGAGTAGGATTCAACACCGAGTGAGCCCAAGAATGGGAACTCACTTGCGAGTAGAGAGTGTGATTCTTAGAAGCAATCCTTGCACTCCTGAACTACGTAACCAGCGTAGGTTGAGACATCTAACCTGTTAGATGAGGGTTGAAGAGGTGACTTAACCTATTAGATGAGGATTGAAGAGGTGAGTTAACCTGTTAGATGAGGGTCTCACCATTCTCCTTAGAGTACATGTTAGATAAGGGATTACTCACAGCTTATCCTTACTAGTGGCGCGGTATTGACACCCTTCCAATTGGGGTTACAGATTGGACCCCAACTCAATTATATTATCTCATTTGGGGCATGTCGGTTAGATGACTACTTCCCACAGTTACAGTCTCAGTCTCAATCTCAATAATAGAACTCAGATAGTTCTACAGAATTCAGGACTATCAGATACAGTCATCCAGCTCAGTACAGAACTTACCTAGTTCCATCAGAAATACGACTATCAGACATAGTCATTCAGATAATAGTATATCATTTATACGAAACTTATATTATCAGTATTCAGATTCAGTGATGCCATAATCTTTGTTACAGTTTATGTGTTCTCACGTTCATGTTATTCAGTCAGTTAGTATTGTTCATGCATATAAACCCTTTGCATTCAGCCTACCTCACTTGTATACTAGTACATGCAATCGTACTGACACATTTGCACTATGGTGTTTTTATACCATAGGTTCAAAAGCACGAGCTCCAGAGTATCCTTAGTAGATTAGACATTCAGCAGCCAGACATTAGTGAGTCCTCATCATTTGAGGATAGCATGATTATTTTATTACTTTATTATTCTAGTAGTTCGAAATTAGTTGGGGACATATCCCATCAACACCATAATTTTTAGACAATTTAGAGGCTTCCAGACTATAGCATATTCAGACAATTATTTCAATTTTGTTTTGTTATTGATGCACCGTATTTTCCAGATGTTATGTCTTATCATATATTTGAGCCTTATGGCCTTTCATCCATTTTTTGCATTTATACAGTATATTATGCAGTGTTCAGTTACAGATATCAGTCATGGGTTAGCTTGTGATCCTTCAAGGTCATGAGCACCTTGTAGCGTTCTGAGTACCAAATTCGGGGTGTTATAATTTTGTAAACAAAAGGAAGAAGGAAATGAATTAGACTAAGAATTTAACTTGAGCTCATGCTCAATTGCATGACATGAATACTGAAATAAGGGAAACTTTTCCTAACACCTTGTAGCCTCTATTCCATAAGTGTGGCACGCTACACACCCATACATAAGACTCTACTCGACGTGGCTTTCAGACTTTCTAGGACACTTTAAAACCTTAGGCTTTGATACCAAGTTTGTAATGACCCGGTACTATCCCCTAGTCATCACACGGTGCTTACGATCCCAAGGGACCACAAGCTAACTCATGATTGATATTTATTGTGAGCACTGAAAAATAATACTGAAATAAATGTGGAATAATAGGCTAAAATGCCATAAGGTTCAAAACATCTAAAATACTGATAAAATATAACATTTGTAAAATTGAATTCTGTCTGAAAATCTAGTTTGAAAAGCCTCTAACTAAATCTGTCTGAAAATGGAGTTAATGGGACAATCCCCCAACTAACTCCATCTACTAAAATACTGAAGTAAAAGCATATCCTCAATATATGAGGACTCACTATTGGATCTGATACTGCTGGCTGAATCTGGGAAAACATGATTAGGAACCTGAGCGTTCAAACCTATGATATGAAACATCATAGTGCAAGAAATGGGTATGCAATTAGTACGTGGGAATATACTAGTATGCTAAAAGAGGTAAGGTGAATGCAAGAATTATTATGCATGCAGATATAATTGACTGAATAAGAGTAACTGAACATGAGATTACATGGATGACTGCAACTATTATAAGTACTAAGAATACAATCTGTGGATATACATATATATATAAATTGTCACTGAGCCTTTCTGAATCTAAGTACTGAGTTATGAGAATTTGCCTTTCTGAATCTAAGTACTGAGTTATGAGAATTTGAGTTACTGATACTAATTGACTGTATTTGATAGTCCTAATTTTATAAAACTAAACTGAGTTCTATTATGAAGACTGAGACTGAAATTGTGGGAGGTAATCTTCTAACCGACATGTCTCAAATAAGATAAGATAACTGAATTGGGGTCCAATCTATAACCCCAATAGAAAGGGTGTTAGTTCCGTGCCACGGGTAAAGACAAGCTGAAGAATAACCCATATTTGATAGGTTCTCTAACGAGAATGGTGGAACCCTCATCTGGCAGGTTAGAACACCTCATCAACCCTCAACTAGCAGGTTTGATGTCTCAACCTACACTAGCTACGTAGTTCCAAAACTCAAGGATTTCTTTTAAGGATCACACCCTCAGTTAGCAGGTGAGCCCCCATCCTTGGGTTTACTCGGTGCTGAATCCTACTCCCAATTGAGATCTTACTCCCAACCTTAATACTGAGATCACTGAGTTTTCCCAGGTTCTGTAAATGTCTGATTTTTACTGATTTTTGTAACTGACTGAGTGTACTACTGATCGTGACATGACTGATACTATTTGTTAACTGATACTGGCTCTAGGCAACTAGCTAAACTTTTAGGTATTAAATACCCCCAGGACTCGATGGCATGAAAAGTAAAGCAAAGCATCACCTTGAATTACATAACAATGTTCACTTGGTCATAATTCATTAATAGAAACATTTCATCAGACAGTTGTAATGCATTAACTTATACATGAATGGGGACAACATGTTAGCATTCTATAATGACATTATTTTAATTTTCATAAATAATTTATCAAATACATAGAAAGCATACTTGGTTCACTAAATCATAAACACTTAGGGTTAACATGGTTAAAATGATCAACTTGAAAATTGAAGGGTTTATCATGAATATCATGTAATTCAACACATACTAGGATCAATTCTTGGATCTTGTGATCTAAATCATGGATTAAAACTCAAACAATATCATGAACATGAATTCAATCTAATTCAAACATGGAAATCATAAATCTGAGATCTTGTTTATTTAAAAAGAATTCTTGGGCTCCATGAAAGGTAAGGATACATGGATGAACATCTAACATACCTTAATTCGTGAGTTTCTTGAAGTTCTTGGAGAGATTCTTGGGATTGACCTTGATTCTTGAGAGCTAGGGTTTGTTTTCTTGAGAGAGAAATACCTTTTGATTTTGAAGAAAAGTTCATTTGAATAATGCCCTATTAGGTTATTTGAGACTTAATTTCATGTTTGGGGCTGATTGGGATAAGGGGACAGTACTTAAAAGTCCTTGGAATTAAAACTCAGAACTGACTAAAAATCTTAATTATTTGGGGTGGTGGATGCGGCACTATCGCACCGTGTCACTAGAATCGAACAATTGAGAAAATGTACGGTGGTGAAACATGGGAAAATCACGATCCTTCACTAATTGGCACCTGGAAGCTCACCGTGACGTGGTGGTATCGCGTTTTGACACTGGAAATGGATAATTGTCAAGTTGTCCTATGGCGCGATGCGCAAGGATCGTGGAACCTCACTAGAATTTTCCAAATGGGAGATTGGTCTACTCCGTGATGTGCTAAAGGTTAAAATGATAATGTTTAATGACTGGAACTTAAAATCTCCATAACTTCTTATCCGGTTATCGGATTTGGGCGAATTTTATATTGTTGGAAAGCTAATTGAATTTCCTATGCCATGGTAGGCTCCAAAATGAAAAATAATGAGTGTTTTCAAAAATTTCATATATGAATACTCATGTATTGGGACTTAAATTATGCTAGGAAAATACGTGGTGTTACAGTTTCATGGCTTTTTTGAGTTTACAACTGCACATTATTGTCACAATAAAGTGGTAGTGGTGTCAAAATTGTAGGAACAACTCCAAGATCTTTTAGAAAGTTGCCAAGCTAAACAGCCTCCTTACCTGCCTTAGAGGTAGCTGTTCAATTTCCATGATGGAATCAGCAACATATAATTTCTTGATACTCCTCCAAACAATGGCTCCACCTCATAAAGTAAACACATGTCCTGAGTAGAATTTCTAGAATTTTTATCTGACTGAAAGTTTGGTACAATATACCCAATAGGTACAAGATCCCCGGAGTGAAAAAAATCATGTAATCCCTGGTCCTTTTAAGGTACTTGATTATATGCTTAACTGCAGTCCAATGTTCTTGCCCAGGATTAGACTAAAATCAACTAACTATGCCAACAGTAAAGCAGATATCTGGTCCAGTGCACAACATAGCATACATGAGGCTCCCTACAGTATAATCATAAGGAACTGTCTTCATTCTCCTTATCTCATTGGTCGTTTTGGACAACTGGTCTTTTAACAGAGTAATTCCATGCCTAAAAAGAAGGAATCCCTTTTTGGAATTTTGAATTTAAACCTTGCAAGAATAGTATCAATATAAAGTACTTGAGATAATCCTAATATCCTTTGTTTGTGGTCTCGCATGAGCTTGATCCCAAGGATATGAATCGCTTCTCCCATAACTTTCATATCAAAACGTGAGGATAGCCACTCCTTAATAGAATTAAACATGCTCACATTATTTTGAATAAGCAAAATGTCATCTACATACGGAATCCAAAATGCTACTCTGTCTCCATCCCATTTTTTATAGACACATGACTCGTTTTCACACTGATCAAAATCAAAAGTCTGAATCGAATTGTCAAAACAAGTATTCCATGCCCTAGATGCTTGTTTCAAACCATAAATAGATTTCTTAATCTTACAAAACTTATGGTTATTACCACTTTCCATGAAACCTTCTAGTTGTGTCATATAAATGCACTCGTCAAGAATTTCATTGAGAAAATTCATCTTGACATCCATTTGTCAAACGTCATAATCATAATGAGCAATAATGGATAAGAGAATCCTAATGAATTTAAGCATAGCTTCCGGCAAAAAAGTTTCCTCATAATCAATTCCTTCTTTTTGAGTAAACCCTTTCGCAACAAGCCTAGCCTTAAAAGTTTGCACTTTTACATCCACACCTCTTTTTTTCTTATAGATCTGTCTACATCCAATGGGTTTGACTCCCGTAGGTGATTCTGCAAGTTCCTAGACTTGATTGAAATACATAGACTCCATTTATGATTTCATAGCCGCAATCCACATTTTAGCATCTTTGTCATGTAATGCTTCGGCGTAATTAAGGAATTCCGTATTAGGCTCCTCAGAGATTCTATCATAAAATTCTCCCAAGAGTGCAAATTGTAAAAGTTTTTTAATAATTCTACCACTACGATGACTAGTAACTAAAGGATCTGCTACTACAGGAACTAAATTTTGAATACCCTGAATGTTTTTATACACTATGACAGATTCCACGACATTACCCTGAATGTTTTCCTCCACAACTGTAGGTTGATCGATGTTACTCCCACTACTTAGAGGTAGTATAATGTCAAGTATTTGATCCTGTGCAACCTCTTGCCTATTGACATTTCTTCCACTACTTGGATGCAGTGGTATGTCAATAAAGATTTTTGAAAATTGTTCTTGTGTTTCATTATTCATTATTCTATTGCTCAATTCACGTAAAATAATTTTACTTCTAGGAATATGGTTCATTAAATAATCCTCTTCAAGAAATCTGGCATTTTTTTAAATAATTACTTCTGTTTCTTAGGACAACAAAATAAACCCCATTTTGCCCCTTTTGGATATCCAATAAAAATGCACACTTCTGTCCTAGATTATAATTTATCAGTTTTTCCTTTTAGCATATGTGCTGGACAATCCTAAACACGAATATGTCGTAGACTAGGCTTGCGCCCGCTCCACAATTCAGATGAGGTTAAAGGTACTGATTTTGAAGGAACCAAGTTCAGAATATAATTTGTTGTTTCTAATGCATAACCCCAAAAAGAAAAGGGTAAATTGGAATAACTTAACATAGATCTAACCATTTCCATAAGAGTTCTATTTCGTCGTTCTGCCACACCATTTTATTGCAGTGTTCCCAGAGTAGAATATTGAGATATAATTCCTGATTCTAAGAAGTATTTAATGAATTCCGCAGAAAGGTATTACCCACTATGATCAGATTGTAATGTATAGATATGATTGTTATGTCGTTTTTTCGTTTTCATCTTAAATTTTTTAAATTTTTTAAAGCATTTAGATTTATGGCGCAACAAATAAATGTATCCATATTTTGAGTAATCATCTATGAAAGTCACAAAATACTCAAATCCACCTCTTGCTTGTATATTCATAAGACCACACAAATTAGTATTAATTAATTCTAACTTATTACCGGCTCTATTTCCTTTGGTAGGAAAAGGTCTCTTGGTCATTTACCTTCTAAACAAGATTCACAAGTAGGAAGTGCCTCCACTTTCAATGAAGTCAAAGGTCCATCAGAAACCAACCGTTAAATCCTATTTATGTTAATATGACCTAGACGTAAGTTCCATAAGTATGTTTCACTCAATTCCAAAATACATTTTCTTTTATATGATTGATCAACATTACTAAGTTTCATTGTTTGTAGAATATTGCGAGAAACATCAAATACAAACAAATCATGTATTCTAGGAGCAGATTTAATAGAATGCTTATTAAATTTAATAATTGTATAATTATTAGCAAAATAAACATTATAACCACCATTCATTATTCTCGGAACTGAAATTAAATTCCTTCTTATAGAAGGTACGTAAAGAACATTATTCAGTCTTAAATCTCTAGAACTACTAAATGAAATGAAAATATTTCTGATACAAGACAACAATGGAAGACACGAAATTGAATCAAACAGTCCAAACATACACCAAAAAAATAGTCCACAAGTTCAAGAGAACCAAGGACCAAGATGGTGACCACTCTAGGATTCAAGAACAACAACAAAAACATGATATAACAAGGTGCTTAACACCTATTTCAGCCAACAATCTCAAACTATATTACAACAATAAAATGAAGAACAACAACGTTACAACAACGTTACAACAACGTTACAACAACAAGACCCCCACGAGATCAACAACAAGACAAAGAAAATCGAAACTAAAACAAGATACAAGATAGATAGTTAGACAAGTGATGGTATAATCTTTAGAACCCAAGAGCATATTCTACTCTTGGACCCTTAACACTACACACACCAAACACCTAACTCTTACATTGACACAAGAGGGACTTTACCTCCTCTAAACACCAACGTTTCAAGCCAAAACGCAACACAAATATCTCCACACTTGGAAGCCCTAGTTACAGGTGGGGGTGGCTTTTCCAAGCCCTACTCTAAAGTGATACACTCTCAAGAGAGAGACATAGGTGTTACAAATATTTCATGTCTTGACAATAATCAACCAAATGTAAAATAAACCCTAAAGAACTACTTATAGCTATTACAAAATAAGGACAAAATGACCTCCCTACCCTTAATGAGGGGAGCCTATAGAGTGTATTTTGGGAATAATTAAGTGACCAAAATACCCTTAATGAAGCTGCACCAAAATAAAGTGAGCCATTAAGGGTCCAAACCCGAGAGTCTTCAAGTCTTCAAGGCTCCAACCAACCTTCCAAACATCATCATGCCAAGGCGGAACAAATAAAAAGTGGTACAAAATAGTCTGCAGACAAGAATATAACTTGGCACCCACAAGTTGCGGTTCACATAACTTAAGTATAAGTGTGTCAAACATGGATGCACTTATATGAGAAACACTCCAAAGAGGAAATGACACATTTCCCCTAAGGTTCTCTAGTAAACACAAACTACCATTAACATCAAAGGGATCACATTCAAGTCATCATAAATATCAAGTAAGTCATCCCTATAGTTATCAAGCAAAGGTGGTGTGTCATGCAAAGGATCACAATTAACATCATTTTTCAAGGAATAGGCACAATTCGGTTTCCAAAGCAAACAAATAAGTCAAGGTCATCTTCACCAGATTGGCTATTCCTTTCCAAGACTACACATTCCCTACCCTTAAGAGTACTCTCATCTTCCAAGAAGAGATTTTCATCTTGAGGAGGAATGTTTTCACACCATAGTAGATTAGCATATAGAAAATAGCTTTCAAGACAAGCTATACTATCAATATAACCACTAACTTCATTAGGAGTAATCATACTATCTTCAAACAAGATATTATGCCTAAAGAGAGTGGGATCTTTCTCGCAGATAGATTCAGAACCTTCACTCTCTAAAGGATCATTTTCAAGTTTCAAAGGGGTTTCAAATGCATGATTATCCTTATGAGTCAAGCAAATATGATAATCTTTATCAAAGAACAAACTCACGGGTTCACTCCTAGCAATGTCAAGAGTATCTCTTTGGGAAAGCTCATGCAACTCCTTTGGCAAACTACCAACTACATCCACTTGGTTTCTACTAGCTACATCACAATATTTTAAGTTTGTAAGAGCGTAGGAGATAACTTCGTTAACTTGTAGCTCACTTGAGCTACGAACTTCATCTTGACGTGGGTTCGAGCAGTCCACTTGCTCCCTTGGAACTCCGATATGATCCAACCTTTCATTTATTACTTTCCATTGATGGGCCATGGCTTAAAGTTTAGCCAAAATAGCACTTGTAGCGTCATTGCCAAAGGTTTGAGAGGTTGAAGCTGTGGGTTCCATTGCAATTTGTACCTAAAAAAAAACAAACTCACAAAATAAAAGAATTAGTTCACAAGATCCTCACCACACTCTCTCACACTTTGATCATCTCATACTTAGTTTCATAAGTATTGCAAGTTGACTTGTAGTTCGTGATGAGTCGAGGGGTGAGTCTACTCCTTGGTTGGAATGGGAATTCTTTGCTTGAAGACTCAAGAAAGTAATGTCCGAACTTGAACCAAGAAATACTATAATTAAAAAAAAATAAAAGCACAAAAATAATGCTAACACGAAGAAACGTATTCAAAAACTAAATTACAACTTAGTAGGTATTTACTAGTTGCCAATTAGTATAAGAATCAACAAAATGAAACTAAGAATCAACAACAAGAAACTAAGAATCCAAATTTGAACCTAAAAGTTGTCGTGTGAACAGTAAATGTGACATGGCATTCACGTAATGGGTGCGGTCTTAACAAATTTTATTCGTTTCCAAAATTGGAAGTCTTGATCAATTTGTAAGTTAGAAATGGTGGGAATTGGTTTGGAGGGAAATATAAGTCTTGAAATCCCTTTTTAAATTCAAAGATTGAATATTTGACTTTCTTGCACTTTCTCCCTCAAGACAAGGTCCTTAAAACAAGGGAAGTGGTTGAGATGTGATTGACAAGTTCTTGAGTGATTGGAAGTCTTTCAAGACAAACAAGGCTTCAACTCTTTTTCTTCACCTTTATAGATCTAGCATTCACTTAATTTTAACAAGACATGAAGGTGTGAAGAACACAAGAACAACATAAATAACCACATGGCCTAACCAGCTCCACAATAACAACAAGACCACCATAATCGGCCAAGGTCACAACAACTTCATCACACGGCAATGTTCACATCAACAACATTAGAAACATAAGCTCAAGTTTAGATATACACTCAAAAGTGTTAGTGAAGAACAATACTAACACTAGAAACAACTAAACAAGTAAAAGACACCTAGACCTAGACTCCACAATCTCGGCCAAGACAAGAACAACAAGAACAATAAGTTCTCGACCAAGAACAACAAGAACGGGTAGATTACTTCTTTTCTGGAATATTTCAGTTTTCAACTCTTTCTTTTTAACTCTCAAGCCCAAGATTAATCTTGTTAGAACAAAATCAAAGATGGCTCTGATACTAAATGATACAAGACAACAATGGAAGACATGAAATTGGTTCAAAACGGTCCAAACATATACCAAAAACCAGTCAACAAGTTCAAGAGAACTAAGGACCAAGATGGTGACCACTCTTGGATTCAAGAACAACAACAACAACACGATATAACAAGGTGTTTAACACCTATTTCAGCCAACAATCCCAAACTATATTACAACAATAAAATGAAGAACAACAATGTTACAACAACAAGACCCCCATAGGTTCAACAATAAGACAAGGAAAACCAAAACTAAAATAAGATGCAAGATAGATAGTTAGACAAGTGATAGTATAATCTTAAGAACCCAAGAGCATATTCCACTCTTAGAACCTTAACAGTACACACACCAAATACCTAACTCCTACGTTGATACAAGAGGAAATTTACCTCCTCTAAACACAAACGTCTCAAGCCAAAACATAACACAAGTGTCTCTACACTTGGAAACCCTAGTAACGGGTGGGGGTGGATTTTCCAAGTCCTACTCTAAAGAACTACTTATAGCTATTACAAAATGAGGACAAAATGACCTCTCTACCCTTAATGAGGGGAGCCTATGGAGTTTATTTTGGGTACAATGAAGTGACCAAAATGCCCTTAGTGAAGTTGCCCCAAAATGAAGTAAGCCATTAAGGTCCAAACCTGAGAGTCCTCAAGTCTTCAAGGCTCCAACCAACCTTTCACACTCGGGTTTGTTTAATAACATGCTCAAAATGAGCCTTCCTTGTATATCCTTTTGCTCTCGGTGTGACCAAGTCTTGATTCTTTAGGTGTTGGCCTCTAAAGATGTCATCAAAATCTAAGGCGGTAATTTCAATTGTATTAATTTCCAATTGTTAAGGCTAGTGCTGGTTCACCATTTGCTTGAAACACATTCAGTTCATTTTTAATTAGGCGTCGTGTTTCCTAAAACCCCTACAACAAAGTGCAGATATGATTAGTGGCTCCCGAATTTATAGCCCAATATTGGGTAGATACAGCCGCTAAAAATATTTCAACGACATATGAAAAAGATGTACCTTATTTCTGCATCTTAGCTATGTAGTCGGGACACTAAATCTTATAATGACCAGGTTGCTTGCAATGATAGCACTTGCCCTTAGGCTTAGCCACACCACCATTAGCACCTAAAACCTTATGAAGCTTCTTCTTTTTTTTATTTTTGCCTTTCGACTTAGAAGTCGAATATGAAGTTTTATCAACCATCAACGCCGTAAGAGGAGCTTATTGCTTAATGATATATTCTGCCGCTTGCAGCTCATTCAATAGTTTGACAAGAGATAAGCTCATCTTGTTCATGTTAAATTTCAAGCGAAACTACTAAAAACTGTTCGACAGAATCTGTAGGACCATCTCAACCTGAGATTCCTTATCAATAACCACCCTAAGAATTTTTAGCTTATTCAATAGACTCATTATTCTAAGAACATATTTCCTCACCGAAGTTCTTTCTACCATTTTTGTGGTCAAAAGGGCTTTCATGGTCGTCTGTTTTGCAGCACTATTTTTCTCATTGAACATCTCTTTGAGAGATTCAAGCATATCGTAAGCAGTAGTCATGGACTGATGTTGATGGAGCAAAACATTTTCCATGGAGTCAAG
Source organism: Capsicum annuum (assembly GCF_002878395.1). Taxonomy (NCBI): domain Eukaryota; kingdom Viridiplantae; phylum Streptophyta; class Magnoliopsida; order Solanales; family Solanaceae; genus Capsicum; species Capsicum annuum. The sequence goes on along the minus strand of NC_061120.1, from coordinate 190,534,615 downwards.
AATGTAGCATCTTGCCATCTTGTCAGCCTTAACCCACTTATCGTATGCTTTAGTATCATCATCAGTCGGTTCAGACTACTTAACAGGACATTCCTTAACCAGCACAAATTTAAAGCCCTCATCAGTAAGAACAATATCCAAATTACATTTCCAATCGACATAGTTAGGGATTTCTAGTTTATTTTGATTCGGGATAAATTTTAAGAGATTGAATGACGACATGGTTAATGATACAGGACAAACAATGAAACACCAAAATTAGTCCAAAAAAATAGTCCACAAAATGGAAGAAATCCGTGAACCCTTTTGGAGACCAAGTCTCAGCTTCCTAAGAACACAATAACAAAAAGATAACAAGGTATTTATCATACCAAATTAGCGGACAAAAACTAGATTAACAACATAATATGATGAACAAGAAGACACAAGATTCAGATTTAACAATAACAACAAGAACACAAGATTACAACACAAACACTAAAAATGATTACAAGAAGGTAAAATAATAGATAGATAAACCACATGAAGGTATAATATTAAGAAACCAATAATGGACACTCTTGGACCCTTAACACTGCACATAGAAATAAACCTATCTCTTACGTGACACAAGATTGGATTCCACCTCTCTAGCATCAACATTTCCAAGCAAGCAACAACAAAATAGAATCCACCCTATTGTTGCATTCTAGTTTCAGTGGTCACTTTTCCCACTAGAGAGAGAGAGCTTGTTGCAAGTCTTACAAGACTTCCAAATATCATCCAAAAAACTAAACTAAAAACCCTACAATATTCCTTTTATAGCTATAAAAAATATAAGTTAAAATGACCAAAAGGCCCTTCAAAGAGTGGGCACCCATCTAGTGTAATTTATGGGCTAATTTATGTGCATTTTGGGCCTCTTTTACACTTCAATTGCACCTTCCAAGGCTCGGATCCAACACGCACTCTCTCAAGTCCATATCCGTGATTATTTCTGTATCATCCTCTCTATCTTGAGTGGAATTTGTCCACAAATTCATGGCTTCACCTCATTTAATTGGTCACTTCAAAGGAAACCTACTCAAAAATAGTCCGCAAAATATGAAGAGCCTGAGAGCTCAATAATAACAAGGGATGTATCAAAAAATGAGCTAAAAACAGCCCACAAGAAATGCACAAAAATAGTCCACAAGCTAGCCACACCCGAGAGCATAATGATAATAAGTATCGGATCCAACATCTTCATTTTGACCCTCAGCTTCCTCTCCCTCTTGAGATTGGCCTTCAATATCATCCGACTCAAGTCTCCTTCTATCATATAAGCGTCATCGTAGAATCTTTATCCTTCATGTCTCTCTCTACTATGTTCCTCTTCTTGGATGTGTCGACTTTTGGAAAGGGAAGTTTTGGTTGACAGGCTCCATTTGGTAATGTGGAGCTTCGGTTGTGGAGTTTGGATAGGAGGAAAATAGCTTCCAAGTCCTCGTTGTTGGACTTGATCAACTTATGGTGGAAGTAGTCTATCTTGTTCTCGATTTTGAGGGCTATTTAGAGCTTGGCTTATGGTATTATGTGGTTGTCTTGGAGGATTGGTCATTGGAAGTAAAGTTTCGGGAGTAAAAGCACGAGAGTTCCTTCGACTCTCCAATCGATCCAACCTCTCATGCATAGTTACCACATCCGAGTCAATTTTTTTAAGACCCACATTTGCCCTAGCAAGTTCTCGGAACAAAACATCAAGGAGGGCCAAAATAGTTTTCATTATGGCCAAGAAGTTACCTACAAAACAACAAACAAGTTAGTTGTACAAGAATGGTCCTCACACTCCCTCTCTATTGTTTTGGCTCTCGGATTTTTTTTCACACTTTGATCTCACAAGTGTCGTAACCTTGCTTGTACTCCATGAGGCAGTGAGAGGTGGACCAAGTATTACAAAGACTCAAAAGGATAAGACACACAAAGGAACGTATACACGAAGGACGGTTTCAAAACTAACTTACAATCTAAAACTAGCTTGTAAGTTATTAATGGAATCAACAAACGAAACTAAAGAAACAACACAATGAAACTAGAAGATCAAATTTTGGGCTTAAATTTTTTGTGTGAACAGTAACTTGGGTGACATAGCAGCATACCATTGGTCACGGCCCCACAATTAGTCACTAGTTGAAGTTTACAAACTTTAGTTACTATGTAATGGAAACAATTGGTTTTGGAGGGAAAGTATATGTCTTAAATCTCCTTTAAGTCTAATCTCCAAAAGGTAAGACTTGACTTTGTACAATTCCCACAAAACAAGGTCCCTTGAAACAAGAAAAGTGGTTGAAAAGTAGATGTTAAGTCAAGAAAGTGATGGCTCAAGTCTTCTCATAAACAACTTTACAACTTGTAGGTTCACCTTTTTGAATCTATGTTACACTTTGGTTGTCTTAAGTTGTAAGGTGAGATGAAGAACAAGATGAACACCACAATAAACTTATAGAACACATCAACAACACAACAACAATTTCTACCCCACAGCAAATATCAACACACATCACAGCCAATTTTAGTGTCAACATACGGCCAAGGTTCTTTTTGGTGTTGTATTTCGGTTTTAGCAAGGGTGAAGGTTGTGATGAATGTCAAGAAATCAACAACAACTTTATCAAGAGCAACAAAAACACCAACAAAATGCAACCAAGACTATAACAACAAGTCGACACATCCAAGAACAACAACTTCAACACACGGCCATGGTCTTGTTCACAAAAACAACATTAATTTTTTTAAAGCTCAAATCTAGATCGACTCAAAGTGTTAATGGACAAGAATACTAACACTTAAAAAAACAACACAAGAAAATTAAATCCAAGACCTAGACACACAACATTCATCCAAGATACAACAACAATAAGTTCAACTTCTCGGCCAAGATCTCAAGCTCAAGAACACGTCTTTCTTTCCTTTTTTTATTTTTTTATTTTCTTTGCAAGAAATCCCAAGATTGGTATTGTAAGAACAAACCAAATATGGCTCTGATACCAAATGATACGGGACAAACAAGGAAACACCAAAATTAGTCCAAAAAAAATAGTCCACAAAATGGAAGAAATTCGTGAACCCTTTTGGAGACCAAGTCTCGGCTTCCTAAGAACACAATAATAAAAAGATAACAAGGTATTTATTACACCAAATAAGCGGACAAAAAACTAGATTAATAACATAAGATGATGAACAAGAAGATAAAAGATTCATATTTAACAATAACAACAGGAACACAAGATTACAACACAAACACTAAACAAGATTACAAGAAGGTAAAATGATAGATAGATAGACCACATGAAGGTATAATATTAAGAACCCAAGAATGGACACTCTTGGACCCTTAACACTACACACAACAATAAACCTATCTCTTACGTGACACAAGATCGGATTCCACCTTTCTAGCATCAATGTTTCCAAGCAAGCAACAACAAAAGAGAATCCACCCTATTGTTGTATCCTAGTTTCTGTGGTCACTCTTCTCACTAGAGAGAGAGATTTTTACGTCTTACAAAACTCCCAAATATCATCCAAAAAACTAAACTAAAAACCCTACAATGTTCTTTTCATAGCTATAACAAAATATAAGTTAAAATGACCAAAAGGCCCTTCAAAGAGTGGGCACCCATCTAGTGTAATTTATGGGCTGATTTGGGTGTATTTTGGGCCTCTTTTACACTTCAATTGCACCTGTCAAGGATCGCATCCAACACGCACTCTCCTAAGTTCATATCTCTGATTATTCCCGTATCAGTTAATTTGTTGTATAATCAAATTAAAAATAGATCAATAGATATGTTACAAAATAATAAAAAATTTAAAATCACATCACACATATAACCATGCACATAAACTGTTAGAATCGTTAGGAAAACTTAACCATTTAAGTAAATATACATGTAATGTCAGATACTTTATCTCTTAAGTAAAATAGAACCAACTCAGTTAGAGAGTCAACTATTGACTTAAGATAGATAAATATCACATTTCATAAGTCTCTGTACCATTGAACCAACATGTAACTTAGTTGAAAAGTTAATACAAGTCATCAAAAATAAGAGACTAAAAAACAGTATTACACTATACAAGTTTATCGGATATGGAAGATGACCTACGTCAACACTTAAACTCATATTATATACTGTTATTAACTACTGAAAATCATAATAAATGATCCCTATCACTACTGGTCTACAAAAAATAGTTTTTTAGAATTTTTATTTTTTTTCCAAAAATATAAAAATGCCCCAAAACTCATTAAAACGACCCAAAATGGCCTAGGTCACAAATAGCTGTGAGTATTGTTCAGTGGGTCATTTTCAATGAACGTACCAAATTTCAGGTCATTCGAAGTTCGGCGAAAATTGAAAAACTCTAAAACCAATCAAATCTACAAGTATTGATCGGGCTGTTTCGAGGATCAGCAGGGCTGCTTGCACTGCTTAGCCTCACCACTACTATTCATATAGTGAATAACGACTATGATTGGGCTTAGTCGAAACTCATCATAGTTTTATCCTTAATCCACAAAAATAATTTTCACAAAATTATGCAAAATTCGTTTTATGCTTTCTTGATGATAAACTTAGATTCAGGGAATCACTAATATCATCAAAAACATGAAAACAGCCAGCAAAAACATGATTTATACAACTATTATCCAAAATATGTACAACAAATCATGTAATTTCTTTTACATTATCTAGCATATGTAAGAAGACTACTAATACCAATTGTTGGAACATGCACAACGAAAGCAATAATTCTATCGGATCAATAACTAACATAATATTTAGATAACATAACCAAAATGAAAATCAGAAAACTTACCTTTTGAAGCTTTGACACAGTTCGTTCAAAGCTTTGTTTGTCTGATCTGTTGCCTTCTACTACTACCTGACTTAACCTCTGTTTATCAAACTTATGTGGGAAAGTAAACTTGGATTCAAAGAAAGGATAATCATCTTCTAAACCAAAACCCCTATTTATTCTTGTTTTCTCTTAAAGAAGGGAAATTCAGGAGGCAAACATTTTTGCCCTTTTAGTTGTCTAAAACGTTTCCAGCCTTTTCAACTGTCCAAAATATTTTCGTTAATTAAAGTCAGAATATATCATTTTCCTTATAGAAGACCGGTAAATAACATTACTTCTTCTAGTAAGTTCATTTCTCTTTTCCAAAATTGATTAGTTGATCAAGTATAGCAGGGACCGCAGATTTATTAAGTGAGACTTCCAATTACGATATTAATTCGGTTATGAAATAATTATCATATCATAATAAATTATAAATTATTCCACGAAAAATCTATAATTTCACTCCTCGGTTTAATTTCAAAATCTACCATTAAATCTTTTTAATCTCCCCATGTTAGAATTACCGACACAATCAATTAAATTATATTCTCTGAAAAATTTAACTCAATGATTAATTTAATTCTTTATTTATAATGCTTAAGTTATTTCACATGACGAATCTAAAATCCACCTGCAGGGTTTTCACGTGAAAACTTATAAGCAACCATAAATGGGTGTCTTCTATCTCAAGTTTGAGACATGGTTCTATCAACTAATTAATATTTCACTAAGTGATTTGTCATCATCCAACCTATTAGGAATATATTGACTCATAAAAAAGTCTCACCTTTTAATAGATTAAAATGACAAATCAAACCACATAGATCGTAACAATTATATCAAGATTAAGAGTATAAGTACATGTATTGGACTAGAAAAATTATTTAATAATATTCAGAACATAAATGAATATCTCTAATTGGTCCGTTCAATACATACGAAACGTACTAGTAGAAGAAGTTGAAATATTACCATTCCCATAATTAAGATCAAATTATATTTAATCTTGTGCTACAATCATCCAGATGTTTGTCCTACCTCGTCTTTGATTGTGAATATTAATTTATTACTTATAAGAACCGACAATTTTAATCTTCCGTGCATAAGTTAAAATACTCCATACATGAAATTGTCTACTATATAAGTAAAAGACACATGTTAATACAATAATCTATTCAAATAAAGATTTATTAATATAATAAATCGTCTTTACATGGAATGAAGATATAATACTATAACACAAATTACATAGTTAATAGTATACCCTAACATACATATATGTCATTAGCCTCATATTTTTGAGATTTCATATCTTAATAGATTTTGTCCATTCGAAAGTTTCACATAAGGGCAAGTTTGTTAATTAACGTTTGGATTCGGTCTGAGGCAAGTTGAGACTTTTTTGACTCTTTTTCAAATTGTTTAGTTATGTGTAATGAAAGTAATGCGGAATGGAGGTCCCGTATAAGTGAAGTGACAAGAATCTATGCGGGTAATACTGTTGTTTGAGGGGTTAAAATAATTAATTATCAATTTTGAGCGGTCTTTCCCTATTTGTTAGCATGATTGAGTAGATTTGCTACTGTAAATAAGTTGTTAAAAATGCTACCTAATGAGAATACTCCCTTTCTCTGGCATAAGACATGAAATGATTTGCTTAATTTTATTGTTGATTTGAGATTGAAATTTTATGCTTGCACATCAGTCATTGCATTTCATATGGGGTCAGAGTGCACACCTGCACATTATTATCTATTATTGGGTCAGAGTGCACGCCTGTAAATTATTATTTATTATTGGTGTTGGGGTGCACGCTTGCACAATATTTTTATTGCGGTCATAATGTATGTCTATATAGTACATGAATCTTGTGAGTCCCTCATGGGCCCTGACCTTGAAGCCATTGTTCGATAGGTGTGTACACATCACATGCATAGCATTGTATTCATTTTTTCTTGTTCATATTGACTAAGTTGTGTTTGCTGGTTTTGTACCATTCATCAAGTACTTGAATTTTTTTAATTTTTTTTTGATAAAAAGAGAAATTTTATTAATAGTTAATATTCTTGATTACAAGGTAGAGGGGCACCAGTTCCCACAAACGAACTAGTAGTTACAGAAGTAATAACAGAATTAGAAAAGTCAATAGCATTATTACACAACGCGAAAGTAGTAGTAGGCTTGCTAACACAAAATACAAGGGTTGAAGTGGTAAAGTTAGAACTAGAGTCTAAATGAGTTGGCCACTTAAGCCTAGTAAAAGTAGTTTCTCTTTTGTCTGCGTTCAGAACTCGATCCATAAATAAAGACGAAACTGTCCATTCCATAATAGGTATGTAGCACTCCCTTCCTAGCTAGGACATTTGTTGTTTGATTTGCTTCCCGATAGATATGATGAATGGGTGGGTCCCCTAGCGCGCGAATTAATTGCCTGTATTCATTTATAATGTTAGAATACGTCGGATTGGTCATTGTGTATAAAGAAAATGACTACCTTAGAATCTAAACTTATAGTGAGTGGTGTAAGCCCGTATTTATAAGCAATACACAATCCTTGTAATAGAGCTAAGATTTCCTCTTGGGTGTTATCAACAAGAAAATAACTATTCATAAACTCCTTCACCATTTCTCGATTTTATCACTAATCAGCTCCCCTATTCCACCAGGACCTGGTTTCCAAGTGAAGACCCATCAGTATTCAGTTTATAGCCAGTTTTCGGAGGGAGGGGTCCATTTAACATGATGTATGATAGCTGAAATTGTAAGTTTCATTTTCCCGTAAGCGTGGCACACTCTTTTGCTCTTATTACAGGCAAATCCGTAGGGATAGGTTTATGGAGGTATTTATGGTAATTCTCATTTCTTGTGAGCCATATGCTCCAAAGATAAGAAAGGAAAAGTAGTTTACCATTTCAAAATATTACTCAGCATTTTAGGACTAGATTTTCTAATTTGATCAAACAACTTGATTGCTCATACTTGTTTTCCTCCAAAAGGAAACAAAGTTTCTACACTAAAGAAATATTTGTTCTATTATTTTTGATCTCCGACAAGAATAGCAGTTCGGATTAGTATTGATGCCTATCGAGCTTAGGTAGTTACAAGTAGGAAGTCTATTATGTTTACACAACCACAAGAAAATTTTTATTTTGTGTGGACAGTGAAGTTGCCATATCCATTTAAAAGTTTTGCCGCACTAACAATTTGCTTATTGCTATTTCGAATGAGCCAGTAGGTGGATCCTGTTTACAAAAAGCCCAAACGTTGTATGTTTCCAAGACGGTTTATCCAGGACATTTGACTTGTTGGTTATAAGATTGTAATTTTTGAGGGTAAATTGAAAGTTAATCGGTCGAAGTTTCAATTGCCTTGGTAGATAATGGAATTTACTATTTTCTCTTCCTCTTCTTTAGGTAGAGGACCCTGAATACGCGATCATAGGGATCCATGGATGGTATCCACTGATCGTTCCATAAAGAGGTGTTCACACTATTTCCTAGGACCCAAAATAAATTTTTTAATCATATCTCCCATCCTTGCAGAAGGTATTTCCAGGTTCTACTAGAGATTTGCATAAGATTCTTTCTATGGAAAGTTCTATCCTCAGTATATTTGTTAATCAGAATAGATGCTCAAAGTTTATGTTGGTTAGTAGAGCATGTCCATGCTAGTTTAGTTATTAAGGCTTTATTCTTCACTTTTGCATCTTGAAGACTAAGTCCTCCTATGTCCTTATTAGAGGTTAGTGTTGTCCAATTTAGGAGATGAATCTTATTCTTTTCAGTTGATGAGGATCACCATACAAATTGTCATTGGATTTTATTAATTTTTTGATTAATAGTTTCCGGAAGCATAATTGTTTGCATGACATGAGTAGGTGTGTTACTAAGAATGGCTTTCGCAAGGATCGTTCTATCCATTATGTTTAGAAATTTTGTCTTCTACTCTGCTTGTTTGGTTTGAAGGTTATCTAAGATGAATTGATAACCATTGTTAGTGGATTTTTTGTCAAATATAGGCACTCCTAGATATTTACCAAAGCACTGCCCCCTATTAATATTTAGAATACTAGTTGTCAAGGTAATGAGATTCGTAGGACAATTTTTTGAAAATAAAATTTTTGATTTAGTGAGATTTGTAATTTGTCCTGATTTTAAACAAAATTGGCTAAGAACTCTAGAGATAGTATTACAATTTTCCTGGTGACCTGGGCCATTAGGCTGAGATCATCCACAAAAAATAGGTGCGATAGGTACGGTCCTTTCGGAGAAGTTTTTATAGGTTCCAATTGTCGTATCTTACTTCCCGCTCTATATTTTGGGAGAGCATTTCCATACATAGTAAGAAAATGTACGGGGATAAACGATCCCCTTGCCTAATACCCTTACTAGGTTCAAAAAACTTGGTACGATCGCCACTAACTAGGATAGCAGTTTCCCTAATAGTGATGCAATTCATGATAATGTTAGAAAGGATAGTAAAGATATTAAAATATTGAAGAGTTTTATATATGAATGCCCATTCTAATTTATCAAAAGTTTTTTCGGGATCTATTTTAATTATCACATTAGCTTTTTTCCCTTCCATTTAATTAAAGTGGGAAATAATTTCTTGTACAATAATAACATTATCAGTAGCTTGGAGATTCTTTAGGAAGCTACTTTGGAAAGAACCTATTAGTCTATCCATATAAGGTTTTAGTCAGTTTGCGATAATTTTTATAATAATTTTATAATTAGTATTGCATAGGCTTATAGCCCTAAAATTACTAAGACTAACATTTTTTGTTGCAAGTATTAGGCAAATGTAAGTACGATTTATATTTTGAGGTAAGAAAGCTCTGCGGAAGTTTTGCATACAAAAATTAATAATTGAACTTCCTACAGCATACGAAGAAAAAAAGGGTGGAGACCATCCGGCCATGGAGATTAATAGGGGGAGAAGGAGTTGACCGAATTAATGACTTCATCCGTTGTAGATATCTATCCAGCTCTTGGAGATCTATATCTACCTCGTTAGCAAGTCTACTGGTTATGAGGGAGAGAGAAGCGGTTATTTGAAACAAACCCTTATAATAATTGATGGTAAATTTCAAGATTTAGGTGTGAGATGAAATCCATTCCCCGGCCTTTATCATCTTTAAGAGAGACAATTCTATTTTTTCTTCTCCGATGAAGGGTAGAAGTGAGTTAATACGAGACTTGAGTTTCTAGAAATCCTCTTCCTGCTTTAAGATATTATTATACTCTTAATTTGGTGAGATCCCTTTCTAGTGTGTGCAAGAAATTAGAGTACGGATAGTTAGGAGATTTTTGAATTTCATTAATTCTGTTGAGAGAGATCTTTTCATTTTTAAATATATTCCCAAAAGTCTTTAATCCAAAGAGTGATGGTCTTTTTAAAAGATGGGATGATAGTTTCTAGGTTTGAGTTAGATTGCCAGCTGGAGGAGATAATTTTTGGTAGGTCTAGATGAGATGTCCACATGGTCTCAAATCCTAATATTCTCTTAGTATTTGAAGTTATTTTTGAATCTGGGTTATGTAACAGGGGACAGTGATCAGAGTGGGTTCTGGCTTCTCGGAAGATGAATTACTTGGGAATTGGGATACGAGAGAAGTCATTTATGGTTAGTAAAAAATTGATCTAGTCTCTCTAAGATGAGGCTATTCTTATTTTTAAATCGTTTATTTAGCCACATATTCCTAGTACCTCTAAACCCCAAGTCTATTAGTTCACAGTAGTTTATGGGTTTTCAAAAGTCCAAGGTACAAGGTTGACTTATATGTTTGCCTCCCTTTTTAATCTAATCTATTTCTTATTTTATTGAAGTCTCCTCCAATAAGTCATTTTCCATTATAATTATCCTTAATAGTTTTTAAGTTTTGCCATAAAATATTACGCTTATGCCTGCACGTACTTGCATACACACACGAAAGTAACTATGATTTGGACCTTGACTATTGCTTAAATTTCTTGTTCATTTGTAGCAATGTCGTCCAATTCCAAAAGATTATCGTCCCAGAGGACCACACTGCCACCAGAATTGCCAATAGCACGAACCTCAACCATCTTATTGAAAGGAAAAATGTCAAGGAATTCTTGGTGATCCTACATTTTTGTTTCAAGGAGAGACACCAAGGGTGGTTTATACCAATCCATTAGCTCTCTGAAGTTCCTTTGAAACTCCAAGTCGTTACAACCTCTACATTTCCATATTATGATACTCATGTACCTACTCAGTATTGGTGGCATTGTAGTTGAACTCTCCCTTCTGGAGATGTTTTTATCTCCATCAGGGCTGAGTTTATTACTACTACAAAGTTTTTTTTCTCTGGAGTCGTTGGGATCCTAATAACTAATGAGCTTTTGTTAGAAATAGAGGACAAATAAGAACGACTTTTTTTACAAATCATTTCTTGAATACTAACACTCATATTTCTCTTAAGACGTAAATCTTTGTTCTCGTCTCATTAATTTTAGTGTGTCCTCTACCTCTTGTAAATTTAGGTTTTCCTGGGGATTTTGAACTGCAGGGAGATACGAGAGGTGAATTTGCGGTAATGATTGTACCAGGTTCGGAGTCACATAGTTGAAGTGAGTTGGTCTGTCTAAGCTTTCACTCGACTGAGCATACAACCCCATAGGCTAGAATGACAATGACTCCGCCAGCTGGAACTGTGGGTTCCATTGATTCATCTCTAGTTATATCGGTTGGATCGGGAAGGTTGGAAAATGAAGTCGGAGTCCAAATGGGTTGACCAGCGGCATCTCTCATCCCAGCATTTGGTAGTTCAACAGTGACTGGAGGGTGGTGGATAACCACAGGTGATTGTAATAGTTTTCTGTTGTGGCCCTCATCATCTTTATCACCACCCGAGCTAGATATGTTGGGGTTTGCACTATCACAAAAACGTCGCAATCCTACAGTAGTACACCTAAGGTCAGTGTGAACCCCTGAGCAGTCATCTCCATCCATGAAAGTAAAACAAGGTTCATCAGTGGAGGCTTCGATGCATAAACTAGGGAGTCCACTATTAGTCGAGGGATGGATAGTGGATAGTGGGGGTGGTGGATCCATTTGTAGTGGCACTTGGTTTTGTGGTGGTTGAGAGGGTACGCACCTATGGGAGTGAGTTGGGATGGGATTCATTCTTGAGTTTGGTCTTTGGTGTTGGAAGAAAAAAGATTGACGAGACATTTTGTTTTACTTTTAAGAGTGAAAGTTCGACAGTGAAAGAATCTAGAGGAATAAAGGTTTTTTCACTTAGGGTCCTTTGGTAAATTGTATAATAACAATGTAAAATATAGTGTATTAGTAATACTATTATTAGTAATATTTGTATTGGTTGTGCATGTATTAATTATACATGTATTATTTCTTATACATTGTTTGGTTTGATGTATAAGAAATAATATATCTTACGTAATTTCTATAACAGAAGTGCTTGTTTATAAAAATACCCTTCTTTGATTTTGTACATTTTTTTTTGCAACAACGTTCTTTTGTCATCTCAAACATAATTAGTATTGTTGAACTAGTATATAGAGATTTAGGATTAATTGCAAGACTTTCGTCTTTACACATGAAATGTTACGTCGCCGGAGTACATAATCGAAACAAAAATAAAATACAAGATGTAAAATTAAGGAATAGTTTCAAGATTTTTTTTTGATCTTTTTAAAGACCCTCGAAGTAAAAGAAAAAAATATGTTGCAGTTATTTAAATCAATTATTCATTGTTGTAAATTAAAATGGTGGGAAAAAATTGTGAAATGTTTTGAGAAGATTCACTGTTGAAAATTAAAATGGTGGGAAAAAAATTACGAAATATTTTGAGAGGGAAATTGAGAGGTATTAAAGTCATTTAATAAGTTAATGTATGTGTTAAAAATCTATGTATTACTAATACATAGGAAATGGAGTGTATTATTAATACACACTTCAATACACAATAGAATATATAACTAATGATTACATTAATTATACAAAGGCAAAAAGATGTACCAAACAAGGTACAATAGTAGTACACATTAACTAATACATACATCATATTTTTCAATACATTCTACCAAACAACTCTTTCCGGTACTTAAAACTTCTGTAGTGTTCTTTAACGCTAGCAATAGTATTTAAATTTTCAATAAAGGTTATATTCGGGATTTTACTGTGATAATTATTAATGTTGGAATGTTATGAATAATTTGTAATAAAATTTGCTTGGTTGGGGTACCAAGATTTTTTCTAAATTTGGCAATTTA
>NC_061120.1:190438236-190518487 GCF_002878395.1 Capsicum annuum | reverse complement strand
ATTTGCTTGGTTGGGGTACCAAGATTTTTTCTAAATTTGGCAATTTAGAGGTCATGCTATTTATGGCATTTTGAGATGCCATGTAAATATTAGGGGTAGTTAGGGGTTTATAATTATTATTAGGGGTATTATGGGATATTTTTCTCTGTTGCCGCCAGAGAATAAGTGGTTGAGGTTAATTTGCTTGATTAGGAAGTAGGCCTAGGGGTTTACATCGGCCGCCTAGAGGGTTTACATCGGTTGGTTCAGTTTAGTTTTGTGTTATTGGTTTGTTTTATCAATTTTTAATTTTTAAATATATAAAATTAATAATCAATCAATAAAATATTTTCTTATCGATTTTAATTTATCAATTTTTAGTCTTTAATGATTTAATTTTTGATTTAACCGATAAAAAAATACTTATAAAATAGAAATAGTAACAACTAACGTAAAAGAACGAAATCTTAGTTACTGCCAAAATCCTATGTAATGGATTTTAGTTTACAAGAATCTTCAAATTTGAACTGAATATTAGTTAGAAAAAACTTAAATTCTAATTGTTGAAAGTTATAAATGTTTTAAGCTTTTCAATATGATAATAGTGGAGCTATCATATTGGAGCTTGATATTGTGTCTTTATTGCCCTGAATAGGTTAATATTTTGTGAATCACTGAATTATGAATAAATAGTACACATAATATATATATATATATATACACACACATATATCTATCTATCTATATGTCTCTCTCTATATATTGATAGATAGAGAGACTTATATATATAACATAAATAGGGATAAAATAATAACTTAATGTATCCTTATTGAATTAAATCAATAACTCAATAAGCTAAAATCGAAATCAAACAACTTATCCAATAATTTTTTTTATAAAATTAATAAAAAATTATTAACTTAATAACTCAATAACATTTTCGATTTTTGCACACTTAGGCCCTATGTCTGAGGATGTGATTAAATCAAGGTTAACATCCGAGTTAAGTGGCGGTTTGATGACGTCAGCGGATGGCGTCGGTGCTTCTCCATCAATAATTCTGAAAGAATTTTTTTCGTTAGAAATATTATTAATACTTACATTATCTTTATTCAAGCAATTAAAGCTATTATTGGAAGGATTAACATTAGTAGGAAGGTGTTTATTGACCTTATAATTTAAAATTTTTGAATCTAGAAACTAACTCGTTGTGGCATTAAAAATATTAACGTGTATATCTTGGCTAGAAGACTCTGTACTTATTTTTTTAATACTCTCTCCATTTCATAATAAATAAATTATGAAATTTTAACACACAGAGAAAACATTAAAAATATAAATTTAACATAATTTTTTATTTTTATCTCAAAAAAAGAAAAATTTGACTTTATAATATATTTTCAAAAGTTAACTGATTAATAAATTATAAGAGTAAATTTAAAAAAAAATTTAATAATTCATTTTTATTAAAATATTAATAAATATCTCAATAATTCACTTATTCCGGAGAAAGTATCACATGTTTTCCCTTGTTTGGGCTTTTTTGAGAAGTTGACTGTTTGTCACTCTTCGTGTGACTATCTACCGGACTGATTTGGCATTTTCTGTAGGGCCCAGTGAGAATGCTGCATTTAGTCCTTGCTTGATGATTGTGGATCCCACTTGTTTATAGCAATACGGAGACATATGTCCTAGGTGACCACACTTTATCTTATGTTTTGACAATGGTGTCCAATAAATACCTATTTTTTGACCGGTTTGTCCAATGAGACTTCCACACAGATACCAGCATATCTCCCCTTAAGAATTGCTGACATGCATACATCCATTTTAAGCAGTCTCTCTAAACTTTTTCCTACTTTTGCTAGTATAGTATGATCGTAGAATTTTGTGGGTAGCTCTGGCAATCGAATCCATATGTCGTGGAAGTTTCTTTGGCTATAGACGCAACAAAATTCCGTTGCCATTACTTGACTGTGAGAAAAAAAACATTAATAAATGAAGGCCCATTTTGCAAAGCCTTTAGCATATTCTCTTCTTTGAAGAATTTGACTATATAGTAGTCAAATCCATGCTCAATTAGAGTGGGTTCCTCTGAGGATTTCCAAAGAATGGCTAATCGTCGTTTCGAGTATTGATGGATCATTTTTTGTCCATTAATTTAATAATAAATAAGCATGCCCAAGATTGGTAAACTCTGTTTTTATCCTCCTCAGTAAGTGTAATACAATCAGTCTGCGGCGTCTCTTCGTGGATAGAAGTTTCATCCATTGTCGTGGATGAATCAAATTCGATTTAGACGATGGACGTGGTCGGTGTTCGAAAAGGGGTCATTAAGGTGTCTTTAAAGCTCATGATTTGAATTTTGGTCAATTCAGATTTTTTCGGTGTATTGGGATAATCTTCTGGAGCTTTGAGAATCATGTGGTTATTATCTAAACTAGGGGGCTTTGGAGGATATGGGTTTACCTCCATGGGAATCATCGAAAGTGGCATTTGTTATTGTGGGTAATTTTTAGAGAGAAGGAAGAGCTTCTCTCTGGACCAAAAGTCGTAGTAGTTTCACTTGAATATTTGTTACTTGATTCTAGTGTATTAAAGATTTTTTGGACTGGGTGTTACGATATTCTTACGACTATTAGACTTGATTATTATGCTGAATTAGGTAACTTTCCTGAGTGCAGGTTGTATGAGTGTTTTAGATGATTAACGTGGTGCTATTCGTCACCACTTTGAATTAGGGTCGATCGATGATGCTTGCTGATTATATATAATTCTGTACTCATCTTTGCTTTTTCTGTACCTTAAGTGAAAGTACCGATCGACGACCTCTGAACATTAATTCCTGTGGTTTCTTCTGCGTTAGCATCTTTTAGAGATTTGAGGTAGCTGACTAGCTGCTATTGTTTTCACAGACTAATCTCCTTAATCCCTATCTTTATACATTTTTTGCATTTTGATACTCAAAACTTTTTTTTTTTAATTTATGTATTTAGTGACTTGTATTAGTGACTATCAAATCTGGGATTATCAACGTTTCGTCTATGACTATTTTACTTTGTTAATATGTTTTGGAGATTATTCAAACTTTATTCTATTCTTATCTTCTTCAACTTCTATAAGTTTGGAATGTTATATTTGGAATTGGATTTTGACTTATCTATTACGAAAGGTTGGATAGTTGTCATTACGATCCTGAATTTTGGATTGTGACAATTCCAGACATCCTAAAAGTGATGAATTTGAGAAGGAATTCCAAATATAGCAGGTAAAATCTTGAATGACCAATATCTTGACATAAATTTGTTTCAACCCGCATTAAGTTTGGAGATCACCCTAAAAGATGTATGTATGAACAAACAAATGAGAGCGAAGAAAATACTCTCTCCGTTTCATTTTAGTTGGTCTTCTTTTTAAAAATATTTGTTTTAATTTACTTGTTCAAGTTGTAAAATCAAGACTATTTTATTTTCATTCTACCCTTGATAGTATTAAATATAACCATATTTTTTAGAATTATTGAAAACAACAATTTTATATTTTCAATACTAACTTTAAATATGAAACTTTATTTTTTCTTCTATTTTCAAGAGTAGATTTATGCATGCATGAATTGGAATAGATTGCACCAAGTCTCCATGATTAATTGATTATTGAATTTTACAATACTAAGAAAGGTAAAAGAGTAAAATATATATTTAATTATTGAATTTTTTAATGGGTGTATTAAGATTAAAGGGGTGATCTAATTCGAAACGATGGGAGTAGATGTGATAACATTAATTAACCCTCATTGTCATCTACGGAATCTCCTCATTGTCGTCCAAACTTCTCATTTCCTTCCTTTATTACTATAGTAATATAAACAATCAAAACTACCTCAACATTATAGAGAAAAGAGACAAGAACCAAGATAAGGATCTATGCTGCTCAGATTTCTGAAAAAAAATCATGTGATGCATGTAAAATTCGTTACTTTTAGAGAATTAAATATACAGTACTCCATGACCATTTTGAATGAAATATCATCATTTATATTGCAATATTCATTAAATCAAAATGCAGTATACTAATAAATAAAGTGGATACATACGATACATATCGAAATAATCGAGAATTTTCTTTTACTTAAGCAATCAATGTAACGGTTATTATTATGTTTATACGTGCTAATTATTGAGAAGAGATATGGTAATTAAAAGAAGGAGATTATAAATTGGCTAGTTGAAAAAGAAGACTGCTGAGGCTGTTTTCTTTTAAACGGAAAATCATATAGAGCGTCTTGAAAGAAAGAAGCATTACGACTGTTTGGGAAGTGTTATAGTTAATACTCCCTGCGTCTCAAATTATCCATCTTAAATTTGCTAATTTAATTTCTTATTTTACTTGTTTTTTTTTTCATTAATCAAGAATAGACAAAAAAAATTCTATTTTTTTTGTTTTTTTTTAAAATTTTTCTATATTTTACTCTTTGCATTAATTATTTTTCTTCAAATTAAAATATAAACATCATTTAATAAAAGTATTATGATAAACTAGTCATATTATTAATTATTTTTTTTAATTAATATATCATCTCAATTGAGAATGAATAATTTAGAATAAAGACAGTAGAAATTAAGTGTTTTTTCCATGGTAATGTAAATAGAAAAAATAGGAAAATTTTTAAAATTTCCGAGACATAAGAGAGTGTCATGTTAGCGGATCATTCAACTTTATTACTTTCTCCATTCTACAAGAAATTAATTGTTTAATTCTAACACATATTTTAAGAAAAAAAATAAAAATAAAAATTTATTATATTTTTTTATTTTTATCTTCTTCAAATTTCAAAATCTTAATAATGATACATCATTTTCAATCACATTTAATGGTGGGAAAATTTGAAATAAAATTTCAACATCTACCCCGAATTGTGAACCATTCACTTATTTTGAACACTTAAAAATAGTCCAACAATTCACTTATTGTGGAACAAAGAAAGTATTATACTCTTTTCATTCCATTTTATATGTCATCATTTCTTTTTTTATCTATCTAAAAGAGAATGTTATATTTCCTTATTTGGTAAATATTTAAAGATACAATTTCACTTTTACCTTTATTAATCCCACTTAAATTAAAAAGAAAGAAAGATAGGAGCACATTTAATAAAGAACAATTTAGTAAACTTTACCAAGTGTTTCCTTATTTCTTAAACTCCATATCCGATCAAATGACGACACATAAAATAAGATAAAAGAATTATTAATTAATTAATTAATTAATTAGTTATTCTCTCATCTCATTTTAGATAATATTATTTAATTAAATACGAAATTTAAATAAAATACTTTTTACGTCTATCTTTATTTGAATATCTATTTAATAAGTAGTAAAATTTTAAATGTCTATATTCAGGAATCTTTAATTCGTCCTGTTTTGGCAGAGTCTCCAGCGACGATCCTCTTTTCTCAAAAGATGTGTTTAATGTGAGCAAATGATTTACTACCCATTAAAGCTATATAATTTTCACAAGTTTGAATGGGTAAATTTATGCGTTCTACAACTCTCATAAAAAATATCAAGTAGAACATGTTTGTTTATTTATTAAATTTTATAAAAATTTAACTGTTTACTTTTATATGCTTCAAAGTTAAAAACATAAATATACTAAATTGAAAGATACGCTTATTATACCTAAAATGATCTTTACATTATAAATTAAAATTAAAATATTTTTATTTATATCACGCCAAAAGGACCCCACCTTTTCTGAAAAGTAGTGTTTATTTGTAAGCAAATGTTGCACACCGTTTTTCTGAACTGTCGCTCCGTGTTCAACTCCTTGGCAGACAAATCAAACACAAAGTACGTAACAAAATCAGAGAGAGAAAATCACATTCATCACACATAAGAAAAAGTAGCATTACCAATGCACTTTCTTCTTCACAAAGAAAGAAAAAAAAAGAAGGAAAATCAATTTGCAGGAATTTTTTATACATACACAAAAATTCTTCCTGCTTGACTGATTTTCCTTCTTGTTGAAATCTGGGTTTTTTTGTCTCCTGCAATTTAATTCCATTCCTTCAATAACCAATTTGGTGAATTGGACCCGAATCTGTTAGTATGAAAGATTTTCTTGTTCAAGTGAAATTGTTTAGTATATACGAACATGTTGACTTTCAAAGTTGGGTTATTATGATGTAATACGTAAGTGGTGGTTTTACATACAAAAAAAAAAAATGTCGCTTTATATTGGTCGAGAAGCTCTCAAGGTTTGTGTTTTTTTTTTCAATGAAACTTGTTGGAGGACTTGATGTTTGGAGATAAGAAAATGATGCCTTTTTTTGTTTATTTAATTGTTGTTGTTATGGAGAGCAGTTGTGGAAGAGAATTTGTACAGAGACAACAATAGAGATTAATCTTCTTGCCGAAAATTGGAAATATATTCTTGGTGGTGTAATTTTCCAGGTTTCTATTTCTTCTTCCTTTTCATCAACCTAATTATTCTCTCTTTTCTATTTTACGTGTCATCGTCGTTTGACTTGAAATGGTGTTTAAGGAAAAAAAAAAAATGTTCTTGAAATTTGTGGCCGGTGTTAAGTCATTTCATTAACGTTAATAGGAGAATTTTAAAGTTAAATTATTTTTAGTTATGTTGACGTGACTTTTTTTTTTTTTGAGACAGACTAGGGAAAGGTGTTGGATGAAATGGGATGGAGGGAGTTAAGTCAAAAAGTTTGTTGCACATAATGAAAAGTTAATTTGCAACAACTGAAAAAACAAAGGAAGAAGCTAGCTATTTTTTTTTTGGTGTTTGGTTGGTAAACAGTAGGCAAAATTTGGAACTTTTTAAAATCTTCAAATAGTTCAATGGTTTTCTGTAATTGGTTGTATGTTTGTTTTTGTTGAGATGGAAGTTTGTAGTTAGATTGTCTTAATGGTTTAACTGGGGTATCTGGTTGGCCAGCCGCAGGCAATAGTATTTTTTTGATTAATTATTATTGTTATAACTTTCGTGGAGAGTTAATGTCTGGCTTTTTGGAGTAAAAGTATACATCTATAATGGTGTATTTACTTTTGTGATGTGTTAATTAGCCTAAAAATTAAGACGGCTACGATTTTCTTTGTTTTTTTCTGTTTAAGTTATATCATGTATAGTGTTGGCTTGCATAAGTAGCATAGTATTACAGTTCTGGTTGAGGGAGTAGGAGAGATTGAGAGACATCGAGTTATGCTTTCATTTTCATTACGTATGAGGCAATTTGTGGTTTGCATTTCTTATGTATACTTTTTACTGTCATCGAGAAGTGTGGTTGACTACTGAATGGCGTATCAGTAAGTTGCACTTGATGCCATTAGGCCGAGGCACGTCTGCTTGGGCATCACACATAGCAAGTAAATAAAAGCTCTAAAGCTGAGTTTTACCTCCTAATCGTAGTGAATTTGGATACATGAGCAATGGAATTTATCCGTCTCCTTTCTTCAGTACATCCATGGACTTGGTGCTCGTGGGGTTCATTACTTGCATCGACCTGGGCCAACCCTTCAGGACGTTGGCTTCTTTCTTCTTCCGGTTGGTTTTATTGATTGTTTATCTATATCTCTTTACTGTTTTGGAAGATGTGTATTCATATTTTTACTACTTTTCTTTCCTTGTAAATTTTCAGGAGCTTGGGTCAGACAAAGCCTACATAAGTGAAACTGTATTCACCACCATTTTTCTATCTTTTGTCTTGGTAAGTTGGTTTTCAAATAAATTCATTCATCAACAGCTAATGGCGTGTCTCTTTGTTTCGTGTTTTGTTAGTTACAAATTTTTTTTGACTTTGAAATTCAGTGGATTCTATTTCTCTCATTCATTATAATTGTAGGTAAATGAAGACTTTCTAGACGTTCATAATCACAAGCATACTTGAATATGTTCAAGGCAAACTGTGAGGCCAAGCTAACCTTAGGTTTTAAAGAATAGGGAAAAGGGAAAATCTGGACATTAGGCTCTAAAGATTATAATGTGGTGCTAGAATAACTTTCCATAACCCTCAACTTAACATTTATAGTTATTTATTGTCAATGAAGTGAATTTTGTATGTTCCTGATCTAATTGTTGCTCATCTTTTTCTGCAGTGGACATTCCATCCTTTCATTTTCAAGACTAAAAAGATCTATACGGTTCTGATATGGTGCAGGGTCCTGGCATTCTTAGTTGTAAGTGCCGCCTTTTCTTATCTTTCACCTTCCTTTGTTTCACAAGTCAATTTTCAGTTAGAGTAGTTTTTTTCCCCATAATCATTACACATGGTTTAACTTGGGCGAAGATAAGTTTTTGTTCTCTTTCTATACAACACCGATGTTTGTTCTTTGCTCCGGACATTTAGGGAGAAACTTGACTGATCTATTCTATCTTTTAATTTGTTAAGTAATTGTATGGTACAGGCTTGTCAATTTCTTCGGATGGTAACATTCTATTCTACACAGCTTCCTGGTCCAAATTATCACTGCCGTGAGGTAGAGAACTTGTCCAATTGATGATCCGTTTGTTTGCATTTACGTTAGTAGAGTCTATATGTTGCGCATCACCTTACAGGTTACTCTGCAATTTCCAGGGTTCAAAGCTTGCCACACTTCCTCGGCCTAATAGTGTTTTTGAAGTTCTACTGTTAAACTGTGAGTTGCATTCGAGTTATTACACATATCATTTTGGGTCTTTCGTCATAACATTGTTTAACTTGGTCCTTACACGATATTTATGGCAGTTCCTCGGGGCATACTTTATGGTTGTGGTGACTTGATATTCTCATCGCATACGATATTCTCTTTAGTGTTTGTGCGGGTGTATCATAAATATGGCACTCGAAGGTAATATAATTGCGTTGATATATTGTGTTGTTTTTTATGTATAGGAGTTAGGACTGGCGTTCATATTTAAATTTACTTCCGGTGAGTGCGACTCTGCAAGTGATATTACCGGTGATACTGGGGGAATACAGCTTTATTTCAGTTGTACTAGATCAACAACTGAAATAATGCGATAATTTCCCTCTTCTTTGCTTTCCTTTGCTTCTGTTTTCTTTTCTTTCAATCCTCAACACGGAAGATTAATTGAATTGGGTTGTTTGGTTGAGCTATCAAGATGGCTTTTTCCATTTAATTTATATGTTGAACTAGCACTTTTTTTTCCTTCTGTAATATTTTCTTATTTTCGTTTTCATTGAATTTGATACTATAAAAGAATAGAATGACTATTAGGATTTTCCAGCTCAGCCTGAACTTATCACTGATTGTTTGATTTTCTTCTGCAGGTTTATAAAGAAATGTGCTTGGTTAGCTACTATTGCTCAGAGCTTTTTAATTGTTGCATCGCGTAAACATTACACTGTTGACGTTGTTGTCGCATGGTGAATCCAATTTTTCGGCTTGAGGTACTTCGCATATTTTTCCCAAATGACTAACTTAATTGATCCATACTGTTTCCCTACAGGTACACTGTTAATCTAGTTGTGTTCTTCATTGACAAAAAATTACCAGGTGAGGCACAGTTTTAAACTTCCCTTCGCACGACTCCTTTGATTTGGTTTTCTCTTCCTCTGCTTCTTCTCCTTCTTCTTATTAATGCTCAAAAGAGAAGGGTGGAGAAGAGCTGAAGCATGAGCTGTTTCTTGCAGAACTGCCTGATCGCACTAGCGCAGCCTCGTTGCTACCAGTAAGCAAGGATAGCAAGACCAAAGAAGAGGATCACAAACTTCTCAATGGGAACGGAGATCCTGAAGATTGGGTATGGAGATTTACTGATTTCCATTTTCCGGTTAGATATCATCTGTAGCTAATGAAATTGCTTTCTTCATTGTTTATAGAGGCCTAGAACCCAAATCAACGGAATGATCATGGAGGTTGGTAATGCTGTCCATGTTGAAGTAGCGATGAATGGTGTATAGATGGAAAAATGCATAGAGCGCAACTAACTGAACCTGGTTTGAGGCACTACTCTTCAATTGCATTACAAGTTGGGGTTCCACAACTCATTCGTGGTGTTTGTCCAAGTCCAATAGTTTTGATCTTTAGTGTAGGATATGAAATCTTGATGATATGCTTCGAATGCCTCTACGGTCCCTATGCTTAAGTTTAGTGGCTTCAATGTATCCATGGAGTTCGATCTTTCTTCTGAAAATGCAAATATTTTCTAGTTGTGCTAACCAAACTTTTAGTACACTTTTTCATCACCTAAAAGGGCTGAAGAGAAATGTGAAATATGTATAGATGAGTTGCAACAACTTTGTATTCATGATGAATAGGTAAGTTTTTACGCTGGCAGTTTTTTACGCTGGCAGCCTACTTCAACCCTCCTTTTTTATTCGGGCTTGGAGGAGTTTGGGACTAAGGAATAGTTATTGTTGTCGTTGTCTAGTTGCATCACTTGCAGGTGTACAGAGCACGTGATTATACTTATGCAAGAGGAGTTAGAGATGTATGGTCCAATTAAGTGCTTTCTTTTGGATCAAGAGCCATTATGTATTCCTTTTGTCCATAGTAATGTTCGTTTATGTATGGTCCAATTTACCTGTTTGCTGCTGATGAAGATAGAGATTGCACCTAAATAGCACATGCCCTGCAGCCCCTTCATTTGGGGTACACACTCTTTGCCTTTCTCCCACGACAAAATGTTATCTAATCTCTCTGACCCCTCTAGGTTACTTACTGTTCTTACTCAAATCGTTCTCTCTTTCATTGGTCCTCATCTCATCCTTCTAGTGAGAATTTAATTAGTAGAGACAACTTCCCATGCACCCGTCATAGCATTGTCCAGTGGACAGAGTCCCATGATACTTGTTAGTTCTTGCTTGTGAGATGTGACAGATATTTCGTATAATTAGTTGAGCTGCGCGAAAGTTGATCTAAGAAGAAGTTGTTTGCTTATAAAAATATATAACTTACATAAATCCCAACTAGTTTACCCCTAATTATACCTTATCCCAACTTTTATAAAACTTACAAAAAAAAATTATTTTATTATTTTTCTGATACATCCATTAACAAGATTTACATCTCTGGTGATACATCTAGTGAAGCAACTGTAGACACCTAATTTCGTCCCTCCCCGATGTCGTTTTTACCCATTTTTATTTTTATTGTACCGTGTACCCTCACCTATGTTATTATACCCTCACAAAATACAAAAAAAATATAACAAAATCCCTAACAAAACCTATCCTAACTAATTCTATCTTATCCTAACAACCTACCCAATCAAAATAAACCACCTCCCTACCCCTACCTAACCCTACCCCACGTCACACCCCCCCTCCTTTTTTTTTTCTTGTCCAAAAAGAAAGGACCAGGAAGGGGAAAGTACAATATATACACACATACACACAAAAACAAAGCAGAGGACCTCAGCATACAGAAAAAAAAGAAAAAAAAAAGAAAAAGACTCTCACTCTCTCTTCGCCGGCGACCTCTCTTCCGACGCTTCCCCCATCGGCGACAACAGCGCTGCCGCCGGCGCCGCCGAACTCTCTCACTCTCTCCCTCTCTCTAGACTCTCACTCTCTCTCTCAAAAACCTCTCCCGACGCTTCCCCCATCGGCGACAATAGCGCCGGCGCCGGCGCCGCTGAACTCTCTCACTCTCTCCCTCTCTCTAGACTCTCACTCCCTCCCTCTCTCTAGACTCTCACTCTCTCTCTCAAAAACCTCTCCTGACACCTTCCTCATTAACGACAACAGCGCCGCCGCCGGCGCCGCTCCAACTCTCTCTCCCTCTCTCTAGATTCTCCTCTCAATACCGCGCCGACAGCCAGCCTATTCGAGCTAGCTCCGTCTCATTTCGGAAATGCTGAAACGATGACTGTTAATTCAATTTCGGTGAGATTCATACAAGGTTAGTTGGAAATCGGTGATTTGGGGTTTCGAATTGGAGATCTTGGGCTGTTTTCGATTTTTATTCGGGTTTGAGAGTCATTCATCATGAGGTTTTTTTTTTCGTTGTTTCCCAAATTTGTCTGGTTGAATTCGATCTCGAGTTTGGAGTTGTTCGTTGTGAGGATTCTCCGGTCGAGTATTTTGGTCTTCGGATTTCTTTATTATCGACAAGGATCTGTATCATCGAGGTTCATTTCTTCTACCGATCTTTATTTTGTCTTGATTCTTTATTGATGTTGTGGGTGTGGATGATTTCTTTGTTGTGTGTTTGGTTTGAATCTTCGTTGTTTGTGTTGTGTTTGATATTGGTTTCGGATTATGAGATGTGATTGGAAAATCGAAGCATGCACTAATCATGTCGTTTAAAGGGAATTCGGGGCGTGAGTTAAAAATTGTTAAAGTGAATTAGGATTAATTTTGATTTGTTGTTGTTTTGATTCGTCGTTATTGTTACTTTCACGTCTAATTATCAATTTCATGATAGTATCATAGTAAGTCAAGCGGGTAGGCAATTATAGGTTCGGGTAGGCAAAATTTAGAAATAAGTGTTTAGTTGGATGTTTGCATGTGGAGTCTGTGTTGAATGTTTTCTACTTTATTGCCTGCGATTCAAATATATTCATTTAGCTGGGAAATGCCCCGAGGTCTTCTGTACTTATTCACCGGGGAATGCCCCGATGTATCATGTTGGCGGAAAATGATCGTGATGAAGGCCCGCGGAATCGGGTAAGGCAATGAGAACCTTGGTTCTTGGATATCAAGCGGTACATTCAGTCAGGAGAATACCCATCATATGCCACCAACGATCAAAAGAGGACTATTAGGCGTTTGGCTAGTGGATTTTTCCTAAGTGGGGGAATCTTGTATAAGAGGACCCCAGATCTGGGACTTTTGAGGTGTGTAGATGCAAAAGAAGCCTCGGTAATCATGGTCGAAATACACTCTGGAGTATGTGGGTCGCATATGAACGGTCATGTCTTGTCAAAGAAGATTCTTCGAGCAGGTTATTACTGGCTTACTATGGAAAGGGATTCTATTCAATTTGTTCAAAAGTGTCATCAATGTCAGGTACACGGTGATCTGATACGTTCTCCTTCTGTTGAGTTGCATGAAATGGCCGCTCCATGGCCGTTCGTGGCTTGGGGAATGGATGTGACTGGACCGATTGAGCCGAAGGCATCAAATGGGCATTGATTCATTTTGGTAGCCATTGACTACTTCACAAAGTGGGTAGAAGCGGTAACTTTCAAGTCAGTGACAAAGAAGGCTGTGGTAGATTTTGTTCATGCCAATATCATTTGTAGATTTGGAATTCCCAAGATGATCATTACAGACAATGCTGCCAATCTCAATAGTCATTTGATGCAAGAAGTATGTCTACAGTTTAAGATTGCACATCGAAATTCTACTCCATATGGCCCAAAGGCCAATGGCACTGTAGAAGCCGCCAATAAGAATATAAAAAAGGTATTGCGAAAGATGGTACAAGGATCTAGATAGTGGCATGAAAAGTTGCCGTTTGCATTGTTAGGTTATCGCACCACTGTTCGCACTTCAACAGAGGCAACTCCATATTTATTGGTGTATGGGACAGAAGCGATCATCCCTACAGAAGTTGAAATTCCCTCTCTTCGAGTCATTGTAGAAGCAGAGATTGATGATGACGAATGGGTAAAAACCCAATTGGAACATTTGAGTTTGATTGAGGAAAAAAAGCTAACGTCTGTGTGTTATGGCCAGTTGTATCAGAGGAGGATGGCTCGAGCGTATAACAAAAAGGTCCGTCCCAGGAATTTTGAAGTTGGTCAGTTGGTATTGAGACGTATCCTTCCTCACCAGGTTGAAGCGAAAGGCAAGTTCTCCCCTAACTGGCAAGGTCCCTTCGTTGTGAAGAAAGTGTTGCCCAATGGAGCCTTATATTTGACAGATACTGAAGGCAAAATGGCAGAAATGGCTATCAATGCTGATGCGGTCAAAATATATTACGTATGATATTTGATCCTTTGTTGATTTTATTGCATGTTTAGTACTTGCATTTTTGAAGATTGATATGATGAAGGCATTTTATTCTTCTATCCAAACATTGTGTCATCCTTTGTTTAGCCGTTTGAGCTTTGTTTTAATTTTCTTTCATATCCCTCTTTTGGAATCAAAATAGATTTAAAGATAAATGTCAAGAAAATAAGAATAAAAGAAAGAGTTCGAAAATAAAAAAAATAAAAAAAATCAAAATCAAATCAAAACAAAGAACAAGCTGATAGAACTACTGCGACCTGATTCTCCTCTCTCGGGAGTGAGATACGTAGGCTGCCCTATTTCGAGCTCGGTCCAACCAAATAAAGATTTAAGATTCAGCAGTCAATAAAACTGGGGCATGGTTAACATGTTGTTTGAGTCGATTCCAAAAGTTGTAAGTCCCACCCCACTTCAAGTATCATTTGAGCCCCTTACCATCTTTTCTAACCTTAACCAAAAGTCAAGTTACAACCAAAGAATGTCCTTCAGATCAATTTTTTTATAATATTAAGGCTAAGCATGCAATGGATATGATGATACATTGTGAAGTACCACTGGTCTCCCTCAGCATAAGAAATCAGGAAAGAAATAAAAAAATGAGAGAGTCTTATTGGTGAAAACCCCCATGGGCATCATAAGGCGATGGTGAGTTGAGAGAAATGAAAATGAGAGAGTCTTATTGGTGAAAACTCCGTGGGGCCATGGTGAGTTGAGAGAAATGAAAATGAGAGAGTCTTATTGGTGAAAACCTTTGTAGGCACCATAAGGCGATGGTGAGTAGAGAGAAATAAAAATGAGAGAGTCTTATTGGTGAAAACCCTCACGAGCACCGTAAGGCGATGGCGAGTTCAAGAGAAAAGTGAAAAGAAAGATATTTGTTGGCAAAAGTCTTTTAAAATATCATCAATCAAATGTGATGTATGAGTCCAATGGATTTGAAGAAGCGGCTCAGCGGCAAAAGGTACGAACTCAACAACAAATGGGGAGTCTGGATAGGAAGATCAGGCAGCTCAATCTAAAATGCATGTCATACTCATTGGAGTTGGTTGTCGTATTCAGATAAGTTTTCCTTGTGAATATGAGACATTGCCCTTTTCTTTCATTTACATATTCATGCTTTTTTTCTTTTTATGTCATTTATCAAAATAAAAGTCACCATCATTTCTTTACATTTTAAGTCAAGTCTGTGTCAAAACAAACGAGAAAGGATTTCAAAATTTACTACCAGTTTTCCAATTATATGAGAAAAAGCCAAGGAACAGCCCAGGAAAGAAATATGATCGTAATTCAACATGAAGCAAAGGAAGTCTATCAACCGACAGACTATTGGATACATGGAAGCATTCAGATTTGGGAAAAGAGTGCACCTCAGGGGCATGGTAAAATAGAAACCCATTGTTTGAGTCAAAACTCATTTCCCTCAGTCTGGATCCGGGTCGATGATGCGGCAAGACAGGGCAAGTGTTAGCGATTTAGAACAAAGATGAAAGGAATGTGTGCTGGGCAGATATCTGAGAAGCCAAGATCTGCAAACCACCACTAAGTTTTTAACTGACAAATTTTCTTTGTTGAAATAGGGGCAAATTCGCTTCACTTAATTCAGCTACCATTGGAAATGCACATCTGTGGGATTTTACTTTATGTTCAGGACCCTCCTGAAAAATGGAATTTTACTTTCTGTCCAAGACCCTCCTGAAAAATGGGATTTTACTTTCAGTTCAGGACTCTCCTGAAAAATGGAATTTTACTTTATGTTCAGGACCCTCCTGAAAAATGGGAATTTATTTTCAGTTCAGGACCCTTCTAAAAAATGGGAATTTACTTTATGTCCAGGACCCTCTTGAAAAATGAGAATTTACTTTCAGTTCAGGACCCCCCTGAAAAATGGGATTTTACTTTATGTTCAGGACCCTCCTGAAAAATGGGATTTTACTTTATGTTCAGGACCCCCCCTGAAAAATGAGATTTTACTTTATGTTTAGGACCCTCCTGAAAAATGAGATTTTACTTTATGTTTAGGACCTTCCTAAAAAATGGGATTTTACTTTCTGTTCAGGACCCTCTTGAAAAATGGGATTTTACTTTCTGGTCAGGACCTCATGAAAAATGGGATTTTTACTTTCTGTTCAGGACCTTCCTGAAAAATAGGATTTTACTTTATGTTCAGGACCCTCCTGGAAAATGGGACAACACTTTCAAAAATGAAATACTACTTTACTATAATGTTTTGTTTGGGATAATTTTTGTTCTAGTTTTAATTTTGGGTTTCAGGAGCCCGCCTGAAGAACAGGGTGATGAAATAGCAAGTCAGGAGCCCGCCCGAAGAACAGGGTGATGAAATAGCAAGTCAGGAGCCCGCTTGAAGAACAGGGTGATGAAATAACAAGTCAGGAGCCCGCCTGGAGAATAGGGTGAAGAAACGAAAAGTCAAGCAACAAAGTGAAGCAATTGAAAGCCAAGCAACAAGTTGAAAGAAATTGCAAGTCAGGAGCCCGCCTGAAGAATAGGGTGATAAAAGTCGAGTCAAGAGCCAACAGAAGCTGTATAGATAGGATTTTTGTAATTTCATTTATGTTTTAACTTGTAATTTTCATTTTTGATGTAATGACAGAGCCGCGGACCGGAACCTCGACGGAACCTCACTCGACTCTCCAACTCGGTATAGTCCACCTCTTCCAATCCTTTGAAATACCCGTGACTTGATTTTCTCATAATTTGGGTAGGGAGGATGTCTTAAGTCAAGATCCGATTGTCCTTCTTCCTTCTGTTTCTTTCTTTGAATAATGGTCGGATCAAAATTTGGTCTCGCTGTCTACTTCTTTGCCTGAAAACACTTCGCGTTTACATTTAAAGGGGGCATGATGTAGACACCTAATTTCGTCCCTCCTCGATGTTATTTTTACCCATTTTTATTTTTATCCTACTGTGTACCCTCACCCATGTTTTATACCCTCACAAAATACAAAAAAATATAACAAAATCCCTAAAAAACCTATCCTAACTAATTCTATCTTATCCTAACAACCTACCCAAATAAAATAAACCACCTCCCTACCCCTACCTAATCCTACCCCACGTCACACCCCCCCTCCTCTTTTTTTTCTTGTCCAAAAAGAAAGGACCAGGAAGGGGAAAATACAATATATACACACATACACACAAAAACAAAGCAGAGGACCTCAGCATACAGAAAAAAAAAAGACTCTCACTCTCTCTTCGCCGGTGACCCCTCTCCCGATGCTTCCCCCATCGGCGACAACAGAGCCGCTGCCGGCGCCGTCGAACTCTCTCCCTCTCTCCCTCTCTCTAGACTCTCACTCCCTCCCTCTCTCTAGACTCTCACTCTCTCTCTCAAAAACCTCTCCTGATGCTTCCCCCATTGGCGATAATAGCGCGCCGCCGAACTCTCTCACTCTCTCCCTCTCTCTAAACTCTTACTCTCTCCCTCTTTCTCTCTCTCTAGACTCTCACTCTCTCTCTCAAAAACCTCTCCCGACGCCTCCCCCATCGATGACAACAGCGCCACCGCCGCTGCCGCTTCAACTCTCTCTCTCCCTCTCTAGATTCTCCTCTCAATACCACGCCGACAGCCAGCCTGTTCGAGCTAGCTCCGTCTCATTTCAAAAATACTGAAACGATGACTTTTAATTCAATTCCGGTGAGATTCATACAAGGTTAGTTGGAAATCGGTGATTTGAGGTTTCGAATTGGAGATCTTGGGTTGTTTTCGATTTCTATTCGGGTTTGAGGGTCATTCATCGTGAGGTTTTTTTTTTTCGTTGTTTCCCAAATCTATCTGGTTAAATTCGATCTCGAGTTTGGAGTTGTTCGTTGTGAGGATTCTCCGGTCGAGTATTTTGGTCTTCGAATTTCTTTATTATCGACAAGGATCAGTATCATCGAGGTTCATTTCTTCTACCGATCTTTATTTTGTCTTGATTCTTTATTGATGTTGTGGGTGTGGATGATTTATTTGTTGTGTGTTTGGTTTGAATCTTCGTTGTTTGTGTTGTGTTTGATGTTGGTTTCGGATTATGAGATGTGATTGGAAAATCGAAGCATGCACTAATCATGTGGTTTAAAGGGAATTCGGGGCGCGAGTTAAAAATTGTTAAAGTAAATTAGGATTAATTTTGATTTGTTGTTGTTTTGATTCATCGTTATTGTTACTTTCACGTCTAATTATCAATTTCGTGATAGTATCATGGTAAGTCAAGCGGGTAGGCAATCGTAGGTTTGGGTAGGCAAAATTTAGAAATAAGTGTTTCGTTGGATGTTTGCATGTGGAGTCTGTGTTGAATGTTTTCTACTTTATTTCCTGAGATTCAAATATATTCATTTAGCCGGGGAATGCCCCGAGGTCTTCTGTACTAATTCACCGGGGAATGCCCCGACGTATCATGTTGGCGAAAAATGATCGTGATGAAGGCCCGCGGAATCGGGTAAGGCATTGGAGATTAGTCTAGATTTAGTTTAGACTAGGATTTATATTTTTCGTATTTTTTTGGATTGTATAATTGGACTGTACTTTACATTTTTTTGGATTGTTTGGCTTTGTTTATTGTTTGATGATTTTGCGTGCTTTTGTGTGGTTTATACATTTCGTAATGCCAAAATAGTCGACACACTCTACCAAACGACCGTGGTTGAACCACGGGATCGAGAGGTGCCTAACACCTTCCCCTCGGTCAATAGAATTCCTTAGCCGGAATCTCTGTTCGCAAGTCAGTTTAAGAGTCAAATGGTTTCGAAAAGGATTCTCCAAAGGTGACTTGGCACACCGGATTATGCCAAGTGGCGACTCTGAATGAAAAATGTAAATAATCCTTTTCCGAAACAAATTTTCATTTCTTGTCACTTAAACAATAAAACCCTTTCGACCCTTAAAACATAAATCTTTTTGGAGTACGTCAAAAAAGGGGTGTGACAGCAACTAATGTGCGCTAATTAAGAAAAATAACATAAATTTACTTAATTAAGGAGTAAATCACTCTTATATCTTCAAATTAACAGAAAAAAATACCCAAAATATCGTACTTAGATATTATGTATATTTTCAGAATATCTTTCTCCCCATTCTATTTGCAGAATCAATCTTCTCCTCTTCTCTATTTTTTATTGTCCTGATTTTTTTTTCAATGATTCATCAAAGCATGTCTTACTGAACATCTCAATTACTTCTTTTGACAAAATTTCTTGAAACTCTTCTAAAAACTTGGCATTGCATGAGCTGCCAAACCTTGGAGGATGTTGTGGAATCTCATCAATGACATATTTCATATCCTGAAAATAGAGTTACTCATTAATTATACGTATCAGCCAACTAAATCATGTATCGATAGATAAAAAATACACGAGATACATTACAATATATATATTTGTAAATGTATGAATAAAATACAAAGATACATATTCTAAGAATATATGAGTCACATAGAACAAAGATATGTTATGTATCACTTTATATTCAAAAGGCTTAAGTCAACAAAAACCACTTAAAGTTGTCCCGAAAATTCACTTGGATCCCTCAACTAAGGCCTGTATCTATCAGGTACCTCAACTGCTTAAAATTAAGACCTATCAAGAAAAGAAGAAATAATGTTTTACTCTTTTTAATTAAAAAAACTATATTTAAATTATTTTATTAATATAATTTTAATTATTATAATTTCTTAATTTTAAAAAAAAAGCACAACCCCTGCTCCCCCATCCCCCCGGTCATGTCTTCACAACACCACCACTACCACCACCCCGCATCATTATCTTCACAGCACCCCCCTCGCATCATCGTCTTCACAACACCACCACTACCACCACCCCGCGTCATCATCTTCACAGCATCCCACCCCATCCCAGTTCATCGTCTTCACCCCCCGCCCCCCGCGTCATCGCCTTCACAGGACCCTACCCCCACCCCCACCAGTAGTCTTTTTCTTCGTCCAAAATCCTGTAAAAAAATTTTAAAATTTTTAGCAATCTCATTTCTCGCCGGAAAACAAGAATTGAGGGAGTATATTATTGCTTGCCGGAAAACATGAACTTCCTCAGTTTTCAAGAAAAATTGCTGCTAAATTTTAAGAAAAAAAAACTTCACAGTTTGAGTCATTACTTCCCCGGCGAGAACCACGGAACATCATACCGGTGATGCCATTGAAAAAAAAATTAATTTATTGAAAATTTAAAACAAAGTTGATTCAATATTATAACTAAAAAAATTGGATATGTTTAATCCACGTGTAAAATATTGAATGAATTAATTTTCCACCTAAGCAGCTCATAGTGACACGCACAGTA
Source organism: Capsicum annuum (assembly GCF_002878395.1). Taxonomy (NCBI): domain Eukaryota; kingdom Viridiplantae; phylum Streptophyta; class Magnoliopsida; order Solanales; family Solanaceae; genus Capsicum; species Capsicum annuum. The sequence goes on along the minus strand of NC_061120.1, from coordinate 190,498,298 downwards.
AAGATGATGAGACATGGGCAAAAAAGACCTGTGTGGATCAAATTTTGAGTGGTTTAGGGGCCTGATAGGTACAGGCCTGAGTTGAGGGGTTTAAGTGAATTTTCAGGACAACTTAAAGGGGCTACTGATGACTTAAGCCTATTCAAAATGTATGTTTTTCAATTGTAAAATGTATTTCTTTATAATATATCTAGGATATATTATATATCTATAGCTCCTATTTATGTATCTTTAGTAAAAAATACAAGAGATCCAGTACACGAATTCTTTTAAAAATACATAACTATAGAGAGATACATAAAAATACTTATGTAACATACGCAGAGATCTAAGATGAAAACGTATCTCATGCACTTATCATACGCATAGATCTAAGATGTAACATATGATGAGATGTAACATAACTGTAGAGAGATACATAAAAATACTTATGTAACATATACATAAATTGAAAAACATATTTAATGTATCCTAACATCCTTTTTCATGTGCGCGGCTTCACTGATATGGGATTTAAATAAAAGAAAAAACAATAAAATTCTTGATACTGTTTGAGGTTGAAATAGAAGAAAAAATAATGAAATTCTTGACATTGTTTGAGGTTGAAATAGAAGAAAAATAATGAAATTCTTGACATTGTTTGAGGTTGAAATGGAAGAAAAAATAATGAAACACAAATATATTTATACAAGAACTAACAAAAGAACACTCGTTAAGAAGGAGAAGGAAGTGTGAGCTACGGAGAAAGGGATGGGGTGGGGGGTGGGGGGGAGAGAGAGCGCAGAAGGATAGCGAGGAGAAAGTTTTCTGAAAAACATTTTGAAGGAGGAGGGGTTTAGACATTAATGATATTAAATTGGTGAAAAAAAGATATTCATGTAAATTTTTAGGGGGAATTAATATATTTTAATTTTTAGGGTCGAAGTTAATTAGAGATATTTATAATTTTTACTTAGTAAAGAAATTTTTAGTATTTAATGTAACTTGAGTTGTAGTTTTATGAAAATTTTCTTTTCTAGTAGAAAAAAGGATTTGAGATACTTTTAGGGTATTTTTGTCATTTTTATTAATTTATTTTGAGATAACTAATTTCAATATTCCATCCTTTGACAGAAATAACATATCTCGATACTTATAGCTACTCATGATATAACTTATACCAAAATTAGTAAATAAAAAATAAATAAGATACATAGTTTTTTTTATCCCAAAACTATTTGTGTTTGTCCAACATACTTAATGACCCACTGATCTTATGAAATGCATAGTATTACATTTTTATTTTGGAACTATCTGTGTTTGTCCAACATATGGAACGATCCATGTATCTTTCGAGATACTTCACAGAAGTATCAAAAGGTTCACGTTTTGATTTGACTTTAAAATTTTATGTTTCTTGCTGAACCATTCAGCCTTGGCTAAGCGTCTAACTTTAAATCTCAATAATGAAAAACCTTTTTTTAGGTATGCAGAGGCGGATTCGGGATTTAAAGTTTGTGGTTCCCTATTTTAGATAAAAATATAAAAATAAAATCAAATAGTAACTAAGGGGATTCGAACCAACAATTGAAAGGTCAATAAAATTTTCATAAGTCTCCCTACTCCGCTAGATTAATAATACGCTTTGTTTATAGGTTCCTAACGTATTATTCTTATATGTTTACTAGATTTTTCTACATAAATATTAGATCCGCACGAAAATTACTGGGTTCTTGGGAATCCCCACTCGACCCCTAGATCCACCCTTGTAGGTAGATTTTACTTTCATGGGTGTCGGCGTGAATCCGCTTTAGTCTAGCGAGCTTGTTTTGGATACTAAATGATTAAACTGAAAAAAAGAGGTTTGTAGAATTATGATTTAATTTTGATAATTAACAAATAAAATAAATTTGTGAGAAAATGGAGGGGAATACATGTAGAACCTATATGGTTCATTATAATTACACATCACATTCACTACATGGTTATTATGAGCAAATTAAAGGTTATGTCACCTTCATTTGTACCCTTTTTTCGTTATTGCCATTCTTTTCGATCTTCTTTCTTTTTTGGCCAAATATATTGACGCCCTCTAAACTTGTATGACCCTTTCATTTTGTCACCTAAATTAGCATTTACACTTATCAAACGCATCATATTGCATGAAGTTATTCCTATTGAACATAAAAATTTGACGAAAAGAAAATAAATTCACACACTCGAAATAAGTATAGACACACTGCATCATATGTTGGTGATACGTGTCTAAGTGATGCAGATCTTGAGTGGTGTAGGTATTCAATAAATATCTAATTCAAATACCAAAATGAGAACTTTTTCCTTTAGGGGTGGGAGGTGGGGTACATCTTTCTCAATGGGTGCAATATAATAGCCAATAGCAATAGCCTGTCAACAACTAGTTTTGTTTATTCCTTTTTCCTTGTATGACTTTATGATCCATTTGACAGCCAAACATGTTTGTGTCTGATATGAGTGAGATTTTATTGTCATGACTCATTCTCATTATTAGGGTATGTCCAACGACCAATGCTGTTAAGTATTATTATTGAGTCTATATACTGCTACGTGTGGGGTTCAAACTTTAAAGAAAGACCGAGGGGGGTCCTCTTGACACCTTTGTGGTGCTACACATTATAAACAAAATGGACCTACTTGTTTCTTTTAGTGGTGTTGGTCATCATTCATTTGGTCTAACTTTTAAGGTCCAAAATTGAGGGATTAATCATGTCATTAAGATTAGGGTTAAGAAATAAAATCACATCTAAATTATTTTGATATTTTTGAATTTCATAAATCATACCTGAACATGGGAGCTTGAGTTTTTAACCTGAATTATTACGCAACGATTAGCAAAATACACCTAGACACTGACTAGACCTAAATACACTCCTAATGGTGCAGTTGCAAGTCATTTGTTTTCAGAGATAAAAGGATTGTAATCCCAGAATTCAATTTAGGATTTTAGCTTATTCTACACTAGATAGGATTTTTGATTTTGAGATTAGTAATTTAAGGAAAGGATAGCTTATTCTACACTTCATGTTGGATAACAATATCAATTAGTTAAACACCTAAATGACATATTTGTCTTTCTCCAAAACTCTTTTTCCGAAGTCCTTTAAGATATTTAGACAATGTTTACATTGTAAATAAAAATTTATGGCATTTTACCTAGTTTAAACCAAATCATATTTTGTTGGGAAAAAGGTGAAATTTACTTTTTTACTTTCGAATATTGGATAAATATATTTTTTATCATATATTTTGGGATTAAATTTACGCTCGCTGTTATACTTTGGAGCTAAATTTACCTCCTACTATGAAAAATTGATTAAATATACTCTTTGTCATATTTTGGGGCCAAATTTACCCTAGATGACATATTTTGAAGTCAAATTTACCCTTGTTATTAAGAAACTTTTCACATGTACCCTTCATTTAACAGAAAAGCTCAAATCAATATTAAATGTCTCATCTTTTAAAAAAAGAAAACCTAATCTAACCCATCCGACTCGACTCGAGCCATAAAAAAGACACAAACAAATATACACATCTCATTTCTGTTGGTCAAATTTTTTCAACGAGATTAAGTCAATGATATTTATCAGTGTGTAGCCTATGAAAAATGAATTTGCATCAGTGCAAACACAAATAATTATATCAACCCCACCCCAGTTCATGGATCCGTATCTGTGCAGAACTTATGAAAAAGTGGCACTTAGCGGTCAAATCCAACATATTAGGCCCACTGGATATTTCTCTAGATGATTGAGTTAAGAGGTCTCCTCATATGTCAATCCTGACATCTCTCCATTCTTATGTCTTCATATACAATTTCAATCTACATAAATTTTTCATCATGTCATTTACTTAGAAAGCTTACCCACTAATTATAGAATCTACATGCACATAGAATTGCATATCAAATTTTAAAATTTGAACATAATTGAAATAGGAGTAGAGTTTGTAATAGTTCCATGCTTCTAAATTATCCTATTTCATTTTTCATTTTGTTTATTTGTAGACAGCCTGCTGTAGACACCTAATTTCGTCCCTCCCAAAAATCTAATTTATCCGTTTTTTGACTCATCTTATCATACACCGTCACCCATTTAATAAATTTTTCACTAGAACACAAAATAACAAACTCAATCCCTAATATTCTTTTATTAACAAAAGTAACCACTTCCCTGAATAAAATTTGGACAACACATATCACCACCCCATACCCTACCCCCGCATACCCCTATACCCCTAGGCTGCCCCCCTCATGTTTTCCATATGTATATATACAATCACTGGAAGATTGGAGGATATACACAATACTCTCACGGGATCTTCACCATCTCCACTCACAATACATTCACTCACCCACCAACCCTCAATTTACCCAACACACATTCTTACAGCACAACAAACATACCCAAATGATATATACACATACCATCACGCATACAGAGAGGGAAGGACACTGAAATTTTTACACACTCATGCGTCAATCGAAAAACACCCACACTCAATTGGAGAGATGAATGGAAATCGGTAGGGGTCCGGCTGGGTTTGAGTTTTTCAGCGAACTCTTCGCCGAAACTGGTTGTTTTCAGTCGGGTAGAGTTATTACAAAAACCCTTAAAACCCTATTATCTCTGATTTTTCGATGATATTCTCATCGAGAAATGTCATCTGCCAACCCCTGTGGTCCATCGAAGCTCCGACGGAGTGAGTCTCATGGGAAAACCCATTAAACCGCGATCATATCGCAAAGCAGGCACGGGTTTCACCTCTCTCGTGCAACTACTGGTTTTGTTGTTGGGGTTGGGGTATATCAAAGTTGGAATGATTTCGTTGTTTGAGTCTGATTCAAGGTTCTTCGGTGCGGATCCTATCTTTTGATTGAGTGATACTTGATTTTAATCGTCAATTGAGGTCTAAGATTACTCCTTCACTCTTTTATTTTATTATTCATCATATTCGATGCATTAAATTGAGAGTTATGTGTTGCTTGATCTTTGTTGATAATAAATAGTAATTTGGTTTGATCCATTGTTTGATTTTCTTGATTATGGATTGATTATGAATTGTGTGATGAAATGATACCTCGTTAAGAATTAAAATCAGGCATTTGGGGAGGGAATTGAAAATCGACAAAAATAATATTGCTTCGTTTTGATTTATGGATTGTTTTTTGATTTGAGATAGACGTCAACTTTGTTAAACGCAATACTATCACGATAGGTTGAAACGAATAGGAAAACGGTAGGTCAGGTAGGCAAATTTAGAACTTGTGGATTATGGAATGGTTGGAATATTTGTTGAATGATTTTGTTTACCGTATTTGGATCATTTGTACTCATTTGGCCGAGGAATGTCCTGAGACACATTGTATTATTCACCGAAGAATGCCCCGACGTATCATGTATGCAAAGGAAGTTCGAGGTCAAGGCCTGAAGCATCTGGTAAAGCATAGCTAGGGTAATTAGAGTAATGTAGGTTTACATTTCAGTACCTTTTATTTTGAGTCTATAATAAAATGGACTAGACGCTATTTTTTGAGTTTTGAACTGTTTGATCGTTTATTTTTTTTGTGTGTGTTTTATTGGTTTATACATTCCATAGTGTCATTCTAGCCGATATACTCAACAGAGCAGCCGTGGATGAACCACAGGACTAACAAAATTCCTTCAGCCAACAGAATTTCTTAACTGGAATCTCTGTTCATGAACTATTTTAGTCAAAAATCGTTTTGAAAAAAGTTTTCCAAAGGTGACTTGGCACACCCGATTTATGCTAAGTGGTGACTCTGAGATAATTGTAAAATGAATCCTTTTCAAAACAACTTTACTTTTTGTTACTTAATAATAAAACCCTTCAAACTTAAAATCTAATTTTTTTGGTAAAAAAAGGGGGCGTGACAGTCAAAAATTATTTTGAAAAGGATTTTCAAAGGTGACTTGGCACACCCGATTTATGCCAAGTGGCGAATCTGGGTTAATTATAAAATGAATCTTTTTTGAAACAACTTTACTTTTTGTCACTTAATAATAAAACCCTTTCAAACTTAAAATCTAATTTTTTTGGTAAAAAAGGGGTGTGACAGCTCTGGCGACTCCGCTGGAGATTTTTCAGAATTCAAGCTTATTTTTGGAGTTGTATCGGCTTAGTTTGACATTATGGATGTATAGACGTTGTTTGTGTTATTGTTTGTATTTGTTTTATCATTGTTGAGTGCCTACGAGCTACGTGTTTACAGTTTTTCTCTTATGTGTTACCGTTTTATATCTGTCATCATTTGCATAACCCGAGTTATTTTTTTGCAACAAGTCTATAGTACACACTGTGTACACGACCTCTAGTTGAGTCATCCTTATTTTAGGAGGGTGCTATCGAAAGGTATAGAGCAGGTGGAAAGCAATTGCAGCCACTATCGACCATACGCTTTTCCGAACAATCTTATTAGTGGATCCAGTGTAGGTCAGCCTTTAGGTCATGCTTATCTGCATCATATTGAGATCTAGCGGGACCCACTTGGTCCTTTGTAGGAGACTCACCCCTAAAGCATCCCTACGTGCTAATTATTGCATCTTTGAGGGTAACAAGTTTATTTGACGAACTAATTTGGGAAAAAACATGTGCTAGAAATATAGAAAAGTGTGTAGGAAAGAAAAATTTGGAAAAAAAAAAGAGAAAAAAGCGAGTCGCAAAAGAGTTTTCTAGTGTTTTAGAGTTCTTTATGACTTTTGTTTTTCATAATCCAAAAATTCAAAAAGATTTCTCTATCTCTCGCACCCATCTTCTCAACAAACAAAAACATCAAAAAGATTTTTCTTTTGTTCTCTTTAGCAAGCATTCATAATTCAAAAATATCAAAAAAAAAATTTTTACAATAGTAGCTTTTTATAAAAGAAAAATTTTAATAAAAGATGGTGGAAGTTTTGTACATTTTATATAACGAAAATACCAAAAATATTTTTCTTTCATAGTTGTTGGAGTCAGTTTTATGTGAAGTGTCAAATTGAAATCCCCAAAAAAGACTTTATTGACGTTTTTCATTGTCTGTTTTGGTCATGTCCCTCAAGTTGTGGTCCATTAGTATCTTTAATTGTCCAATCTAGACGAACTACGCACACCTTATTCTCCTCTTTCGTGAGTGAGATATGTAGGCAACCCTTCTAGGGTTTAGTGATCTTATTTAAAAAATTCAACAAGTTTTTGGTCACTCTTCATTTAAAGTAGGTGTCATATACATCTTTAAAAGAAGATTACAAAAAAAAAGATTTTTCTTTAATAGTTTCATTTTCGTATGAAATTCAAAATCGAAAGTCCAAAAAGATTTTCTTTGGTAATCATAGGTTTCATTTTGTATAGGGATTTTAACCCTGGAAAAAAAATACAACAAGACTTTCGTCAATTTTTTTGACACTTTGTTATTTTCTTTTAAGGTTTTAAAAAGAAAAAGAAAGTGAGTTTGATTGGTCATCTTTTGGCCAAGCTTCACGAACTACAAAACCTGATTCTCCTCTCTTGGGAGTGAGATACATAGGCACCCTTCTTGGGTTCGGTTAGTTTAAGGTGGTTTTGAGAAAATGTTGAACTGTAACGTATTTGTTATCTCTTATTCAGTTAGTTTAAGGTGGTTGGTTTGTGGCATTCTAGATGGTCCTCCATATTGCGCCAAGTCGAAATGAAAGTTATGGTCAATAAGAATACCGAGCTTGTGGTCACTTTTCATATAGGGAGTTCAGGGAATGAGAATTTAGAAGCTAATGAAGAGATTCAGAAATTAAGGCAGTAAATGATAGAAATGCATCAAGCTTGGGCTAATGGGTTGCCGCCTCCTCCATTTCTCACTGATAATTTAGAATATCTGTCTAGCTTTCCCCCGTGTCATATGCACAAGTTCCCATTATTGTTGACACGCCACAACATGCATCAGGATCTACTCCAGGGCAACACTATCCAAACACTTTCAATATTTATTGCCTCACTCCTCAACACAAAACTACTACATGCTTGGCTTCACCTACTGTTCATGTTTTTGCACCCCCACCCCCACCTGAAGCTTCTACTTTTGATGTTCATCCATCAGTTGTGTCTCCCTACTCTACGAGAGAGCCTGTATTGAATATTTCTGGTGATCGGCATTATGCCCCCAAACCCACATTTAAGTCGACTGGTCCTTATGGCTACACTCAACCTCCTGAATTTTCTCCTAACACTGAGAAACTTATTATGACAGAAGAACAGGAGGGCATGACACAAAAATTAAAGAGTTTAGAATAATCCATGAGAAACTTGCAAGGGTTCGAGGGTTATAAAAGTGTATCGTATAATGATTTGTGCATGTTCCCAGATGTTAATCTCCCTCCTGGTTTTAGAATGCCAAAGTTAGAGAAGTACAATGGGTACGATGACCCAGTGGCACATTTAAGGCATTATTATAACCATCTAAGGGCCGCTGGAGGGAAGAAAGAATTACTCATGGCTTATTTCAGTGAGAGTATTTTGGGTCTAGCTTCGAAATGGTTTGTTGATTAAGACATCGACAAGTGGAATAGTTAAGATGACCTAGCTAATGAATTCATGCAATAATTCCAATACAATGTGGAGATGATTCCTGATGAGAAATTCCTAACTAATATAAAGAAGATGAACACCAAAAGTTTCAGGGAGTATGCGATTAGATGGTGTGAATAAGCCGCTAGGGTAAAATCGTTAATGAAAAAAAGCAAGATAGTGAAGGTGTTTATTCAATCACAGGATGAAACATATTATCAAAACTTGTTATCTGCATTAGGCAAGCCATTTATTGAGGTCCTCAAAATAGGGAAGATGATAGAGGATAGAATTAAGAGTGGTCGCATTGTGAGTTTTCCAACATTGAAAGAAACTACTCAAGAAAAAAGGATTCAGGAAATGCTGGAGGAAAGAAGAATGAGGAAGATGTATCTGTAATTGTAGTTGGACAACGGGCACGATCAAGAAGACCACGTTGTCGTAACCCTCAGGCTCTAACCCAAATTCATGCCCAAGCTCTACAGAATCACTCCTAAAATTCATTATACTATGCAGAACCATATGTTCAACCCCCATCTTACCTATAATGGAACACACCAACTCTTCAGAGTCATTCTCCAACTTCACAAACATACCCAAGCTCTTCTAAGCTCAATTTTTTATCCAAGCCAAACAATAAAATGAGGAAGAAGTTGAGGGATAGCTTCACACCAATTGGAGAGTCGTATACTAGTTTATTCCAGAGATTGGTACAGTGAGGCATGATCACTCCTCTCCTTGGGTATACTCCTGACCCGTATTCAAGAAGTTTTGATCCTAATGTACGATGTGCATATTATTCTGATGTTAAGGGTCACAATATTAAAATTTGTCATGCTTTGAAAAGAGAAATAGAAAAGATGATTCAAGATAAATCAATTATGGTGCAGAATATTGACAATGGTAAGCGCTAGTTATGTAGACATGAAAACCAGTGGCTAAGATGTCAGGCTCGGTAATTGAAAAGTCACTCCTTTCCTTACTAGGAAGGAATTTGATAGCTTGTTTTGTTTTCTTTTCTGTTATATGAATTATTTTAGGGTTGTAGTTCGGGATCTATCGTATTTTGTCCCTTTGTTTTTTATGTTCAAACCCTTCTATCTTTCATTTTAACTAAATGGAGTGTCCATTTTTCCTTTGTGTTTTAAATATGTATTTGTTTGATTTCTTTACATAGTATATTTTATGTTGGTTCTAGTGATATGACATGCTTGCAGAATTTTCAGCTAGATCTTAAAATCCAGTTTAAGTGTGAACTTTGAATCAGAGGGCTAAAGTTAGAAAAAGGCATCTAAGAAAATAAGTAAAGTTCTGAGTTATTGGTAACCAAGTTAAAGTGTTCTTTAAAAATTAAGAAAATTATTTTAAGAATCACATGAATAACTTGGTCATCAATCAAAAAGCATAGCTCAATTAGGTCAAATAGTGGACACGTGATCCCTATATCAAGAGAAATAAGAAGATAATCAGCTCTACGAAAGCATGGATCATTCGATGTGAAGGATGTACAACAAAGGTGGAGTTGTATGTTTGACAAGTGTAGAAAAAAAGTGTCACACATGCTCAGTTAAAGTTAGTATTGTTAAAGTGGCATGAATGATCTTTATTTTTCACTTCATATTGCATGATATGTACTTGCATTTTCAAGGATTGATATGAAAAAGGAATTTCATTCTGCTATCCAAAAATTATGTCATCCTTTGTTTACCCCGTTTGAGCTTTAGTTCTATTTTATTTCATACCCCTCTTTTGGAATTAAGATAGAGATAAAAAAAAGTGTCGAGCAAAAGAATAGTGTCAACAAAGTTTCAAAAATTAATAAGAAAAAAATGTGTCCAAAAAGAAAGAACAAAGAAGAGTGTTAAGAAAAATAGAGTCAGAAAAGTCCCAAACAGGAAAAGAATCAATAAAAGAGAAAAAAAGAAGAAAAAAAAATCAGAATCATGCATAGGAACAAGTTGTCAGAACTACGTGTGACCTGATTCTTCTCTCTCGAGGGTGAGATACGTAGGCTACCCTACTCCAGACTCGGTCTAACCAAATAAACAATTTATAATTGCCCAGTCAAAAAAAACTGGGGCATGAGTTAATAGTTGTTATTTGAGTTGATTCCAAAAGTTGTAAGTCCCACCCCACTTCAAGTGTCATTTGGGCCTCATGCCATCCTTTTTTTAACCTTATCCAAAACCCAAGTTACAACCAAAGAAAGACCTTCAGATCAATCTTTGAGAATGATAAGGCTAAGCATACAATGCATATGATAATTCATTTTCGAAACTATTTGTCTTTCTCAGCATAAAAAATTAGGAGAGAAATAAAAATGAGAGAGTCTTATTGGTGAAAACCTCACAAGCACCGTAAGGTGATGGTAAGCTGAGAGAGACAAAAATGAGAGAGTTTTGTCGGTGGAAATCCTCACGGGCACTGTAAAACAACTATGAGTTGGGAGAAATAAAAATAAGAGAGTTTCATTGGTGAAAATCCTCACGGACACCATAGGGCAATGGTGAGCTGAGAGAAAGAAAATAAGAGAAGAATGAAAACCCTTCAAGGCATCACTAGCCGAATAAGGTCTCTGAATGCGAATTGGCCCAAGGAAGTAACTTAATTTCAGGGTCATTACCTCAACAACAATTGGTGAAAGTTTGGATGGAAAGATCGGGCAGCTTAATCCAAAACACATGGCATAATCATTAGAGTTGACTGTCACTTTCAGATAAATTTTTCTTCTCTCTGTTTCAATGGGGACATTCGTTATCTATTCTTTCTTTTTTACATTTTTATTTGTGCTTTCTTGAGTCAGTTATTCAAATGACAAGTTATTTTTCTTATGTCTTTGAGTCAAGTCCATGTCAAAACCAGTAAGAAAAGATTTCAAAACTGGCTACCAACTTCTTCAATTGTACAAAGTAAGACAAAAGGCCAGCATATGAAAGAGACATGATTATGAGCCGAAATAAGGCAGCGGAAAGTTTTGTCAACAGACAAGTTTGGGTACTCAGAAATACCAAGGTTCAAAGGGTTTATCTGAGGAGCATAGCAAAGCGAAGATGCCGTGTTTTGTTTCAGAGTCACTCTTAATAATTTAAGTTTGGGTTAATGATACAACAAGTCAATGACATATGCTAATGGTTGGAAACAAGGTTAAATCTGGTGAGGCAAGAGCGATTGCCACAAAAGCTAAAGCCACAGATCAACCACCATATTTTTAAACTCACAAGTTTTCTTTGTATGAAACAGGAACACATGTTACCTCCAAATTAAGGATTTCAAAGCCTAAACATTAAAGGCCATGATTTCTTTCTTCTAAAAATGCAAAAGACAGTGTTGCTGCACAGGTTTGGTAATCACAACTATGGTAAAACTCATAATCCAATATCTCTCGGAGACACACTTCCTTGTCAGGGTAATTCAGGTTTATTATTAGGTGATGCACTTCCTAAATTGAACCTTCACTCCTAGAAATTGCACTTTCTAATTGAGTATTTTTATTTAATATTTAGGAGACGTATTTTCTTGTTTGGGTAATTCAAGCGACATTTGTAAGAAGACGCATTTCCTTATTTAGGTAATTCAAAAAATATTTGTAAGAAGATGAATTTTCTTGTCTGGGTAATTTAAGTGGCATTTGTAAGAAAATGCATTTCCTTGTTTGGATAATTTAAGTGGCATTTGTAAGGATACACATTTTCTTATTTGGGTAATTCAAGCGGTATTTGTAAGGAGATACATTTCCTTGTCTGGGTAATTTAAGTGGAATTTGTAAGAAGACACATTTTCTTATCTGGGTAATTCAAGTGGCATTTGTAAGGAAACACACTTCCTAGATTGGGTAATTTAAATTTTACTTGTTAGGTGATGCACTTCCTAACTTAAGTCTTGACTCCTATAAAATTCATTTTCTAGTTGAGTCATTCCACTTAACCCTTAGGAGACACACTTCCTTGGTGGGTATTCAAGTTTTGCTTTTTAGGTGGTTCACTTCCTAACTTAAGCCTTTACTCCTAGAAAATATACTTTCTAGTTGAGTAGTTAACCCTTAGGAGACGCACTTTCTTGTCAGGGTAATTCAAGTTTCGCTTGTTAGGTGGTTCACTTCCTAACTTAAGCCTTTACTCCTAGAAAATGTACTTTGTAGTTGAGTAGTTAACTCTTAGGAGACGTACTTTCTTGTTAGGGTAATTTAAGTTTTGCTTGTTAGAAGATGCACTTCCTAACTTAAGTCTTTACTCCTAAAAATGTACTTTCTAGTTGAGTAGTTAACCCTTAGGAGACGCACTTCCTTGTTAGGTTAGTTCAAGTTTGGCTTGCTAGGTGACATACTTCCTAACTTAAGCCTTTTCTCTTAGAAGATTCACTTTCTGGTCGAATCCTTCCATGTAACCTCGTTATCTGAGTAATTTGGGTTTCATTCATTAGGTGATGCATTTCCTAAATTAAACCTTCACTCCTAGAAGCCGCATTTTCTAGTCAAGCCATTGCACTTAACCCTTAGGAGACATACTTCTTTGTCAGTTTTCATTTGTCAGGTTGCACACTTTCTAACTTAAACATTTATCTCTAGAAGACACACTTTCTAGTCAAAATTCCTTACTTTAATTCTTAGGAGACATATTTCCTAATCTTGGTCATTTAATCTTACTCTTAAGATATGCATTTATTAGTCAGAGTTTTGATTCATCATTGCAACATGCAAGTAATTTTGATTGGACTGGACATTTACAAAAGTTTTCTGATGATAAACTGGGGCAGAACTTTAATTCATGTTATTGAAAGCATCATTTAGGATCCTCTTGAAAAATGAGACTTTATTTTTGAAAAATGGTATTTCTATCATAACCTTTGTTTAGGATAGTTTTCTTTCTAGTTTTGATGTGATTTCAGGAGCCTGCCTGAAGAATAGGGCGAATAAATGGAAAGTCAAGCAATAAGGTAAAGAAGTTGAAAGTCAAACAACAAGGTGAAAAAGTTGAAAGTCAAGCAACAAGGTGAAGAAATTGAAAGTCAACAGATTGGACAAATAGCAAGTCAGGAGCTCGCCTGGAGAACAGGGTGAAGAAATTGAAAGCCAAGCAACAAGTTGAAGAAATTGCAAGTCAGGAGCCTGCCTAGAGAATGGGGTGATGAAATAACAATTCAAGAGCCAAAGAAAGCTGCATAGATAGTACTTTTGTAATTTTATTTATGTTTTTAAATTGTAATTTTCATTTTTTGATGTAATGATAGAGCCGCGGACCGTAACCTTGACAGGACCTTACTTGACTATCCAACTCGGTATAGTCCTTCTCCTTCCAACCCTTTGAGATACCTGTGACTTGATTCCCTTATAACTTGGGTAGGTAGGATGCCCTAAATCCATACTCAATGGTACTCTATCCTTCTTTGTCTCCCTTTTGAATAATGGTCGGATCAAAATTTTGTCTCGTTGTCTACTTCTTTGTCTGCAAACACTTTGTGTTTACACCCAAAGAGGGGCATGATGTAGATACCTAATTTTATCCTTTCCAAAAACTCAGTTTATCCATTTTTTGACTCATCTTATCATACACCCTCACCCATTTAATAATTTCCCAACTAGAAGATAAAATAACAAACCCCTAACAAACCCAATCCCCAATATTCTTTTGTTAACAAAATTAACCACTTTCTTAAATAAAATTTGGACAACACATATCACCACCCCACACCCTACCTCATATACCCCTATACCCCTAGGCTATCCTTCTTCTCTTATATTTTCCATACATATATACGAACTCACTGGAAGATTGGAGGATATACACAATACTCTCACAAAATCCTCACCATCTCCACTCACAATACATTCACTTACCCACAACCCTTAATTCACCCAACACATACTCTTACTGCACATCGAACACACCCAAATGATATATACACATACCATCACATACACAGAGAGAGGAGTACACTGAAATTTGTACACACTCATGCGTTGATTGAAAAACACCTACACCCAATTGGAGAGATGAATGGAAATCAGTAGGGGTCCGGCTAGGTTTGAGTTTTTCGGTGAACTCTTCGTCAGAACTGGTTATTTATGATCGGATATAGGTATTATGAAAACCCCTAAAACCCTATCATCTCTAATTTTTTCGATGAGATTCTTATCAAGAAACATCATCTTCCAACCCCTGTGGTCCGTCGAAGCTCTAACGGAGTGAGTCTCACAAAAAACCCATAAAATGGTGACTAGATCACAAAACAGGCATGGGTTTTGCCTCTTTCGTGCAACTATTGGTTTTGTTATTGGGGTCGAGGTATGTCGAAGTTTGACTGATTTTGTTGTTGGAGTCTGATTTGAGGTTCTTCGATGCGGATCCTAGCTTTTGTTTGAGTGATACTTGATTTTAATCGTCAATTGAGGTCCAATTTTTTTTTGGTAAACAGAATTTTTATTTCACCAAATTTATCATTACAAAACTAGGTAATTGTTGACCAATTACCTCTCATATCCTACTTCTACTCACATACATACATGTCTTGTCTATCTAAGAGTACATCAAGGATAAGTATTCAGCTTCTGTAATTGCTTGTGCACTTATTTACATGGTTCTCTTTTGTATGTATATGCAATGCTATATCTCTACAAATTGTATTACTAGAATAAGGTCTCTTCTAAAATCTGAGGTGAGTCCTGACTTTTCAGATGGAATAGATCATCATACTGAACGCTGTTGCTTCTACTTCTCTGTACCCTGCATCATTCTTCAGCCTTGTCACCAACCAATGTATCTCTACATTCTAGCTTCCAATTGATCTAGTTTGTCCTAACCAAAGAAGTAATCTTCTCTAAATTCCCTTAGTGATGTTACATTCAAAAACTAAATAGTCAAAAAGTTTATCTACTGCATCACAAAATACACATGATGGTAATCTCTCCACTGTTGCCAACTTGTGTTGTAGAGCTAACCAGAAATTGTATTTATGACTTGGCTGTATGTGAGGTTGTAGAATCAGCTTCTTTCATGACACTCTGGGGTATTGAGATATCTGCAGTAAATCCAACTTCTTGATGCTAAGTCTCTCCTTTTTACAATAGCTTCAACCTGTCCAGCATATTTTCTTGCACCTGGTGTGTCTTCATTATCAATTTCCTGGTATTCAAAATCTTCCTAATTACCCAAGAGACATCCTTAGGTAGATAGAGTTATTCTAAGTCCTGTTGCTTTATGTAAAAGGTATAGAGCCATTTTATCCACAGGTTGTCTTTTTCCATTGCTATTGCCCATAGATGCTTAGCTATTGCAGCCTTGTTCCATAAGTAAAAGTTGATTACATTTAGCCCTCTTGCACTCTGTGGTAGACACACTTTTTCCCAAGCAACAAAAGCTTTTTCTGAGATTTCATTCTTGCCAGTCCACAAAAAGGTTTTGCATATAGTTTCAATACCTTTTAGTTCTTTCTTGGTGATCAAAAACACCTGTGCCCAGTATGCCTGCATATCAAATATCACTGCCTTGATTAATTATAGCCTGCCTGCATAGCTTAACAACTTGCAGACCATCAAATAATCTTTGTTGTTATCTTCTCAATCAATGGCCAACAAAGATCTATAGATAACTTTCTGGCAGCAATAGGTACACCCAAGTACTTGAATGGGAATTTTCCAATACTATAACGTGTCCCCTCTCAGATTTCATGCTTTACGATTTCTAAAATATCAACTAGGAATAGAGAGCTTTTGTCTACATTCACTTGCAAACCTTATACTTGGGAAAACTTCCTAAATGTCTGGTGAAGTAGCCTAATGGGCCCTTTCTCTACTTTACAAAACATCAGCAGATCATCAGCAAAACACACATATATAGCCCCCAGCTTCTTGCATCTTGGATGGAATTAGAACTTCTTATTCCTGGCTAGTTGCTTCAGCAATCTGTTCAAATATTCCATAGCAAGCACAAACAGGTAAGGTGACATTGGATCACCTTGCCTTATACCTCTCTTGCCTTGGGATGATTCAGTTAGGCCACCATTAATGGTTAAGGAGTAAGAAATAGTGGATTTGCATGCCATAATCCATCCTACAACTTTTCTAGCAATTCCCATCTCTATCAATAATCTTCATAAGAAAGACCAGTCAAGTGAATCATATGTTTTCCTGATATCCACTTTGAGGATACACCTTGGAGATATGTTTTTTCTATTATAGCCTTTGAACAATTCATGAGCAAAAATGATGTTATCTGTAATGCATCTCTCTTATATAAAGGCTGATTGTGCATCCCCTATCAAGTCCCCTATAACACTCTTTAATCTTCTGGTAATCACTTAGTGATTATCTTATATACAGTTGTACAACATGCAATAGGCCTATAATTTTTAACATGAGTAGGGGAGGGTACTTTGGGAATCAAAGTTACAGTAGTACAGTTGATTCTTTTATCCATTACACTACTATTGAAGAAATTAAATACAACATTCAAAAGGTCAGTATGTACCTCCTCCCAGCAGGTAGTGAAAAATTCTATAGGGTAACCATCAACTCCAGGTGTTTTTTCCTTGGGCCTCTACTTGATTGAAGCCTGGACCTCCTCAGCTGTTACTTGTTGGATCAAGCACATCTGCTGCTCCCTGGTAAGACAGTAGCCCTCCTAAACTACCTCAGTATCTAGGAAAGGATCCATCTCCCCTTTGTTCCCCATTAAATTTAAGAAGAAAGAAATAAACTCAGCTTCAATGTCCTTAGGTATTGTTAGCTTGACCACATCCTCATTGTGTATAGATGTGATGATGTTGATACTTGATCTCATTTTCTATTGTGCATGGAAATATCTTGTATTGGAATCACCACTCTGTATCCAAGAAGCTCTAGCTTTTTGTCTCAGTACCTGTTCTTCTATTCTACTTCATTTTTTTATTTCTGCCAATGTTCTCTTTTCCTGTTCATATAATTGATCATTTGCTTGACCCACTGCAATTCTTGTTTGCACTACTTCTAATATTTTCCTGGCAGTTTTTAAATATTATTGGTATGTTGCAAAGTGGTTGTTCAAATCCTTAATAGTATTTATCACTGCCTTCAGTTTTTTCCAAATAACCTATATTGGATCTCCATTTACTATCTTAGTCCAAGCCTCTTTTACCTTGTTTTTGAATTTAGGATGACTCATCACAGTGGAGTATAGTTTAAAAGGTTTTGGTTGTAAGGCCTTGAGTATTTGTGAGTTGTAGTTGATCACAATTGGTGAGTGATTTGATACCCCTGGAACCATGTAGTTAGCCTCAATATGCCCCTGCTTCTGCAACCACCAATAGTTCCCAAAAGCCCAATCACTTTTACTATAAACTCTGGAGTCTGTTACCTGCTTATTACACCATGTGAAGTGGAATCATGTGCTTCTAAAATGAGTGAATTGATTTATTTCTAGCATAGCCTCGAATCCCTACATTTCAGCCTAAGTGGCTGGAGTACCAATTCTGTCTCCTGATCTCAACACATTATTAAAATCTCTACAAACCAGCCACTCAAAATTTATCTAACTTCCCATGGCTATAAGTTCTTTCCACAAATCTTGTCTTTCCACTAAGTCATTACTGGCGTACACTATAGTCAACATGCAGGAGAACATTGTGTTAGTATTGGTTGCCTTACAATGCATAAATTGAGCCCCTATTTGTAGTATTTGCACCTGAATATGCTTTTGCCAGATAATTCATATTCTTCTATTTATAGCTTGATTATAATTAAACTAAGCATTCTAATCTTTAGCTATATTAGTTTTCACTTTTGTAGCATTGTTACTTCTCACTCTAGTTTCAATTATTCCCATAATCTCCACTTTATTCTTTCTCATAAAGAGCTTTAACTTCTTCTATTTGAAGGGCTTATTAAGCCCTCTGATATTCTAGGAGCACACAATCATGGGGATTGAAACTGATCCCCACCTCGATCACTAGCCTTAGCTTCCTCCCCTACTATTTCCTTCCCTTTACTTGACCTATTCACTACATTATCCACCATAGTTGAAGTAGGAAACACCTGGTTAGCATCCTCACAAACTTTCATTATAAGCCACTCAGAATCAGATTGCTGTACCACTTGGTTCTCAGTCACAATGTGTTCTGGTTCTTGTGGCTGCTCAGGGTTAGTCTTATCAACTTCTTTAATTTCCCATTTCTGAATAACCCTCATATATCTGTGGTTCCTCCTCCTTCTCCCCTACTGTGGTGGAGAGTTGGGTTGATCTGCTATCTCAGGTTCCTTCTTATGTGGGGATTCAGCAACAATATGTCCAAAGCTATTATAATCACTATAGAATTTCGAAATCCAATCATATGCAATGACTTCTTATATGGTTCCCAGTGGTGTACCGAGTTTCACCTACATAGGTAATATGTGGCTAATATCTGCCTTTATTAATACCCTTGCGAATGATATCAATTCTATCTCAGCATTATACTTATCTGTGTACATCGGTTTACCCACAACACTTGCTAATTTACTCAACGATTCATCGACCAAAACCCCAGAGGTAGGCTAGGGAAATTTACCCACAATAGCACCTTATACAGGAATTCTGGTTGAATTCGAAATCAATCGTCCAATTCCTTAGGATCATTGGTCTATTCCTGTACGTATAAGGGCCTGATTGCAGCACTAGATCCTTATCCGCTAGTGTAGCAAATTTGAAAATTTAATAGCCATCGTCGTGATATAGTACCTTTGGTTTGGATACAAAATTCCACACATGAGCTATGTAGTTCTCCATTGTTTTGGAGAATGGAGATTCCCCCAGTATATATCCGATCAATGTTGTGCTCCAATGGTTGGCCTGGACCAGTATATCCTCTTCCTCTAACTGAACAATCAGCTTTTCTCCCTTCGTCATCGATGGTATATAAGCAAGAGCCTGCCCCATTTGGGAGCTTCGATTTGTGGTTTTCACCTATTCCTTTACCTCTTCTGTTTTCACTTCAGCGTGGACTGGTGAGGCTTGGGACGAGGCTCCCGCTTCAGAAAATTGCAATCTCCGGGGAAATCATGAATCCTCCGGCCTCCTTAAAATCCTTTTCCCAACTAGCTCATGTTTCACCAACCTCGACCCCTTAAGCTTAGTTTCCTCACTGATAGGCTGAAACAAGCAAGGGAGGAAGTTCCCAAATGTTAACGGGCCTAGATGTTATTGTATTCCACTCAACAGAGTGATAATGACCAATGGTGGCAATGTTGCAGATCGACGAGCCATTTTTTCTACCAGCGTACGTTAGCAGCCTTGCTATTGTGCGCACCTAGAGCGAAAAACATGCTCCATTCTCTCTGAATTTTAATCCTTCACTCTTTTTATTTTATTATTTATCATATTCGATGCATTGAATTGAGTGTTATGTGTTGCTTGATCTTTGTTACTGATGAATAGTGGTTTGGTTTGATCCGTTGTTTGATTTCCTTGATTATGGATTGTGTGATGAAATGATACCTCGTTAAGAATTAAAACCAGGTATTTGGGGTGGGAATTGAAAATCAATAAAAATGAATATTGCTTCATTTTGATTTTTGGATTGTTGTTTGATTTGAGATGGATGTCAACTTTGTTAAACGCAATAATATAACGATGGGTTGAAACGAATAAGCAAATGGTAGGCCGAGTAGGCAAATTTAGAACTTGTGGATTGTGGAATGGTTGGAATATTTGTTGAATGATTTTGTTTACCGCATTTGGATCAATTGTACTTATTTGGTTGGGGAATGCCCCAAGACACATTGTATTTATTCACCGGGAAATGCACCGACGTATCATGTATGTAAAGGAGATTCATGATCAAGGCCCGAGGCGTCGGGTAAAGTATAGTTAGGGTAATTAGAGTAGTATAGGTTTATATCTCAGTACCTTTTTATTTCGGGTCTGTAATAAATTAGATTGGACACTATTTTTTGAGTTTTGAACTGTTTGGTTTATTTTCTTTTTTGTGTGTTTTGTTGGTTTATACATTCCATTGTGTCATCCCAGTCGATATACTCTACGGAACGATCGTGGTCGAATCACGGGACCGAGGGATGCCTAACACCTTCCCTTCGGCCAACAGAATTCCTTAACTGGAATCTCTATTCGTGGACCAGTTTTGAAAGAGTCAAAAATTATTTTGAAAAAAGATTTCCAAAGTTGACTTGGCACACCCGATTTATGCCAAGTGGCGACTCTGAGTTAATTGTAAAATGAATTCTTTTTAAACAACTTTACTTTTTGTCATTTAATCATAAAACCCTTTCAAACTTAAAATCTAATCTTTTTGGTAAAAAAAAGGGGTGTGACACCTACTAGCGATGCACGTTGAAAGAGAAATATACTTGTTCATTGAGAAAATTTGACCAACAAAATTGAGGGAGAGATATATTTGTTTGTGTATCTTTTTTATGGGTCGAATAGGGTCAGTTAGATTAGGGTATGTTTTATTTTTTAAAAAATGAATCATTTAATATCGAGGGTAAATTTGATCTTAAAATATAATATCGAGGGTAAATTTTATCCCAAAGTATAATAAAGAATATATTTAATTAATTTTTTAAAAGAAAGGGTAAATTTAGCCTCAAAGTATGAGAAGCATAAATATGACGGAAAGTATATTTAATCAATTTTTCATAGGATAAGAATAAATTTGACTCTTTTCCCTATATATATTATGCCGCATATGTTTTATTTGTAGTCCGATAAATCAAATATATACCAATAAAGTTTATTCATTAAATAATCTCGTCATATCATTATTTAATCTCAAGATAATTTGTTTCACCAAATCAAACGACCCTTTAGAAATGTGATCCAATTTTTGCATAGGATAATTCAATATATTTGTGTGAGATTCCAAAGAAATTTAGATCAGATTGAGTTTATTATCTATGATTTTATTTTACATTTTTATAAAAAATATTTTCACGATTTAAATATATATTCTTGTAATCACATAACAATAACTTTTACTGCTCCAAAACTCTCCTTCAACCCGTTTCAAGTTCTGCATAATTTGATGTGAATGACGAAAGGGACATAGAGGAGAGAACAGAGAAGGGGAGGAAACAGATGGACAAGCAGTGAAATCATAATTAGCATTTTCAAAAAAGGATAAATCCTCAAATATTCTTACCATATTAATTTATTCTTCCACTACTTCAGAATATTTCATAATAACACTAGATATTCGGATGCATGCTGTAACTATACGAATACATGTTGTAACACTCATATACATGCGGCTATATGGGACTAAATTTGAATACACGTGGACACCTGTGTGTATTGTATTTGAGATTGAATCATGTATTCAGACACTTTAACTATGTATCTAGATGTCCTTAACATGTATAGATATTTATCTGAAGGGGTTACTTGTCTATAATATATTTGCAACAAATTATGTATTGCGACTAGAAAATGTACTTATGAGAGAAAATAATTACCTCGAAATTATGTCGTTTACCTTTAAAAAAATGCTTGCCCAAAATTCTGACATCTAGAATTTGAAGCAGTCTAAGATTTAGTGATGCAACACCTTCCTTATCAATTACATACTGGTAATTGGATTTGCCAGCTCCAATTTCAGCCTTTTCCTTCTTTGTTTCATTTTCTACTGACTAGGTCAAGTCAAAATTTTATTTTATTTTTAAAACAATTAGATACTTTTTGAATTCAAGATTCATAATGGAATAAAAATAACCGTTTTCTTTCTTTTAACGATATAGTTCAAGATGTAAAGTTATCCATTGGCTAAATTGAATTAAAAAAGAAAAAGAACATGACTTGACTTGACAGGGTCTAATTAAATCTAGTTAGTAAAACATTTAATAATATTGACCAAATCTTAATTGGTGATGCTCCACCTAGAATTCGATGAAGGAAGATTTCATGCGTCTAAATTAAATCCATTTTCTACTTTTTATCTTTTTTTTATATGCGTGTATAGTTGAAAGTCTTTCAAAAATCTCTATTTGATGTACGAGTAAGATTTACGTAATCTTTATCTTCTCTCTATAAATGAATTTAGAATTTAAATTCTACGGATTTAATCTTTTAAAATTCTTGACATTAAACTTGTACTTTTTAAGTTCTAAATTCACGTATATTATTTAATATAATTTTTGTAGCTTCTTACACATAAATTTAAATGTTTGGATTTTGTTGTTGTTATTCTTTGAAAGGTACTTTTATTTGGTCACCCCCTTGCTTCGTTCAACACATCATTTATTATTTCTTTAAGAGGGTTTTGTAGTCATTTTGAAGTTCAATTGAATTAAATTCATGTAAGAAAATTAAATTTAAAAGGTAAATCAATTTCTATTAAATGAACTTATATCCTAATGACATCTAATAATTGTAGTTTAAATTAAACTTCCCAAGTCACAACTCAAATCAATACGAGATCTCACGTTTGAGTGTTTCGACAAAACTTTTGTTATTTTAATGCAAAATCATGCAAAGTTGCTTAGAAATTTAGAAGTTACTCAGCATCTTAGTAAGATAATTATCCATTAGTTAAACAAAAATTTCCGTTGATATAGTTAACATCGGTTTTAGATAAAATAGAGTGATAGATGAAGGTTCACCAATGAGAAAAATATGCTTCATTGCCGTCAAAATAAAATAAATTATATTTCGATTCAAGCTTTTGAGAACAGAAAAATCTTGATAGAAAATACATTTTCAAAATTGAAATTTGAATATTAAATTTTTGAAGTTTTGATTTTTTAAACTTAAAATTGTGCTTGGACATACATTTAACTTGAAAAAAATCTAAAATCTTATAAATAGAAATGTGTTATGAAATATAAAGCAAAGAAGAAGAAGAATAGAGAGAAGAGAGGAGACTTCTTTATTTCTTTCGTAGATTCTTGAGGAGTAGAATTACAATGAAGGAAACCTGATACCGCCAGATTACAACTCTCTTACAAGAGTGTAAGCGGTTGTTGTCAAATATAGAACCCAACTGTTGGGTGTCGAATCCCACAGGGAATAATGTGTTCACTAAGTGTTGCGGTTGTTATTAGATTGTTGATCGAAGGTTCCGAAATAAAGGAGGTTTTGAAATGTTAAAGTATCCTTTCGTATATGTGTCACACAAGAGTCCAGCTGATGAGAGTTAATGTAGATGTAATTTCAATGAGGATGAATTAACTAGAGTTATGCTCACCAAGATGTTCAAACAGTTAGGGTTGTGAACTTGCGCTCGAGTTCTAACTTATTTGTTTAATTACAAGAATTATTGAATTCTAAGAATTACCCACGTGTTTCTCAACCTAATGGATATTGCACCCTTTACTTCTCTCGAACTTAAAGGATTCATGCATTGTTCAATAACACTCTCATGGGGGTTAATCTTGTTGAGGCATCAACCCATCAACCCAGAGGGTAAACCTATGGATTTTATGTGAATCACTTCTTTTCCCAACATCCACTTTCTTGTTAGACAAGTGGTGTTTATGGGCTCACTTCTCAAGTTTGCAACCGAGAGATGTCATTATAATGAAGAAAGATTCATGCAATTCAGCAAGATGTTAGAAATCAAAATCGATTCACAACCCCAAACTGTTATCTACATCAACGCTCCCATAACCCTAGTTATGAGAGTTTAGCTACTCATCTCCATATCAGAAATCAAAGATATATTGATGTTTATAAATAACTTAGGAAGAGTACTTACAAAAGTCACAATATTGTTCTTCTCAATCTTCAATGGAAAATATCAAAACTAATAATTAGATCTCAATCCCTAGATTCAAATCCTATTGAAAAGTATTACAAAAACCCTCACTAGATATGAAGGTATGAAACTAATGAAAAAGATATCCTGACTAAACCCTAATACTTGGTATTTATATGATTTCAGAACTGGGGTTTTAAAATTCAAACTCAGATTTTCTGCTTTATGGTCGACGGGTCAAGCGACGATTCGTCGTAGGTCCGATGGTCTGTCGCCTGCACCATCGCTGGACCTCCAGTGATTCTATTCTCTTCTTCTGGGTGAAGGGTAGAGCGATGGTCCGTCGCAAGGTCAACGGCCCGTCGCTTGGATCGTCGCAGGAGTTTCAGTGATTATGCGTTCTGTATCTTAGCAATAATTCAGACTGACGGTTCATCGCAGATCCGACAGTCCATCGCCTTGACCGTCGCAGGATGTCCAGAGTCTTTGACTTCTGCTTTTGGTCGATGGTTTAGACCAATGGTTCATCGAAAGGTTGACAGTCCGTCGCTGCTCATTTTTCTTTATTTTGCTCAGATTGTCCAAGTTATTCTTCACGCTCAGTTTTTATCCTAAAAATACTAAAATACCATGTTAAATACAATAAAGGTTGCTTGAAAACATTCAATTATTCTAAGAAAAAGGCCTAAGATGTTCCGTCAAAAGCCGAAACATCAACACCCTCAACTTAAGGCAATTTCTTGTCCTCAAGAAACTCAACACCAAGATATATATATGAACAACATCATGACAGGCACTTATTAGTCATATCGACACATCTATACAATCATTCAACTGACTATTCGGCTAAGTGCTCTAACACATAAGGATCTACAACTGGCATCAAGTACCAGTCAACATATTTATAGCCATAGATACAATAACCCAAAGGAATCAACAGTCTAAGGATAACTGTTGTGCCCTTACAGCCAACAAAGTCCACCCCTCATTAAATATAATCAATCTGTGGATAAAACTACTACCCTCACTCTCAAAACAGAAGTTGCAAACATAGTGCACACCCATAGGCTTGCCCCTATCATCTAATGTTTTCTTATAACTGACTCGCCAAGATCAAGCAGGACCTTTTAAGATCAGTAATCAGGTTTTTAGCTCGGTGAGAATATATCTTTAGGGAGAAGTGACTTGAAAACAAGGGGATTTCACTCTCTTCGCCCTTCTAGGTAGCTACTCACCAAGACTATAACTTCATTCAGTCATTTCAGATCCTACTGTTCATCCATCCTAGTAACAACATCCTTTTTTTTTAATAATCAGCATCAGCCACCCTCAACTTATGTTGATGCTATCAGTTGAGGTGCACAATATCTACTTAGAAATCTAATTAGACCATGGCCAGATGCTTACTCATAATTTAACTTGAATGTCAACCTCTTATGTTGCCAATAACTCAGCAGTAGCCACCATCAACTTAGGCAATTTGCCTAAGTTAAAGTGCACAATGTCCAATATAGGACCAGGGCCCATGCTAAATGCTAACATTTACTAGAGAGTGAATCACTATTTATTTGGGTAGAACAAACATTAACAGGTGTCAACAGGGTTGCAATGGAAAACAACATAAAATATTTTTGGTGGGTCATTATTTTGGCTAAATGGACTAACAAACAAGGAGGCCTACTATCCTGTCTTATTGAGTCAGAAACAAAACAACAACAAATGAACAAGGCAAGTTCTGGGTGTAGCATCTATGTAAGAACTACACAAACACTCACACATACAAGCACTAAGTTAATTTCTATTCTACTAACTCTTGGGGTTCGTAACATGTGGCTATAATTACTTACATTCGTATGCCAATTTCAGAGTCACAGATGGTCACGCAATATTTTTACCAACAGGAAAAAAAAAATTAATTGTATAACACATGTACACAAACACTTTGCCCCAGTCACTTATCATTCACATATACAAACTGATTCTAACATAACGTTATTTTTATTTCATGGAATAGCATTACCAACAGAACATGACTTAAGAAAAGAGAAATTTTAATCCTAGATAAGAAATGAAAATGCAACAACTTAATAACAATCTAGACATGTCGTTACCAACAGAACATGACTTAAGAAAAGAGAAATTTCAATCCTAGAAAAGAAATGAAAATCCAACGACTTAATAACAATCTAGACATACCGATTCTCCTAGATAGCACATGGGAGAAAAAGAATATCGGCAACACAATCCCCTATGGTATAAGCACATCCTACCCCCACAGAAAATAATTCTTTGTCCTCAATGCATACAATTTAAGTACAAAAGAGGGGAAATACTTGCAGTGCCTCTTATTCATCTGAGGCGTTGGTGAAGTGTGGTGAGGATCCAGCATCCTCACCGAGTGTAATGTTGGCCTCTATGGTTGTAGGGGCACTCAAAATCTCTCCCTCCAAAATTAGAGGTATCACCTATCTAACAGTGTCTAAAATTTCCCCCCTGATTGGGGCAGAGCTTATGGAAACACCTGCAATTTTATCCTGCATTCCCTTCTTCCTCTTCTCCTCTGATTTCCTCGACTTTTTTATTGCCTTTTGCATCTGGTATTCTTCCAATTCTTTTGGTGTCATGGCTGCAAGTTTTCTTTTCTTTTCTGCTCTTTTTGCAGCTATCTCAGTTTTTTTATCTGTTTTTGCTGCTCTCTTACCTTTTTCCTTAATCGGTTGTCCCATCAAATCAATAAGTCCTTCATCCTCGTCACTTGGAATCTAAACTAGATCAAATATGGTCTGATGTGGCTACTGATTTATCTTATCCATATCAGCCCAGATTTGTCTAACTTCTACAATCAACTTTGCAAAGTACGGGATGGACATGGCATCTAACTTCTGATTTATCCATTCCTCCATGTTGTCCATTCTGAGTTGGATGTTTTTGAGAGGTCACACTACTTCTTCCATAATTCTCTCAATAAAGGGATTAAAATCTGCCCCCCATATAGCCAACTACTTGTCAATCTTTTTCTGTGCTCTTATTACCTTTGCAAAGTTTTCCTGGTTCAGCTTGTATTTTGTATATTGGGGCGGAACTAATGCAGAATCTACCGTCCCCCCCTCAAGGGCATCGAAATTGAACCTGTAGAAGTAGGAGGAGGCACGTATGTAGCAGGTGGTAATGGCATACCTGAATGACCCTCTGCTAATTCAGAAACTGGCTCTGACTGAGTTTGCTGAGCTGGAGGCCTGTTGACTCGTATATCAAACTTTGCGTTATCCCTCATCCTTTCAATAGCCTGCTTATGTGTTGCCTAGATCTTATTATCAACTCTACTAATCAAAGGGACCTTCTCTTGCTTACATAATTCTGTAATAAGGCATGGAAATGGCAATGCAGTCTGAGTCTTGTGAACACGGAAGAATATTTCATCAGAAATAATGTGGCCAAAATCCACAGTCAATCTCTCAACCAAAGTAGCAACTATCACGGCTATCGTAAGTTCTAAGCAATCATCACCACCTGTCGGCATCAGCCTCAGTCTCACAACCGCCCACCAGAATTTGGCCCTAAAACTTAGAGACGATTTAGATATTCATTCGCGGGGGTTGTGCAACCAGGACGGTTCTCCTCCATCTGTCAGTACTCTAGATAACCAAAATATTTGTGTAGCTCATGTAAATAGTCAGTGCTCCAATTCTGGAATTGCCCTCGGTATCTGATATTCTGGCCCAAATAAGAACCTGTTCAATATTCGCTTTGAGATATCTATGTCAACTCCTCGCATATGGACTATATCAAGTTTGTTCATGTCTGCAGCTGATGCACCTTTGGGGCAATCTTTCTCAAATAACTCCAAGTAATTAGCGAAAAACTCACTACCAGATTTAGTTGATAGGTCCCAAGTGGCCTACTCATCCATGTCAGTTCATACTCATTAAATTTGCGCTCAAGCTCTGGGTATTCGTGCAAGGTTGTTGTCACGATCTGGAATTCCTTAAAAATAGCCCTCTTTATGGGTACCTTATCCATTGGTGTCAACCCTTTGTAGAAGTGCTCTCGAGCACCCTCAATCTGCCACCGCATAGCTTTCCGCACTTGCGAATTCTTGCGACCAAATTTGGGTCTACTTATTCTGTACATTGGTGCCAACCCTTTGTAGAAGTGCTCTCGAGCACCCTCAATCTGCCACCGCATAGCTTCCCGCACTTGCGAATCCTTGCGACCAAATTTGGGTCTACTTATTCTGTACTTTCCTCTTGGACGGGGTTAGATACTTCAATCCCTTCCTCAACTGGAATTGAGCTTGAGCTGTTGCTGCGGCTGCTTTCACCCTCCTATTCAGACTGGGACGATGAAGAAACACCTGGTGATGTAGTTGGGTGTTGCGTGCTGGTACGTCCTCACCTTGTGATTGCCCTTGCCTGTCCCCTTGGCCTCTACCTTTACCTTTGGTAGATGGTAATTTATTTGCCATAGTACCTTATTATTGCAGTACTTGATTATTCTCCTGACTTGTACTCTTAACCACGGAACGCAATATAATACTTTTTCTTTTGAGAGGAATTCTAATTTCTTGTGATGGAGAGAAACAAAGAAAAGATGAAGCTTTAAATAGATGTGAAGGGGAAAGTGAGGAGTGTAAGAAGGGAATGAACAGGCTCAGGTACATTGAATAGTTGGGGGTTACTAAACCGCTTCAAGTTATCAATTTAAAACCCATTAGATCGAGTAAAAATGGAGAATCTTTCTATTTAAAATAATTCGACCCGACCTGCTGAAATAAGGTTAAATGCGATGGTTATTTTAATGGTCCATCACATTAGTGACGGTCCGTCGGATACCCTATCTCACCTTTCCAGAGAACTTACCTTGGGCACATTGGCGACGGTTGGGTCGACGGTCCGTCGAATGTACGACAGTCTGTCGGTTTACCCGTCGCACTTCTTCCAGTAACTGGGTTTCTAGACTATGTTGCGACGATTACTGCGAAGGTCCGTCGAGACTTTGACGGTCCGTCAGATTGCCCGTTGGTTATCCTAAATTTTCTCCATTTTTGTTTTCCTGCACTATCAGACCTTCACACTTACACAAACCCTTCAGCTTGCACAACACAATAAAACTAACTCCAAAATAACTTCAACTAATGCTATACAATAGCACAACGTGGTTTGCCTCCCACTAGTGCCTGATCTATTGGCGCGGCACGACTGAATTATCTTGATTACTCAGACTTCATCAAGATAGATGTTATCAATACTTTTTATCGAGTCTTTGGACCGATAAAAAGTTTTACTCATTGCCTATTGGCTTTGAAGACACTTCCATCTTTATTTTCAAGTTTGACTACTCCAGATGAGTAGACTTGACTAACTTTAAACGGGGCTAACCACTTGGACTTAAGTTTACCTGGGAATAGTTTGAGTTTGGAGTTGAACAGAAGCACCAGGTCACCTTTCTGAAATTCCCTCTCTTTAATTCTACGATCATGGTATTTCTTCATTGGTTCCTTGTACAGATCAGCTCTTTCATAAGTTTCGAGATGGACCTCATCCATCTCATTAAGTTGTACCAGTCTCATATTTGCTGCCTCATTCCAGTTCAGATTAAGACGCTTCACCAAAGTTCTTTATGCTCTATCTCAATCGACAAATGGCATGCCTTGCCATAAACCAATTGGTATAGCGACATGCCAATAGCCATCTTTCAAGCTGTTCGATATGCCCATAATGCATTTTCCAGCTTCCTAAACTAATCCTTCCTGCTAGCATTCACAGTCTTGGCAAGGATAGCCTTGATTTCCTGATTGGAGATTTCCACCTGCCCACTATTTTATGGGTGATATGGAGTAGCTGCCTTATGCGCCTTAACTCTATATTTTTCCAATGCAGCTCAAAATATCTTGTTGCAAAAGTGTGATCCTCTATCGCTTATGATGGTAAGTGGTACCACAAAGCGAGAGAAGATGCTTCTCCTCAAGAATGTAACGACTCGCTTCACTTTATTATCTACTAAATCCACTGCCTCAACCCATTTTGACATGTAGTCAATGGCTACCAATATGTATTTCATCCCAAATGAGCTCACGAAGGGCCCCATGAAGTCAATGCCCCAGATATCGAATAATTCTACCTCCAACATCATAGACATTGGTATCTCATGGAACTTTAAGATAGAATCTTGCCTTTGATATTGGTCACATCTATTTATGAACTCGTAAGCGTCCTTGAACAAAATGGGACAATAGTAGCCGCTTTAAAGCACTTTTCTGGCAGTACGATCACCAGCATGGTGAACTCCAACTGGGGAAGCATGAGTCGCTTCCAGTATACTCAACATCTCCACTTCTGGAATGCATCGTCTAATAATGCCATCCGCATACCTCAAAAACAGATACGGTTCATCCCAGAAATAACATTTCACATCATGGAGAAACTTTCTCATCCAAAAAGGAATCATCACTCTCAACGTTACTCAATAACCTATACCTTGGCTAGATTGACCTCTATCCTTTTTGCTGAAATTTTATGCCCGAGATCAATGCCCTCCTTCACCATGAAGTGATATTTCTCCCAGTTAAGCACCAAATTGAATTTACTCAGGTTCACCAAACACAGCTCAAACGAATATCCTACCACAGAAAAACCATCCATGAATACCTCTAAAGTGTCCTCCACTATATCTGAGAAAATAGGCATCATACACCTTTGGAAGGTAGCGAGTGCATTACATAACCCAAACAAAATCTGCTTGAATGAAAAAGTGCCATACGGGCATGTGAATGTAGTCTTCTCCTAATTTTCAAGAGCCATACAAATCTTATTGTAGCCAGAATGGACATCTACGAAACAGTACCACCCCATTCCTGCCAACCGATCAAGTATTTGATCTATGAAGAGTATTGGGAAGTGGTCCTTTAAGGTCCATCAGTTTAGTTTGCGATAGTCCATGCAAACCCTCCACCCAGTCACAAGTCTGAGAGGAGTCAAATTATTTTTTTCATCTGCAACAACAGTCATGCCCCCTTTCTTGGGCATGCATTGAGCTGGACTTACCCATTTACTGTCAGAAATAGGATAAACCACTCCTATATCCAGCCACTTGATAATCTCCTTCTTAACCACCTCTTGTATCGATGGATTAAGTCAGTGTTGATGCTCGATGGTTGGAGTACATTCATTCTTAAGTTATATCTTATGAGTGTAGATGCTAGGGGGAATGCCAATAATATCAGCAATAGTCCAGCCTATTGCTCTTTTGTGCCTCTAAAGCACCGAAATAAGTGCTTTCACCTTCTGCTCACCCAAATCAGCTGCAATAATCACGGTTTGCGTATTTCCATTACCCAGACACACGTACCTTAAATGCCCGGGCAGCTCTTTCAATTCCAACACTAGCGGCTCTTCAATGGATGGCTTAGCCGGTGGTGTTGATCGATTCTTCATATTAAGATTAAGTTTGTAAGGAGCATAAGAGTATAATCCCATTCCTGTCAAAGCATAAACAGTTCTTCATACTCTTCAATGCCTTTCCAGTCAAAATTTATCAACACTGCAGCTAAGGGCTCAATAATAAATTTCTTCTCTATCGGCACCTCCTGCTCATCCTCATAATATACATCAACAATTGAAAACACACTCATTTCTTTCTGCTACTTCATTGATTGGCACACATCAAATTACACCACTTCATCATTCAGCCTAAATAAGAGCTCTTTAGCTCGTAAATCAATCAACACACTCCCGGTTGTGAGAAAAGGTTGACCCAAGATTATGGGCACCTCAAAGTCCACCTCGCAATCTAGAATGACGAAATCCATAGGAAATATGAAGCTATCGACCTTTACCAGCATATCATACAAAATACCAACAGATCATTTTACTGACCTATCCGCCATCACAAGTCGCATGTCGGTGGGTGTAGGGTCTCCCAAACCCAAATTTTTATAAACAGCTAGCGGCATCAGATTGATGCTAGCTCCCAAGTAGCATAAAGATTTTTCAAATTTAAGAGGCCTAATAGTGTATGGGATAGTAAATGCTCCCAGATCTGCCTTTTCTGCACCAGAGACCTTATGTAAATAGCACAATAATAGAGATTATCCATCGGCTCAAAAATAATTGACCACTTCTTCATGACAAGATCCTTCATGAATTTTGCATACCCGAGCATTTTCTCCAATGCCTCCACCAATGGCAGATTAATCGTTAACTGCTTAAGCATAGCCATGAATTTACCGAACTTTATGTCGTCGGCCTTCTTCTTCAACCGATGGGGAAATGGAGGAGGTGGTTTTGGAAGAGTGGTAACCACAACTTCAGCCTCCTTTCCCTTATTCTTCTCCAACTCATCAACCAGCTGACTGTTGGATAGTGCATTATCAATAACCTCATCCGATTTCCTAGACTCCATTGGATGATAAATCTCTGCTTCTTTAATATCATCTACTACAATATCATCCACAGGCTTGCCTATAGGAGGGCTTGCCAATACCTTACCACTTTTAGTAGTGACTGCTATACATAACCCATCCTTCCTTGGGTTTTCTACTGTGTCGCTTGGTAGGGTACCAGCCTTCCTCTGATTGAATGCAGCAGAAAGTTGGTTCATTTGTTGCTCCAACTATTTTATAGAAGTAGAGTGAGAGTCAACCAGCTGGTTCATTTAGGATAACTCACTTTTTATCTCAGTCACCCCGGTACTTGTTGCTTCTACTTCCTTCAATAACTTGGCCATCATGTCCTTCATGGACATCTTCCCCAAACTAGTTGCAGCAGCCTCACGATTTCCAAGAGGGACATACAACCCACTCCTTTCATCCTTACTCTTCCAATTTCCTTAATTACAGTCCTTATATCTAGATTTATCATAGTAGTTCCAACCTTATTTTCCTTGGCCACTACCTCGAAAACCCCCTGATTGTTAAAGTAATTGGCTTTCTCCTCAGAATTGGAGTTAGCCCTTCCCTATGATGCTATAGTTTTAACCTTCTGTCTTTCCTAATAATAAATGCTTGGTGAGAAGATCCATCTATGTCTTTATGTGAGCCATGTCTTAGTCACGCTCTTCTTCTCTTCGCCTCTGCTCTGCAGTCATGCCTATGGATACAGTAGAGCTTGCTACCTCAGAATCTCTGGTATGCCAAGCTCTACTTTATTTTATCATACGATCAAGCATATCAGGTTCTTCAGGAAAGGTGAGGTCCATGATTGACCCACCTGCCGCATTATCTACTACTGGCTTAGTCATATAGTTCAAGGCCCGATATAATATCTCCGTCAAGTGGACATTGGTCATCTGATGAATTGGGCACTGCATAAGCTTCTTCTTCAATCTCTCCCAAGTCTCATGGAGAGCTTCAGTTGGAAGCTATCTGAAATTGCTTATTTCGTCTCTTAACTGTGCCCTCTTGGATGGCGGAAAGAATCTTTCTAGGAAAGAAACTTTCAATTGCCTCCAATTAGTAATAGAGTCAAGAGTTATTCCATTCAACCATAAAGTTACCTCTCCAAATAGAGACAATGGAAATAGCCGCAAACGAATAGCATTTTGTGCAACCCCTGGGTTGTCAAATGACTTGCATGTTGAGATAAAATTAACCAAATGCATATTTAGGTCGTCACCCGCAAGTCCACCAAATAATCCTTTGAGATGCAATAGATGGATCATAGTGCTTGTAATATTAAACTTGGCTCCAGGTGCTAAGGGCGGAGGAATAATAGCCCCTGTTGCACTGGCTCCATCCTATTCATCATCATCATTCTCCAGATTAAATTGAGCTGCTTGGTATTCTAGTCTCGCCCTAGCAGGGTGATTTCTATTGACATTCCTATTTGTCGGTGTAGGCAAATTATCTGCACACCTCAAATTGACTGGTGATAATAAATCATCATCACCCAGATCCTCATCATCTAGGTTTTGTTGTCGGACTGTATTCTCTATATTCTGTTGGTTCATTTGTGCAGCTACCAAGGCAGATAGTTTAGCTTCTTCCTACTGAGCAGCTACTCTTTTTTGGTTTTGTTGACCATCTATTCTATTAATAAGTTGAGTTTCTAAATAAATAGGTAATAAAGGTTCACCTGATCTCCGAGTACTTGGCATACAAGATGATCACCCTGAACAAAACAAAAACAACAAATAAAAAGTAAAATTTTGGGAAACTTTGACAAAAGGTCAAGCAACAAACACAAACTTAGTTGACAATCATATTCCCCGGCAACGGCGCCAAAATTTGATACGCCCAGATTACAACTTTCTTACAAGAGTGTAAGCGGTTGTTGTCAAATATAGAACCCAACTAGGTTGGGTGTCGAATCCTATAGGGAATACTATGTTCACTAAGTGTTGCGGTCGTTATTAGACTGTTGATCAAAGGTTCCGAAATAAAGGGGGTTTTAAAATGTTAACAGTGTCCTTTCGTATTTGTGTCAGACAAGAGTCCAGTTGATGAGATTTAATGTTGATGTAATTTCAATGAGGATGAATTAACTAGAGTTATGCTTACCAAGATATTCAAATAATTAGGGTTGTGAACTTGCACTCGAGTTCTAACTTATATGTTTAATTGCAAGAATTATTGAATTCTAAGAATTACCCACGTGTTTCTCAACCTAATGGATATTGCACCCTTTATTTCTCTCAAACTTAAAGGATTCATGCATTGTTCCATAACACTCTCATGAGGGTTAATCCTGTTGAGGCATCATCCCATCAACCTAGAGGGTAAACCTATGGATTTCATATGAATCACTTCTTTTCCCAACATCCACTTTCTTGTTAGACAAGTGGTGTTTATGGGTTCACTTCTCAAGTGTGCAACTGACAGATATCATTATAATGAAGAAAGATTCATGTAATTCAGCAAGATGTTAGAAATCAAAATTGATTCATAACCCCAAATAGTTATCTACATCAAGGCTCCCATAACCCTAGTTATGGGAATTTAGCTACTCATCTCCGTATCAGAAATCAAAGATATATTGATGCTCATAAATAACTTCAGAAGTATTACAAAAACCCTCACTAGAGGAGAAAATATAAAACTAATGAAAAATATATCTGGACTAAACCCTAATACTTGGTATTTATATGATTCCAGAGCTAGGGTTTTAAAATTTAAACTCAGATTTTTTGCTTTATGGTCGACGGGTCAAGTGATGGTTCATTGTAGGTCTGACGGTCCATCGTCTGCACTATCGCTGGACCTCCAGTGATTCCATTCTCTTCTTTTGGGCGAAGGGTAGAGTGACGGTCTGTCACAAGGTCGATGGCCCATCGCTTGGATCATCATAGGACTTCCAGTTATTATGCATTTTGTATCTTGGTGATGGTTCAGACTAACGGTTCATCGCAGATCCAATGGTCCATTGCCTGGGCCATCACAGGATGTCTAAATCCTTTGACTTCTTCTTTTGGCCGATGGTTTAGACCGACGGTCCGTCGCAATGTCAACGGTCCATCACATAAGCCTTCGTTGCTCATTTTTCTTTGTTTTGGTCAGATTGTCCAAATTATTCTTCACACTCAGTTCTTATCCTGAAAGCACTAAAATACCATCTTAAATACAATAATGGTTGCTTGAAAACACTCAATTATCCTAAGAAAAAGGCCTAAGATGTTCCGTCAAAAGCCAGAACATCAAAACCTCCTTTATTTATAGGGAAAACTAACCTTGGAGTTTTGAACTTTTCCATAAATAAACATTCACTATATATGGTAAAGTATATATTCACTATATATGATAAAGTAGACATTTATTATATATGGTAATATATTTATAACACTCCCTCTTGAATGTCTAATTGATAGATAATGTGATTCGTTAAAACCTTACTAGAATAAAACCCAGTGGGAAAAAAATCTAGTGAAGAAAAAAGAGTACACATCTCTAACAATACGCATATAGGTTGTCTCATTAAAAACCTTACAAGGAAAATCCAGTGGTACAAGGCCTCATATGAGAAAAAGAGTAAAACGCGTATTAACTCCCCCTAATGAGAAAATTCACGAACCTTTGCATCCCGATCTTGTGCATCATCTTCTTGAAAGTTGCAGTTGGAAGAGACTTGGTGAATAAATCAATCACATTATCACATGGATGAATCTGTTGTACGTTAATATCACTATTCTTTTGGAGCTCATATGTATAGAAGAGCTTTGGCGAAGTGTGCTTCGTTCTACATCCTTTTATGAATCCTTCATTAAGATAGCTTATGCATGCTACCTTATCTCTGCATAAAATTTTGGGTACATTATTACTCGAATGAGATGTATCATGGATCTCAAACATACACTTTATTGGCTTGCTTTATGAATAGTTATTATCTCAACATGATTCGATAGAGTGCTAGATAGATTACTTTGTATATCTCTAAGATATGGCAGTATCCCCATATGTGAACACATAACCTATTTGAGATCGAGCTTTATGCGGATTAGATAAGTACCCAACATCATCATGACCAATAAGATTGGGATTGCAATCTTTAAAATAAAATAAGCTCATTATTTTATCCCGTTTCGATATCTCCTAGTAGAAGCAGAAATATACCTTACTAATAAATTAACTGAAAAGGTTATATCAAGTCTTATAGTATTTGCAAGATACATTAGTGTTGTGCATCAATGGCACTAAGATATGATATTTCATATTTCTCATTTCAGCAAATAATCTATTGCTTTTGAAAACTCTCCAAGAGTTTCAATAATATTCTAACCTTCAATTTATCCCTTATAATCCCTTATAAGAGTAATAAACAAGTTTTCCAAAAACTTTACATGCTTCGGGCATTTTAAATCCTATAGGGATTTTTATAGATTTTTGTCAAGTGACAATATTCAATACGTGTGACATCTTCAAGTGCCTAGACTGCAAGTCAAATAGGTGTTATACTTACCAAGATGCATCCTTTTTATGTCACTTAATAAATATTTCTACGTCAGCATGCATAAATTGAAGTAGAATTCAAATCCTCATAATCTTTTACAATATTGCGTCAATATTGTGTCAAAGATATCGTCGAAGGTTTCTCATTTTGTATCGGTTCACAATGCGATATAACATTTTGAGATCTCATCACTTCATTATTTTCAGGTATCTGAACCTCTCATAAGGTTTCATGAAGTGTTATGTCGTAGGCTCTTCAAGAGCACATTGCATTCTTATTATGATTATTTGCTCCTTATTTTTCAAGGATTATTTCATGAAACCGATTGGTTTACCACGTTTCATGCATGCGTAGACTTTGTCCTTAGGTACACACAATAGGAGCAATTGCAGCTTAAATATGAGATTAAATTTGACTCGGCAAATATTTTCGGCATTTTACTTGAATTGTCTTTTGAATGAGGATTTGATGATAATTTCTAATATATTTCATAGCTTCTTATAATCTCCTCTTTATGTTAGGAAATCTAACATACATCCTCCATCTTCTTTGAGGAATCCATTTTTGTATATTTATTAATCGTATACCGCACATCAAAACTATTAGATAGACAACGTGTGGTTTCTAACTCAGAACCAACTTTAGGAAAAATTAGTCATAATTAATTGATTTGATGCATACAATAACTTTTCTATATACTATTCAAATCAACATATGAAGCTTTTGTTGTCATTAGCAATGGTTCAGCTATTTATCGAAGGAATTCAATGCTAAACCATCATTATCAAGATGAATTATCTTGATTACACAATCTAAAAGTTATGCTCTTAACTCAATTTTATTGAGCAAGGAACTTTATGAATGTTAAACTGCAGGTTGACAAGAAACGTATAAATGATTATCTTATTAATGCATCTTTTCAAAACATATCACATGATAGGTGAATGAGCCCTTATTCATCTTTTATACTTTTCAGATTTTAAGGGTTCCAATCTCAAAATTGGTTGGTCCAACCACCTTATCATGAGAACAAACAACATAGATAAATTCTGAAGAATCTTCTTGTGCTTCACTACATGTCCAATATTCAATATGCACATTTTCGAAATGTCACAATTGTTCATGTTAATTTATGAACTTTTATTCTAGCAAACTCCAAGTTTACCATGACATGTATCTTTTACTTTAGTAAATTTTTGATTTACTATTACATAAATAAAGTTCAGATTTACTACTTCAGAAGTAGATTTGAAAATAATTCTTCTCAGTTATTCTATCTTTTTGAGAGGTGAGTTGTGTGTGATACAATCACAATCAAGTGGACATTTATATTAATAAGTTTTACTAAATTTTATCACATTCACCTCAGGGAATGGATCTGTGCTTATAATAATCAAAATTTTCATTCCCAGGAATGAAATATAATTGTGCCTTAAGCCTATCAAATTATGATAGCTTATAACCTCTTTCAAAATATTGCTAATTTAAGAGCAAATCAAGGTGTACATATAATGTAGAGAAGTTTTCTCATAACATACCTTTCGGGGTATATCATATATTGCTACAATATTTACTTCAAGAATAGAGCAATTTGTCATCTTTCAGACTTATCATATATTGCTACCGCATTCACTTCAAGAATGGAGCAATTTGACTTATCATATATTGCTATCATATTCACTTCTTGGAATGGAGCATATTCAATAGGACAGATTCATGTCTTTTTATCAAAAATATATTATTTTGCCTTAACCATCATTATATTATCAATATGATCTATGAGATTCAAACTCAACGTCTTATCCATATAAAGGCGTCTTAGGCATAAATCGATGGGATGCATGCATTCATATCGTTCTTTTGGAAGGATTACCATCTTCAAGTGGCCAAATCTTTCTTTTAGGCTATTCCACAAAATAAGTGGATCCTTAGTAGTTAGGTATTCAATTTTCAGAATTTCGTTAAGATGATAACGCAAAAAAATCATAGCCTTAGCACGATTTTGATGAGATGTTATATTTTCTTTCTTTATGGCATCTCCAAGACCCATAGCATCTAAATGGATTTCAGCATTCAATACTCATTAAAGGTAGTTCTTGCTCGAGGCAATGAACTCAGATTTTGTAAGATTATTAGCAATATGAAAAGAAAGAAAATAATACCTTAGCCTTCAAATTTGAGACGGCAGAGTCTCGTGCTGATAACGTGTTATGAAATATAAAGCAAAGAAGAAGAAGAATAGAGAGAAGAGAGGAGACTTCTTTATTTCTCATGTGGATTCTTGTGGAGTTGAATTACAATGAAGGAAACCCCCTTTATTTATAAGGGAAAACTAATCTTGGGGTTTCTAACTTTTCTATAAATAAACACACTATATATGGTAAAGTAGATATTCACTATATATGGTAAAGTAGAATTCACTATATAAGGCAATATATTTATAACAAAATAAAATTTCTTCTAAAATTAGTTAGCACTCATTTTAGGAACTTAAAATAAATTAAATTTAAAAAATTAAATTAAATTTCATGATAAACAAATATTTATAGAGCATAAAATCTATAGCCAAATGATGGTTGTATAACATGAATCAAATGATTGTTGTATATGTTGGAATATAAAATGTGGAAGCCTTATTAGGTGATTAAGCATTGGCGGTTAAGGGGACTGTTAAGAGGAATTAAAGTAGTTAAGCTGTTAGAAAGGTGCCACCTGTGTAGTGAAATGCCAGCTGTTATATAGCTGGCTTAATCCATTCACTTAATCTTTTTCTCTATAAATATCTAGTGCCTCTATAACAAAAAAAAGTTTCTAAGAATATTGAAGTAAAATTTCTTTTTCTTCTCCTTCACAACAATGTGAATCTACGATTGAGCTTCAAGTTTTCTCACTATATCCGTAATAATTTAACATAGTATCAAAGCGGAGGTTCTAAGATCACCATCTGCAAAAATCTACTGAAATTGAAGAAGAATGGCAGAAGATTGATGTAGGATTGATCGAGCTCAAGCAACTGTCATAATTGATCATCATCACCTGCTGTATCTACAACCTTCTGATGCTCCCGATTTGGTTCTAATTCCGGTCAAACTGACGGGACCAGAGAATTATACATTATGGAGTAGATCAATGAAATTATCCCTAAGAGAAAAAGATAAGCTT
The DNA here is from genome assembly GCF_002878395.1 of Capsicum annuum. Classification (NCBI taxonomy): domain Eukaryota; kingdom Viridiplantae; phylum Streptophyta; class Magnoliopsida; order Solanales; family Solanaceae; genus Capsicum; species Capsicum annuum. The sequence goes on along the minus strand of NC_061120.1, from coordinate 190,458,051 downwards.
AGATTTGTTGATGAAAGTTGTGAAAAGGGTCGATTCAAAGGGAAATTAAGAGAATTGTGGGAAAAATATAATGCGATAATGTATCATGGATAGGGAGTACTATTTCTAGTGAATTGATACCTAGCATTGTCTATGATTCGAGTGCTAAGAAGATTTGGGCAGACTTTGAGGAGAGGTTTGATCGATCAAACTTGATGAGAATTTATCATCTATGGTCAGAAACTGCTTCTCTGAAACAAGGAACTGATTCAATTACTTATTATTATTCAAAAATGAAGGATTTGTGGCATGATCTAGATATCATAGTACCACTGCCTTCATGTAACTGTGAAGAGTCAAAGCCCTACATTAACCACCTTCAATCACAGAGATTGCTGCTATTTCTAATGGGGCTTAATGAAAGTTACAGTAGCATAAGGAGCAATTTGTTGGCAAAAGGCACAGAAGTATCAGTGAATGAAGCCTATGTTGTTGCAACACAGAAGAGAGTCAAAGATCACTTCATGTAGCAGCAGTCCACAGGGAACCTTTAACGATGCTTGTAGGAAGAACTCAAGGCCCTCAAGGCTTTAGGTACAAAAATCCTATTACAGGAGGTAATAAAATAAGAGAACCACTTTGTGGAGGATATGGATACAAGGGACATAAAACAATGGACTGTTATAGACGTACTAGATTACCTGCTGATTTTAAGAGCACAAAGAAGAATTCTTAGCAAAATGAGTTCAAGCCTTATGTAAATTCTACTATTACTGATGGAGCAGGTCCTTCCAATGTAAATCAAGCTAGAACAGGGTGTTTTTTTACTAAAGCGCAATATCAAGGAGTTCTAAACAAAATTAAGGAGACTTCTTTATCTACTCAGTATACTTCAAATATGGCAGGTATAATCTCTTTAATGTCCAAAACCTTGGATTGTGAATGGATTATTGATTCAGGGGCTTCACATTATATCACACCCTACAAGGAACTTTTGACAACACTTAAAAGCTTGAAAGATCAAAATACTAGTAAGGTACATCTGCCAACAGGTGGTAAATCTCAGATAACAGGTATCAGAGATGCAGTGATTCTAGGTGAACATGACGTACACAATGTACTTCATGTGCTGAACTTTAAATTCAACTTCCTATCCGTCTCTAAACTTACCAAGGAATTGTTGTGTGCAATTATATTTTTGTCTGATCTATGTATATTTCAGGGTCTCTTCAATGGAAAGATTATGGGGATTGGTAGAGAAAGAAATGGATTATACATATTGCATGAACTTGGTCGCAGACAAGTACCAACAGTAGGAACAATAACTCTCCAAGCAGTAGCAGAAAGCAAGATTTGGCACATGAGACTAGGACACCCCTCCATAGGAGCTATGGGGAAGATTCCATCATTACAGATCAAGTTTGATAATAGTATCCAAGATCAATGTGAGATATGCCCCTTACCAAAACATCATAGAATGAAATTTCCTATTAGTGAGAATAAGACTGCGACCATTTTTGAACTAGTGCATCTTAATTTGTAGGGTCCTTATAGGATGCCTACCTATGACAAGAAGCAATATTTTGTTACACTTATTGATGATTACAAAAAATACATATGGACTTGTCTTATACATTCAAAGGGTGAAGTCTTGACTATTTTGACTGATTTTGTATGTTTGATTAAGAATCAGTTTAATGCATCTATCAAAATATTGAGGTCTGATAAAGGGTCAGAGTTTTTTAATACCAAATGTGCTGATTTTCTTGCTTCTCATGGTGTTATCCATCAAAGTAGTTGCCCCTATACTCCTCAACAGAATGGTACGGTAGAAAGAAAGAATAAATATATTATTGAGGTTGCTAGAGCCTTATAATTTCAGAGTAGTGTTCCTATCAGGTTTTGGGGGAATTGTGTGAGAATAGCTACATACCTGATTAACAAATTACCTTTTGTAATCCTCGATGGTAAAAGTTCATATGAAATATTGTTTGACAAGCCACCTAAAATTGACCATCTAATGGTTTTGGATGTTTGTGTTAGGAAAGTAAGCTGCTTAGAGAAGATAAGTTTGCTGCAAGAGCTAGGAAAGTTGTACTGATTGGCTATTCTGCTACTAAAAAGGGGTATAGACTATTTGTCCTAGGAAGTAAAGTATTCATGACTAGTCGAGATGTCACTTTCAGGGAGTTGATTTTTCCTTTTAAATCCGAGGCACCAATTATGGAACCTGACATATTTCTTGGTCCTGCTATTGATGAAGCACCAGGGGGTAACACTACTAATAGTCTTCATCAATAAATACTGAACTTCTTCCTCCTACTAATGTGTTTCTTCATTTTAAATTGGTAATGGAGATTGTTATTGAGGGTACTCAGGAAGAAGATGTCATTCCAGATCAAGTAATTGGAGACCAGATAGAGGAACCAACTTTACCAAATGAGATAGAGAAAGTAGTTGGAGACCTAGAAGAGGAATCAAAATTAGTAGCAGAAGTAGAACCAACTCAAGGAAGAAATGTTCCAGTAAAGGAATCAGCGCAAGGGAGACCTAGCAGAGTCACAATACCTCATATATGGCATAGAGATTATGTCTTAGCGCAGAAGTCCTCAGGACATTGTGCCTACCCTATTTCTAATCATATATCCTTTACTCATCTATCACCTGCAGATCAAGCTTATCTAGGATGTATCTCGACTGTGATAGAATCGAGGAACTTCAATAAAGTTTGTCAAGAAATGGTGTGGATAGAGACAATGCAAAAAGAAATAGCTATTCTTAAAGATAATAATACATAAGAACTTGTAGAACTACCTAAAGGTAAACAGACTATAGGTTTAAAATGGGTGTACAAAGTGAAGTTAAAAGCCAATGGTGAAGTAGACAAATACAAAGCAAGATTAGTTGTAAGAGGGCACACACAAAGAGAAGGTTTGGACTACCATGAAACCTTCTCACCTATAGCAAAAATAGTGACTGTCAGGACAATAATAAGTATTGCAGCTGCACAAGATTGGGAATTATTTCACATGGATGTGAACAATGCATTCTTGCACGGAGATTTAGAAGAAGAAGTGTATATGTCTTTGCCACAGGGTTTTCAAAAACAGGGGGAGAAAAAAAATTTGTAGACTTCTGAAATTAGTATATGGTCTCAAACAGGCATTAAGCTAATGGAATATCAAGTTAACTACAACATTAATAAGTGCAGGGTATTGTCAAAGTGCTTATGACCATTCCTTATTACCAAACAGAAATGAGAGAAACAGTGATTAGATCCTGATTTATGTAGATGATTTACTACTCACAGAAAACGGCAAGGAACTCCTTGAAGAAACTAAAGAGTACTTGCACAGTAAGTTTAAGGTGGAAGATTTAGGATTACTAAAGTACTTCTTGAGAATAGAGGTGATTAGATCCAAACATGGAGTACTACTTAATCAAGACACACTAGAGTTGATAGCTGATACATGGCTTAGTGGGGCAAAACCATGTTCTACTCCATTAGAAGCAAATGAGAAATTGACTTCAGTAGAATATGATACTAAAGTTGGTAATACCAATGATCCCACGTTGACAAAAGTCAAAATTTATCAAATATTGGTTGAAAAGTTAATTTATCTCACCATCACTCGACCAAATATATGTTTTGTGGTACAAGTATTAAGCTAGTTCATGCAGCTACCAAAGAAGTCACATTGGGAAGCAGCTTTAAGAGTGGTGAAGTATGTGAAAGGATCACCAGGATTAGGAGTGCTACTAAAGAAAGATTTTGTAACTGATATGTCTGTGTTCTGTGATTCAGATTGGGCATCATGCCCCAATAAAAGAAGGTCAGTGACTGGATTTGTGATTCAGCTGGGTGGGTCCTTAGTGTCGTGGAAGTCAAAGAAGCAGTATATTGTTAGTCGCAGCTCAACAGAAGAGAGTATCGAAGTTTAGGTTCAGCAGTTTCAGTGGTTGTTTGGTTAGTAGGCTTACTGAAGGAGTTGCATATGGAAGTTAGGTTGCTTGGTAAGGTTTATGGTGATAGTAAAGCAGCTATCCAAATAGCTGCTAACCCCATCTTCCATGAACGAACAAAACATATTGAAATAGATTGTCATTTTGTGAGGGAAAAACTCAAAGGAGGACTGATCAGTCTTCTTCATCTCAATACGAAGTTGCAGCTGGCAGATGTTTTAACAAAAGGTTTTGGTGTTACTCAACATAACTTTCTTTTACCAAGCTGGGGGTTCTTGATGCTTTTCACGCACCAGTTTGAGGGGGAGTGTTAGAATATAAAACGTGAAGCCTTATTAAGTGATTAAGTATTGGCGGTTAAGGGGACTGTTAAGAGGAATTAAAGTAGTTAAGCTGTTAAAAAGGTGCCCGCTGTGTAGTGAAATGCCAGCTGTTATACAGCTGGCTTACTCCATTCATTCAATCTTTTTCTCTATAAATATCTAGTGCCTCTGTAACAAAAAGAAATTTCTAAGAATATTGAAGTAAAATTTCTTCTTCTTCACAGCAATGTGAACTACAATTGAGCTTGAAGTTTTTTCACTATATCCGTAACAATTTAACAGTATAACATGAATCTAAATTAAGTAAATTTATAAAATTCGAATACCAAGGAGTTATAAAAAATATAATTAGATATTTACACCAGTTATTAAATGAAAAGTGTGATTTTTCATATACATTTATTATTAGACCATAGTGATATTACTTCACAAGTCAATCCGATGAAAACATATACTTCCTCCATTTTTTATAAGTGCTTTTTTGGATTGTAATTTTATCCCTAAATATATGTATGTTTAAATCTTAAAAAAATACTTTGATCATATTTTTTTAATTTATCTTTATATTTAAATATAGTAATCTATATTAATTTTAAAATAAAATTTAATTAGAAATAAATTGATAAAATTATTTTTAATTTTCTAAGAATGAGTAATTTATTAAAGTGTGTGTCTAATAAAAAAAGAACTTATTTAGAAATAGAAAAATATTTTAAAATATTAATTAATATTAATATAATTTAATTTTTAATTAGCGAAATATAAAATTAGTTTGGGTCGGGAAGCAATATATTTTTATGGAGTATTTTTTGGATCTTGTGTATATACTACCCCGTTCCAATTCCAAAGTACGTGATTGATTTAGTAAAAAAAAAAAGTTTTCTTGTTTCTTATTTGGTGTTCGGGACCCGCATTGAAGCCCGACTAATTTAAATTCACATCGGGTAAGCTCCATTTGGGGATAGCACTCCCAATAGAGTTTTGTAAAAATTATTATTCCAATAGAAGTGTTCTTTTAGGAATTCAATTTTAAAAATAGTAGTACTAATGTCAACTATATTCTTATGTTAAAAAAATATTTTTCTTAATAATACTTAATTTTCATTTTTAAGAAATATCTAATAAATATTAATAATTATATTTTAATAAATTACTTCTTCTATTCCAAAATAAAGGAATTGTTGAGTTATTTTTCAATATCCAAAATAAATTAATTGTTCATTTTTTAAGAGACGTTTTGAAAATTTTTTCCAGTTTCATCTTTTTATTTAATTAAATTTTTAAGTACTTCACATTTTCTAGGAGAGTAATTCAAGAATAATTAAAAGACTAATAATGAAAAATAACCTACAATTTATGTCCTAAAAAATTTTCTTAAAGGGTGTGTCATACCCTAACAATTCAATTCTTTTAACATGGAAGAAGTATATTTTATATTTATTGTTTTTCAAATGTGATATGAGCTAAAGCAATGCTACCTTATTTTAGGAAGTATTTTAAGACGGGGAGAGTATCATTTTAGAGGAAATGAGATCTTTTTAGAACTATTTCTTAACAAAAAATAAGAATTAAAGTTTTGACTCATCGGGATAGAAATAGGAAGCAGAAAATTTTGGGGTAAATTTCATCCATGATTGCTTAACTTTGTATTTATTACGGAAAAGTCATTTTTTTCCATTCATTTCATCCATGATCACTTAACTTTGTATCTATTATGCAAAAATCATTTTTCTTCCATTCATTTCATCCATAGTCATTTAACTTTACTCCGACCATCACAAAAGTCACTGTGACCGAATTTTATAATAATTCCATCGAAAAAATGATGTGACAGCCTTAATTAGTTCTTAATTTTAATTTAAGTGAATGTATAATATATTACTCATATCTTAACTTTTTTTATATGTGCACAACCCAATTTTCTTTATAGATTATTTAATGAAAGAATATTAAATTTTTAATAGATTAAATTATCAACTTAAAACTTAATGTCATAATTTGGGTGAACAAAAATTATTAAGTTTTTTATATTTTGGGAAAGGGAGTAGGAAGAGAAATCAAAGAAAGGTATTGTGTTAGCACAAAAGAGGAAGTTCAAATGCAGCTATAGCAGAAATGTTAGACTTCAGAAATAAGAGAAACCCAAAAACAGCACACATAAAGAGAGAGAAAGAGGGATACATTTTGGAGTTATTGTTGGTACGAGTAAAGTGAGATTTTCGAGAATTAAATATAAAATTAAATTTATATTTTATTTTATTTTATTAAATTAAATTTTTATTCATTTCTAAACAAATGATGTTATTAGATAGGATGTACCCTTAAGAAATTATGTATTTCTAGAAAATAAATGTTGATATTTTTATTAATTTATTTTTAATAAATACGTTGAAAACGATATAACTTTTTAGTAATTTCTAAGTTACATTAAAATAAATTATTTAAACAACAGACCCTTTGAGAAGGGTAGAGTGTGCATATACTGTTAAGTATTATACAATTTCAAGGAGGTAAAAAGACCATTTTTGAAAGACACTCGACTCGAGTAATGAACACCAAAGACATAACAATACATAAATAATTTTATTTAATGAAGAATAAAATTGAAAAACAAATCATTAATACCGTCTTAATTATCTAAAGCATCACATATTTAAAAATGAAATGTGCAAATTTATACCGTCAAACAATTTAAGTGTAAAATGATCTCAAACTTAGTTCTAAAATATTAATCTTATCTCATTCAGCTTGTGATTACATACTTTCCGATCTCCCCATCCAACAATATTTATTCACTATTGATTTGACGCACATATTAAAAAATAATAAATACTAGAAATTCTTTATTATAATAACATTTGAATATAATAAATTTAATGTCTAAAAAATTTATTGGATGATAAATAATATTAATAGCAAGGATGAAATGTATAGAAACATATGTATTATTTATTTGGTTTTTAAGCTGTATGAATATTTTTGGATCTTTATTTTTAATAAAGTGAACAAACATTGTTGGATAGTTCCCAAAATAATTTAATGTAACATACTACTCTCCCCATCTCAATTTAGATTTAGTTTGATTATAAGAATTTTTCTCAATTTAGAGTTAGTTTGATTATAAGAATTTTTTCACTTTTTTTTTTGTTTTTTACTTTATGCCAAATACAACTTCAAGTTGATATTTGGTTATGAGAATTTTAAATACACCTCTAATTATATTCATGGACAAACATAATTTCAATTTCAGCTTCAAAATTTTAGTTTTTATGATCAAATCCTCACTTAGTTGGGCAAATTTCATTTTACATAATAACTAAGAAATTATAAATTAAACGGAGAATTTTATTATTTTATTCTTTGTTCATATTAATGATATTTATTGGATATATGAATGGATATTAGAATTGTTTAAACGTGTATTATATTAATTATAGAGATAAAATAAAAAAAATTAATTAATTATATCATAATTTAATAAATTATTAATTAATATGACATAAAGCAATTACAACTCATTGAGGACATGACCCTGACAGGAAGATTTGAAAGAAAAATGCTAGTATAGAGGGGTAAGATAGGTGGATGAATCGTAGTCAGTAGTTAGGAGGGTTTTAGTGTCCTTTGTTTGGTAATGTACAATATTTTTATGGATGTCGTATCTATGTTAGTTTTATCACGTTTCATGTTTTTGATATTTTTGTATATTCTCCTTTGTCTTGAGTCGGGGTCTATCGAAAATAGCCTCTCTACTTTTTTTAGAAGTAGTGATATGAACTGCGTATATTCTAATTCCCCAAAGCTCACTAGGTGGGTGTTGTTGTTAATTAATATGACACATTTATTTTTATTAAGTGACCAATCAAAATGGGATTAAGGGCGTAAACAATTTTGCTATTGTTGGAGATGAAGAAAGAAAAGGTCATTCCTTTTTGCAGCAAAAACACGTCTTTCCTGTGAAAAGTTAATACACATGAAAAATCACTTGCTTCATCATCATTCAACCATTCCCATTTTTCTCTCTTCTTACTTACATATTCCCTCAATAGTAGTACAATGTACACAAAATCCTCCTTTCTCTATCACTCTATATAATCTTAAAAACAACCAAACACAACTTACATAGTAATTATCTTACTACTATATAGTTTAAAAAAAAAAAGACAGCTTTTTTTCTGTCCATTTTGCCCCCTTTTGAAGTTTTTTCAAGAAATCTTGGAGAATTTGCTGTCAAAATGGGTGCTTGTTGTTCCAAAGTCTCTTTCTGCTGCTGGCATTCCGGTCTTAAACAATCCCCTCATGATTTTTCTGATTTGGGTAACTTTTTTCTTTCATAAAGTTTCTGTTTATATGCTTTTCTATGTTTCTTAGCCTATTAAAATGTCTATGGGTGCTTGTCGGATTTTTTAACAGTAGTGTGTTTTTGGAGAATTCGATACGGGTGCAGCATAGAGTCCGAGCAAGTTTAGTGCTTTTATGTAAATTTTCTGATCTTGGTTCATTTATGTGCTTTTCTATGTTGGTTACGTGTCGAATTCTCCAAAAGTAGGGTATTTTTAGAGAATCTGACACCAGTGCAGTATCCAAAGTGAAGAGTCCGTACAACTTAAATACTTTAATTTGATTCTATTTTTATTTGCTTTTGTAGTTTATTATAGTCTTTGCAGAGAATTGAGGTATTTTTAATCTTTTTCTTTCACAAAATCCTTGTTTTTTCTATCTACTTTTGTGTGATTGTGTGAATGGGTTGATTCCAATGCGTGAGAAATGTAAGGTAATACTGCGTACAAGAGACACTTGTGGTCCGGCCCTTTTCTGGAGCCTGTGTACAACGGGAGCTTTAGTGCACCGGACTGCCCTTTAGTGTGAATTTGTTGATTCCATTTGTCGTTCTTGTTTGCTTTTTAGTTGGCGTTTGGCCATGTTTCATAATTAAAAAAAAAAAAGTATTTTTCCTAAGCGATTGATATTTGAAAATTGGAATTGTGTTTGGCTATAAAATAACTTAGAGTTGTTTTTGGATTTTTGTGGATAATTTGGAGCGAAAAAAGTGAAACAACTTTGTTGTTGTTTTTGAAAGTTCTTGAAAAAAAAAAGTAAAAAACAAAAAGATTTTTTTCAAAATTTTTATGCCCAAACATGTTTTCTGGAGTTGGAAGAGGAGTCTTGGAGTAATTGGTAATGTTGCTACCATGTGACTAGGACGTCACAGGTTCAAGCTGTGGAAACAGCCTCTTGCAGAAATCTGGGATAAGATTGCGTATAATAAATGTTTGTGGTTCGACCCCACGCAAAGTGGTAGCTTTAGTGCACCAGGCTGGCCTTTTTATGTTTTTCCCAAAGTTCAACTTCAGAAAAAAGTGAAAACTTTTCATTGCCAAACTGGCCCTAAGTTTATTATAATGTGTGCAGAGAATGGGGGAGAAAATGGGAAAAACGCTTTGCCAAGTTTTACTGAATTCAGTTTAGATGTGTTGATGAATGCAACTAATGGATTTTGTGCTGATAACATTGTGTCTGAACATGGAGAAAAAGCCCCAAATGTGGTTTATAAAGGCTTGCTTGAGAATGGTCAATGGGTTGCTGTTAAACGCTTCAATAGGTCTGCTTGGCCAGATTCTCGTCAATTCTTGGTTAGCTTTTTTAAACTCTGTTGCATCTATTAAATTATTATGTGTAATCATACATAAGGACACATTTGTTTACTTAAAGTCACGTCCAAGATTTGAAGTTTATGGGTTCATGCATCAAGAGCTCGAGTTAACATATAATAATAATTGGGTTCACCATCAAATAGTTAGTGGATTTCTTATTACATAAACAGGCCTAGGAAAAAGCTACCGGAACTTGTGCATTGTGTCTAGATCCGTCACCAGCTCTAATACTAAGTCATGTTGAATTGTGTGAGACCGCCTTATCTAAGAGCTCAGAGAAAGAGAACACATTTGTTGATTCATATATGTTTGTATACAACAGCTTCAGGACCGTAATTTGTTTTTTTCTAAACAGTTTATTTTACGAGTTTGAATTTGAGCTTTGTTTCGGACACTGTTTATGTTATGCATAGGATGAGGCTAAGATAGTGGGGAATCTGAGGAGTGAGAGACTGGCAAATCTACTTGGATGTTGCTGTGAAGGGGAACAAAGGTTGCTCGTGGCAGAGTTCATGCCAAATGAGACCCTTGCGAAGCATTTATTTCACTGTGAGTTTCGCCGAAATCTTGATTAAACAATACTTGAATCTTATAAGAATGATGTGGAGTGTAGGAGCGTTATCTTATAGCTCCTTGAAGCTGATGCCATCTAGATTGTAGAATATCATGATTTAGCAATCCAAGGAAAATGACGGGCTTAAAGAATTGTGTTTTCGAAGAGTAAATTGACTGTTGTTGTGCTGCTTTGGTGGCTGGATCCTTAATTGTAGTATATCTTGACAAGGTGTAATGCTGATATTTTATTTACTCTGAAATGCAATAGGGGATAGCCAACCTATGAAGTGGGCGATGAGATTGAGGGTGGCTCTTTACTTAGCTCAAGCTATGGAATATTGCTGCAGTAAGGGTCGATCATTATATCATGATCTTAACGCTTACCGAGTCTTATTTGATCAGGTAAATTTACTTTTACCCCTATGCTCATTAACCCTAATAAGTTGCTATTTGTGTGACTGAAACTTTAGTTTGCATTCTGCAGGATGGTAATCCTAGGCTCTCTTGCTTTGGCCTGATGAAGAACAGTAGAGATGGAAAAAGTTATAGTACAAACTTGGCTTTCACTCCTCCAGAGTACATGCGAACAGGTCAAATATTTGTTTCTCTAAACTATTATTTACTCAGTTAAGTGTTCTATATTGTGGACTCCTGGCGACTTATTATTTCTCCAATCCTAGTATTTGCTGCAAAAATGTAGCTAGCTTCATTAATTTGTGAATTTATCGCAGTCAGGAATTTCCTTTACTACCATATAAATGCTGAGACAAGAGTTTTATGATTGGCAGGAAGAGTTACATCTGAAAGTGTAGTTTACAGCTTTGGAACAATGTTGCTAGATCTTTTGAGTGGAAAACATATACCTCCAAGCCATGTAAGTTTTGAAATATTGTTGGACCTTTTTCTTAGTGTTAAGTCCATTTATTTAGGATGTAATTCTATTATCTGAGTATCTAACTAAAAGATCGTATTTACCTTCCTATAGGCACTTGATCTAATTCGGGTGAAGAATTTGTCGATGTTGATGGATTCTTGTTTGGAGGGTGATTTTTCTAATGATGATGGAACTGAGCTAGTGCGTCTAGCCACCCGTTGCTTACAGTATGAAGCACGTGAGAGGCCAAATGCAAAATCTCTTGTTAATTCTCTTATAACCATTCAGAAAGAAACAGAGGTACAAACAAAGTTACTGTATTCCCATTGACTTGCTTTGAGATCATTCCAACTTTTGAAGTGTTGCAACCAATTTTCCTATAATGATATTGAAGTGAGTGTATAATATACGTTCTCCTTTAACTCTGGCACTTGAAGTTTGGTAGTCTGAGTTCTCAATGAGGTAGATTCTCACAATAGTATAGAAGTGTCTCCTGCGACCTTAGTTTATGTCATTAATTATTCATGGAACTTAAAAGTGCATCAATGATTGTGGAGTGACATTGAACACAATTTTCTGACTCTTGGAAAAGAAGCATGTTCTAGTTAGCTTTGTAAGATATGCCCCCATTATATTCTTTTCTTTTCATTTCAATAAGAGAATGATCGAAAAAAGAAATTGCCTGGGAAAATAATCCCAAAGGAAGTTCTCGTTAGTGCTTTGCCTTTATAGAATTCTCCCACCTCCAAGCTTGAAATTTTTGTTTCTAGTCACATAGGGGGAAAAAAGTGGGAAAAACCACTTGGCTCTTGAGAATATTGTGGGGTTGGGCGTGGGGGTGGAGGGTGGGGCTAGCTCAAACGAAATAATAATTGTTGTATTAATAATGCTTGAGGTTCATACTTCCTAATGATGTAATGCCAGGTGCCATCACATGTTTTACTGGGCATTAGACATGGAACTGCAACCCCACTCCAACCACTGCTGTTGACAACAACGGGTGAAGCATGTTTGAGAAGAGATCTTACGGCCCTTCATGAGATACTGGTACAGACTGGGTACAAGGACGATGAAGGAATTGCCAATGAGGTTTGTCCCTTTACTATTTAGTGATGATGAATGATTGCCAAATGTACATTGTCCCTCGTGTTTCTCAAAATTTAAGATTATGGAAGCTGTGTTCTTGCGAAAGTATTCTTTTCATGATCTCATGTACTTAATCTTATTACCTCTCCTGTCATCGATTTCTTAACATGTTTCTCCTACTAGTATCTTAGTTACCATCGACTTGTTTCATTTTGTCGCTTGCTTTTCCATATTTTCATTTCCTTGACATCATCTTTGAACCCCCCCCCCACCCCACCCCACACACACACACCATCACCTCACAAACAAACAACAAGAAGCATATCCATATTCAGTGTAACCCCACAAGTGGAGTCTGAGGAGGGTAGAGTGTGCGCAACCACCCGTACCTTGTAGAGATAGAGAGGCAGTTTAGGATAGACTCCACCCCACAACCAAAAAAGGAAAAAAAATAGTCATTAGAGTTTGTTATCATGTGTATACTCTAATAATCATTCCCATGAAAGAGCCCATTGTGTTTTCCCTTTTAGAAAGGTTTTGTGCACCATCTCCATCAATTATCATTTCCAGTTGGACCTTCTAATGCTATCACTATCATGCCCTTTGTATTATTCTTGTCCATATGTAAGCATTCTAAGCTCTTTTGTGTTATGGCTGTAATTACTGGAACAATTAGAAGTAACATATGCTGATGTTATATTGGCACGTTTTTATACTACCAGTGCTACAATGGCTAAAAACATGATAACATCTTTTAATTTAATAATACAGCAGTTTACTCTCTCTCTTCTATAAGGTGTAAGAAAGATTCTTGATTTCTCCCCTTTTTTTGTTTTAACTCAAACTTTGCCTTCTGTAAGATAGTTCCTCTCACTGCAGTGAATAAATTTGGGCTATGTATTTTCATAGTTAACTTACGTAGTTCCCCTCCCCCTCTTGTATGTTTAATTTGGTCTGTCCCAAATGAATAACTTTGTTTTCTTGAATCCTGTAATAGTGGTTGTCTTAATTGCTTTCGTAGCATGCCCGATCTCATGAATAATATACTTTGCTACAAAAGGCTTATGTATTGTTGGCATTTACTTGAACGTTGAATTCCTAATGCAAGAAGCAAAGGACATGTAGAGTGATATGACGATCATTAGGGAGAAAATGACCTTATTGTTGTGCTGGTCATAGCTTTAGCATTGAGTAACGTGTTGCTCTTCTTTCTTAGTGTGTAGAGTGAGTATTTCTTCTTTAACTTGCTCTTTCAGTTATCTGAGGATGCCACCTAAGTTGTCATTTATATGTTTGCAGCTTTCTTTCCAAATGTGGACAAATCAGATGCAGGAAACCTTGAATTCTAAGCAGCAAGGAGATGCTGCTTTCCGAGCCAAGGATTTCACAACTGCCATTGAATGCTATACACAGGTTTAGCCATCTAAAAATTCTTTATTGTCTTAATGATCCATGTCTATCTTTAACATTTATCACTCAGTTTCTCCTCCGTAGGTAAACATTTTATCAAATGACTTAAAACTAATATTCTCTAATTTTTCGAAAAAAGCTGTTAATGAAATGCCTTTTTAAGTACTTATGATAAACAAAGGCCATCGTTTACAACTGCAATAAGCTAATGCCTCTAGCTCTAAATGGAACAATAAAGGAAAACAGAACACGGATAATTTCTTCTCACCTAAACTATTCGAGCTATTTGCATTCATTTTTGTTTTGACGACCACAAAAGGGGCTCACACAAATGCTATTTTTGTTTTATAGTTCAATGATGGAGGGACCATGGTGTCACCAACCATATACACCAGGCGCTGCTTGTGTTATCTGATGAGCGACATGGCACAAGAGGCGTTAGGAGATGCAATGCAAGCTCAGGTTATATCCTCTGAGTGGCCTACCGCCTTCTATCTTCAGTCTGTTGCCCTCTTTAGCCTTGGGATGGAGAATGATGCCCAAGAAGCACTTAAAGCCGCCACAAAGTTGGAAGCAAAAAGGAACAAAAACTAAAAATAAATGTGCAGATTTGCATTTCTTGATTTTTCAAGTTTGTTGTATTTAAAGGGCTTGTGATATAAAGTTTGTTATGTCAATAGTTTATTCCTATATTACTTTTGATTTTGTGCTCACATCATGTGAAGGCATTGGAGAATTATAGATTGGCCTCTGATGCGCCTTTTTGTTCTTGATTTGCTTAATAGAAATGGAATTTCAACTTGCTTGACGTGCTGTTTAGCACAGAGAATGGCACTACTCCACTTTTACTTGTTACATTTGACTTGACACGTCTAGAAAATAATGTCTGACGCATTCTTTTTTCAGACTACCTTTATTAATAGATGTAACGTATTAGTCTTATAAAATGATTTAGGAATAAGTAGTTAATGTTAACAGTAAAACATGAACAAAAATTATTTGTTTATTCTTGATATGTTAAAGAAAAAAATATTTTTGAAATAGTACTCCCTTCGTCCCATTTTACTCGTCCCAAATTGGGATGGCGAAAAATAATAAATAGCATGACTAGTTTACCATAGTACTCCTATTAAATGATATTTACATTTTAATTTAAAGAAAAAGTAATTAATGCAAAGGGTAAAATATGGAAAAAAAATTGTAAGAAAAAGTAATTAATGCAAAGGGTAAAATATGAGAAAAAAATTGTTTTGTCTTGATAAGTAAAAACGGACAAGTAAAATGGGACACCAAATTAAAAAATTTGGGACGGATAAAATGAGACGGAGGAAGTATAAGAGTAAAAGTGAACAAAAGAGTATTTCTTTTATTTTGATACCATTACCAAGTGCCAATTTATTAACATATTCTTGTACGTGTAGTAGCATTTATTAATTTTTCGAGGTTTCTCAAATTGCAAAATGTCAGAACATTCATGAATCAAGAATCAAGAACTTGCTTGCTTGTAGAAGACCATGGAGTGAATAAGATCTATTTTCGAACACATTATCCCATAAACTAGCACACACCAAGTCCCTTGTCTCTTTTGATAATTCCCAGCATACCATGTGGGAACAAGTACTACCTAATTGAGTGAGAAAAATAATAATCAAACAAAGTTGAGAATAAAATAAGGAAAAGACATCAAAACCTCCTAAACTTGTTGTCAAAACTTACTTTAAATTCTAAACTAATCGAACAATTGTTTACCATGTTAACAACTTTCAAGTGAATTAATTTCAACCTCAAAATCAAAATTCCACTCTCACAACGGATAGTGCACTACACATGCGCCATGTCATTGTCAAATCAGTGCCACATTAGTGCCATGTCATTTCCACGTAAGAAATTATAATATTTTTTAAAAAAATAATCCCACACACATATTATTTTTATATATTTTTTTAACAAAACAAAAAATATATATTTAACCATGCCTCCACCCTCTCTCTTTCTCCCCTTCCAACTCCCACCTCTGCCACGAAATTCCTCCAATTTTTTTCATTTTACCCATTAACACCATTAGAGAACAATCATAAACACGCCAATTTAAAGTTTTTCCATATTATTTCAACCTTTACTTCAAAATACTTGCAAATTCATTTTATTATTATTATGCAAATCGAAAAAAAAAAGATAAACTAAAATAAAGATTTTTTGCAAGAATTAGATGAAAATTGTTTAACCTTATTAAAATTTTGCTTTGTTTTCAGCTTTGTGTTTGTTGGTAGAGTTTTTTTTGAAATATATATTGAAGGAAGACTTTGAAGAAAAGGTGTAAGATGATGATGATGATGGTGGTGGTGGGTTGGGGTGGCGAGGGGGTGATGGGAACGGGGGCGGGTAAAAGAAGAAGATGAAGTTGGGTTCTTGATTTTTTTTTTAATTTTATATATATATATATATAGTAGACCCTTTTAAAAAAAAAAAATTCACTTGCTTTTTTTTTTTTGCCACGTCAGTCATAAGGGGTGAATTTAATTCACTTAAAAGTTGTTAAGGAGGTAAATAATTGTCCAATTAGTTTAGAATCTAAAGTAATTTTGGCAACAAGTTTGGAAGGTTTTTGATGTCTTTTCTCAATAAAATATGATTCCAGCAAGTTAAGCCACCTATTGGATGATCCACACATTTATACTTTCATTTTGAGTTTATATTAGAGTGACAATATATATATATATATATATATATATATATATCACTTACTCGTATTGAATTATATGTACACATATCTTGTGTTCATTGATTTAGTGTAAATATTGGGGTGGATAATTTTTTCCTTTGATATCAACATAATGATTCACGATGAAGTAGCTCCAAAGGCTCTGGCCAAAAATCTCTGAGGAAAGAGATATTATCATTGCTCTTTTATTATCAATGGAAAAAGAAATTATAGTAGTAGACAATAAACACTATAAAAAAATAATTATTTTCTATTAAAATTTCTCACTGAAATTCTCCAGAAGTTATTTCTATAGATATTTTAATTGAACTAATAGAAAAATAAAAAATAATAGTATAAACATTAGGAAGTTTCTCAGTGTTCAATGAGAATATATTTTTCATGATGTATTTTTTAATAAGCTGATTCAATGAAATTAATAAAAAAATCATATTTCATAGGATAGATTTTTTTATTAAATGCCGTGAAAAAATAAACTCTATTGTTAGTAGTGAAAACATGTCACTTGGGGACTTATTATCAGTGTTCTCAAGAAGCTGCCCCACTGGATTAGTCATTACCTACGACAAAAATAAAAATAGTACAAATAATTTTCATAGAAACCATTATTAAGTCAAATAAAACTATGAATATAACGGAATCGTGAGAGTGAAAATAGCACCAAGTCATTAGACACTTGAATAACATATACTAGGTGGATATGATATGGTATATATCAAAATATTATATTGAATTAAAATTTTGATATTCTAATTTTGATATTATGATATTTAATATGATATATGGTATATTTTTTAATTTTTTTTTGATATATGATATTTATAAATAACATATCAAAATATCGAATATCATAATATCATAATATATATATATATATATATAAATATCAAAATATTGAATATCATAAAATTATAATATATTAATATTAAAATACTAACATATTTTGTTTGTTATTAAAAAAATAAATATACAATCTAGTATTAGTATAAAACTAAATATGTAGACTTAAGTAACTTTGACATTCTATCTTGATTGATTTTTTTTTTTTTATGTAATTGATTAATAAAAGTTTGCTATATATTTCTATATGTGTAATGTGTTAGTATGATATGATTGAGATTTTTTTTAAAAAACTGAAGTCATAATACTCTATCGTACGAGTATATATTGTCGAAGTTGAACAAACTATTGTTACCGATATGTCATATCACAAAATACTGAAATTGAAAATATCAAACCATACCGAATTAATTTAATATGATTGTAATATAATATTTTTAAAAATTAAATATCAAAATTATCCTACCGAAATTTCAAATATTATGTCATTATCTTTTAATATTCAAATTACTTTAGTTTCTTTATTTCAATACTCATTCTCACAATGTCTCTTTAAATAGAGTGAAAGGAGAACTTAATTTTCTTTATCTGTTCTTTACTATTTTGTTTCTTTGAGAGCACTTTTTGGATGTCGTGTTCATTTGTCCATATATAATGCTAGAGTTAATAGGTGGTCAAAATTGAGAGTTCTGGTTCCTTTAAAAATTGATAAAAGTTTCATACAAAATTATGTATTACTATGAGAGAATTAGAAGTACAATTTTCAATTAAAAATAAAAAGTTAAGAATATAGCAAAGTACTCGTATTATG
This sequence comes from Capsicum annuum, assembly GCF_002878395.1. Classification (NCBI taxonomy): domain Eukaryota; kingdom Viridiplantae; phylum Streptophyta; class Magnoliopsida; order Solanales; family Solanaceae; genus Capsicum; species Capsicum annuum. The sequence goes on along the minus strand of NC_061120.1, from coordinate 190,439,834 downwards.
TTCTCATCACTTATTAACTTAAGATATCTAAAATTCTTAATCACTTAATTTTTTTAGTTACATAGCTAAAATCTGTTGTTACATTTAAATAAAAGGATTTTTGAAGACATAAAAAGTTATCTTAGGGTAGAAAAGATATTTTCAGAAATAAAAGGCTTTTAATTGTCTTATTTAATAACCTTAGGCTTGATGCCTTGAAATTATTGAAAAACGTGATGCGTATCAAGTTTGTGCATTCAATAAATTTTGCTAATTTAGAGAAAAATAATTGAAGAATCTTAAATTGTTTCATTATGAATTTTTGGACTTATCTCCTATTTTGTTTCACATGAGTATCGGAGTAGCTATGGTAAATTCATCTAGATTACATAAAAGTAACGACAAGAAGACAGTTGTCATTTAGTTGCAAATAACAGTATTTATTTTTTTGTGTCCTTTCACGCGTTTGTACAAGTGTCATGCATATCACCCTGGATCATCAACCCTATATAAACGCTTAATGGGATCAATTCATTTCTACATTGAGTTTCCTTACTTCAGATCCTATCTGATAGATTTGAAGAAACTCGATAAGAAAGAGGATGACAACTCAATTTGCTCAATACGTTGTCAATTTGCGACAATCATTATTAGATGAGGGTTTACCTTTTCATGGTGATGCTAGATATATAGTGTCTCACAAAATCAATAAGTCTTCCATCTATCCTAATCGTAATGAATAGACTAATTTGATACTTGTTGCTGGTGGGAGATGACAGATATTTCGTGAAATTAGTCGCAATGCATGTAAACTGGACGACTATGAAGAAAACCTATAAGGCATTGATTAGGCATTTTTTTTTCTTTTCTTTTTTTTACCCTATTTTGATAAATGGAGCCTTACATAACAAAAAAAAATCATTCCAGAGCTATTTTTTTTTTCCCAGACATTTGTTTAGTGGGCAGGGTAGTAAAAATTTCTTACTTTCTAGACATGAGTATTTTTCTTAAAGAGAGTACAAGAGTTGAAAATCACGAGAATAAGTTTTTTATGTTCAAAATAAGGGTTTTAAGTGGGCCGGACTGGGTCAACCCTAACCGGCCCATGAATTTTAGCCGGTTAATGGGTCGGTTCGGATCTGGGCCTGGTTAAATGAGACGATCCGGTTCCGGGTCCAGCAGTAATTTTTTTTAAAACAATCCTGAATCAACCCACTTAACCCAATTCAATCCAACCCATCTAAACTCGGTCAAAATCGGTTAAAAATTCGGTCAGAAACCAAAGAAATTTTTTTCTCTAATATACAGTATATATACCCGCCTATATACATTTTAAATACGTTAAACAATATATATACACTATATATATAGTATATACTACATTGGAATTTTAAAAATATATACACATATACATAATTACACATGCAATCGTGTATACGACTATACGTTAGTTAAATATATATATTACTCTAAATAAAACATATATTACAAGATATATACTACAGTATAATGATATATATAATAAATTATAAAATATATACACATGTATACGTTAAATATATACGTCTATAGAAGATATATACACATATATACGTACCATTCAATATATACGTACTACT
>NC_061120.1:190436281-190438136 GCF_002878395.1 Capsicum annuum | reverse complement strand
GTTAAATATATGCGTCTATAGAAGATATATACATATATATACGTACCATTCAATATATATGTACTACTTTAAATAAAATATACTACAGTATTTATATACTACAATATATATATACACAATATGTATAGTTATATACTAATTTATAAAACATATACACATGTATACGTTAAATATATACTACTTTAGAAAATATATGCACATATATATATACCATTCAATATATATGTACTACTTTCAATAAAATATACTAAAAGATATATACTACAATATATACACACACTATATGTATAGTTATATACTAATTTATAAAACATATACACATGTATACGTTAAATATATACATCTATAGAAGATATATACATATATATACATACCATTCCATATATATGTACTACTTTAAATAAAATATACTACAATATATATACACACTATATATATAGTTATATACTAATTTATAAAATATATACACATGTATACATTAAATATATACTACTTTAGAAAATATATACACATATATATGTACCATTCAATATATGTACTATTTTAAAGAGTAAATACCTAATTACCCCCTGATATTGTTCGAAATTTTCAAAAAGACACCTAAACTTTAACTTTGACCTATTACCCCACGATTCTTCTTTATTCCGTTCTAAATACATCATTTTGTACCTCTGCGTGTATACACGCGCCACAGACGTGTGAAAGGGCTCAAAATTAATTTTTTTTGACCAATTAAAAGCTACCACGTGTAAATAATTAAATATATAATTTATATTCTTTTTTTAAAGGAAAAAAATTAATATCTTTTAATTTTTTAAAAATTTCCCGTCCCCCCCCCCCCCCCCCTCTCCCCCCACCCACCCTTTCTTCTTCAACACCCTTAAAGCTTCATTGAAATTTTTTTTTTAAATATCATTAAAACTTCATTAAAGCTCAACACAATGTCTTCTTCAATACAATATCTTTTTCAACACCATTAAAGCTCCTCCATTAAAGCGCCCTTGATGCTTTTTTTAAAAAAATAAATCTTTAAAACTCGATTAAAGCTCCTGCATTAAAGCTTCCTTAAAGCTCATTTAACTATATTTAAAACTCAATTCAATCATTTAACTATCCTTAAAACTCAATTCAATCATAAAATATTTTTTTGAATTGATTTGAACAAAAAAAATAGATGGGAAGAGAGATTTTGACGGAGGGGGGGGGGGTTAGGGGAAGGTGGTGACAGGGGGGGGGTGTTGGATGGAGGGTGGGGGTGCTGAATGGGGGTGGGGGTGAAGGGGAGTTGCTGGTCATCGGTGGGAGGAGGTGCTGGATGGGATGGGGTGGGTTGGGGGAAGAGGCGGTGGGGTGGGTGATAAATTAAATAAAAAGGAAAGATGTACTAAAAAAATACGAAATTAAATATATTTAACACGTGGCAACACCTGATTGGTGCGTGTGTTCACTCTCTTTGTTGTTACTGAGATTCAGTGAAAATGGTGTATTTGAAACGAACTAAGTAAGAATCGTGGAGTAATAGGTCGAATTAAAAGTTTAGGTGTCTTTTTGAAAATTTCGGCCAACATCAGGGGGGTAATTATGTATTTACTCTACTTTAAATAAAATATATGCTACTTAATATAATAAATTAATAATACTTGATAGTAAATTAGTAATATATTAAAACTAAGTATTTAATTTAAACTAGAAATTCAATTTAAATCATTAAATTGAAAAAATTACAAAGTAAGGACTAAGGAGTGAATGAATATTGAATTTTATTGATTGCAAAATGATCCAAAAATTACAATTTACATGAATGAAAAATCTACAAATTTTGCATCATTTTTTCCAACTCATTCATGTTAATATT
>NC_061120.1:190432528-190433281 GCF_002878395.1 Capsicum annuum | reverse complement strand
TTTATGTTCAAAATAAGGGTTTTAAGTGGGCCGGACTGGGTCAACCCTGAATCGGCCCATGAAATTTAGCCGGTTAATGGGTCGGTTCGGATCTGGGCCTGGTTAAACGAGACGATCCGGGTCCGGGTCCAGCAGTAATTTTTTTTTAAAACAATCCTGAATCAACCCACTTAACCCAACCCAATCCAACCCATCTAAATTCGGTCAAAATCGGTTAAAAATTCGGTCAAAACCGGTCAGAAATCAAAGAAAAAGAATTTTCTCCAATATACAGTATATATACCCGCCTATATACACTTTAAATACGTTAAACAATATATATACACTATATATATAGTATATACTACATTGGAATTTTAAAAATATATACACATATACATAATTACACATGCAATCGTGTATACAATTATACGTTAGTTAAATATATATATTACTCTAAATAAAACATATACTACAAGATATATACTACACTATAATGATATATATATTAAATTATAAAATATATACACATGTATATGTTAAATATATACGTCTATAGAAGATATATACACATATATACGTACCATTCAATATATACGTACTACTTTAAATAAAATATACTACAATATATACACATACTATATATATAGTTATATACTAATTTATAAAACATATACACATGTATACGTTAAATATATACGTCTATAGAAGATATATACACATATACACTACTTTAAATAAAACATATAATACAATATATATACATTACAATAT
>NC_061120.1:190418969-190432428 GCF_002878395.1 Capsicum annuum | reverse complement strand
TGTGTATATAGTTATATACTAATTTATAAAACATATACACATGTATACGTTAAATATATACTACTTTAGAAAATATATGCACATATATATGTACCATTCAATATATATGTACTACTTTCAATAAAATATACTAAAAGATATATACTACAATATATACACACACTATATATATAGTTATATACTAATTTATAAAACATATACACATGTATACGTTAAATATATGCATCTATAGAAGATATATACACATATATACGTACCATTCAATATATATGTACTACTTTAAATAAAATATACTACAATATTTATCTACTACAATATATACACACATTATATATATAGTTATATACTAATTTATAAAACATATACATATGTATATGTTAAATATATACTACTTTAGAAAATATATACACATATATGCGTACCATTTAATATATATATATACTACTTTAAATAAAATATACTATAAGATATATACTACAGTATGCAGACACTATATATATAGTTATATACTAATTTATAAAACATATACACATGTATACGTTAAATATATACGTCTATAGAAGATATATACAAATATATACGTACCATTCCATATATATGGACTGCTTTAAATAAAATATACTAAAATATATATATACTACAATATATATACACACTATATTTATAGTTATATACTAATTTATAAAATATATACACATGTATACATTAAATATATACTACTTTAGAAAATATATACACATATATATGTACCATTCAATATATGTACTACTTTAAAGAGTAAATACCTAATTACCCCCTGATATTGTTCGAAATTGTTAAAAAGACACCTAAACTTTAACTTTGACCTATTACCCCACGATTCTTCTTTATTCCATTCTAAATACATCATTTTGGACCTCTGCGTGTATACACACACTACAGACGTGTGAAAGGGCTCAAAATTGATTTTTTTGACCAATTAAAAGCTACCACGTGTAAATAATTAAATATATAATTTATATTCTTTTTTTAAAGGAAAAAATTAATATTTTTTTATTTTTAATAAACATTTCTGGTGCCCCCCCCCCTCCCCCCCCCCCCACCCTTCTTCTTCAACACCTTCAGCACCCTTAAAGCTTCATTGAAATTTTTTTTTTTAAATATCATTAAAACTCCATTAAAGCTCAACACAATGTCTTCTTCAATACAATATCTTCTTCAACGCCATTAAAGCTCCTCCATTAAAGCGCCATTGATGCTTTTAAAAAAAAAATAAATCTTTAAAACTCGATTAAAGCTCCTCCATTAAAGCTTCATTAAAGCTCATTTAACTATATTTAAAACTCAATTCAATCATTTAACTATCCTTAAAACTTAATTCAATCATAAAATAATTTTTTGAATTGATTTGAACAAAAAAAATGGACGGGAAGAGAGATTTTGACGGAGTGAAAGGGGGGTTAGGGGGAGATGCTGACAGGGTGGGGGTGTTGGATGGAGGGTGGGGGTGCTGAATGGGGGTGGGGGTGAAGGGAAGCTGCTGGACATCGGGGGGAGGAGGTGCTGGATGGGATGGGGTGGGTTGGGGGAAGAGAGGGTGGGGTGGGTGATAAATTAAATAAAAAGGAAAGATGTATTTAAAAAAATACGAAATTAAATATATTTAACACGTGGCAACACCTGATTGGTTCGTGTGTTCACTCTCTTTGTTGTTACTGAGATTCAGTGAAAATGGTGTATTTGAAACGAATTAAGTAAGAATCGTGGAGTAATAGGTCGAATTAAAAGTTTAGGTGTCTTTTTGAAAATCCCGGCCAACATCAGGGGGGTAATTATGTATTTACTCTACTTTAAATAAAACATATGCTACTTAATATAATAAATTAATAATACTTGATAGTAAATTAGTAATATATTAAAACTAAGTATTTAATTTAAACTAGAAATTCAATTTAAATCATTAAATTGAAAAAATTACAAAGTAAGGACTAAAGAGTGAATGAATATTGAATTTTATTGATTGCAAAATGATCCAAAAATTACAATTTACATGAATGAAAAATCTACAAATTTTGCATCATTTTTTCCAACTCATTCATGTTAATATTAACGAGAACTTGCATAGGATAGTCAAAGTCAACGGGGGAAAAATCCTGCATTGGACTTGATTCTGCTGAGTTCTTCCGTGAAGTCATAATTTCTTCAAGTCTCTGCTCGTCATTCGGCTCCGCTTCCATTCCTTGATTTCTTCGTTCTGCTCTAATCCAATTTCTAAGGCAAACTAGAACATTTATTGCATTGCTTCTCAATAAGTGTCGGTTGTCTCCAAGCTGTTGTCGTCCCAGACTAAAACAGCCCTCCGATGCAACGGTTGACATTGAAATATTCAAGATATCTCTAGCTAATCTTGAAAGCACAGGATATTGTGTTTCATTATTCCTCCACCAATCCAATGCGTTGATCCGTTGTCTGCGATCCTCTATCGACGTTCGGAGATAATACTTCAGCTCTTCCCGATAAGTGTTTGTGTAAGCTCCCTCCTCAACACTATTCCAACAAGGTAAATTATAAAAATAATCAGAAAACCACTATATACCGGCCTTTTAGAAGATGATGGCTCCTCGGGAGGATGAGGAGCGACATATGGAGTGATATTTGTCAATACAGCTAAATCAAATAAATTAGCATAATGGTTATATAATTTATATATGAAAGCGTCCGCATCGGCCATAGCCGTTCACAAATCAGGTTGTTCTTGTTCTTCATCATCAAAATTATTGTTAGTAGTTATCTCTAAGTTAGCATAAATAAGAGTACTAAAGTGGGACATAGTAGTATATTGAATGCACAGATTTAGCATAGCACCAACCAAGTAAATAGGAGGAATCCGAAAAAAATATTTTTAAAATTTAGCAAACATGACACCAACAACTTCTTTGTAACCTTCTTTAGATTTATATTCCTTGAGCAAACCAGAAATATCGACTATATATGCCAAAATATTACAAATATTAGGATAATAAGCACCAAAAAATTCAACCGTAGCTATATAAATTTTTTCTAAAAACTTAACAAGATCATTAATTACAGCCCAATCAGAATCATGTAGCATGCAGTGGGCAAAATTAACAAATGAACCACAATGTTGGTTAAAAGATAGTGTAATAGGAACTCTATATTTATGACAAGTTCTTAAAAAATCATACGTAGCATTCATCTAGTATCACGTTCTTCAGGCATCAATATCGGTGTAAGTCCATTTTGTTCACATTTAAGTTTAAAGTCTCTAATTCTTTTTCTACAATTATTTCCTTGAATAAAACCAATGGCAAGCCAAATTTTTTCAATATAAAGCTCAAAAAACTCAAGACCATTTCTTACAATTAAATTATATATATGACAAGCACACTTAACATGAAAAAATTCAGGTAACGGTGGAGATAACTTAGATTTTAACTTTGTTATAGCAGTCTTGTTGTTAGAAGCATTATCAAAAGCAATACACAAGATTTTATTTTTAATACCATAAAATTCTGCAACTTTAGCAATCAAATCAGCAATAAAATCTCCAGTATGTTTACGATCTTCATCATATAAAAAAGCAAGAATACGTTTTTGCATCATAAAATTACTATCTATCCAGTGACAAGTAATGGTTAAATAATCATTTTTATTTACGGCACGATCAAGATCAGAAGTTAGAGACATTCTACATTGAATATTTTTTAACAATGTTGATAATAAAAATAATATTGTGAATGAAGTCTAAAAATATCGACCTGACAAGTACTTCTTGGAATACCATTAAACATAGGATTATAAATTGCTTGAATATAATGAATAAATGCATCAAAAGAATGAAAACTAAAAGACAAACAACTCACAGCTACCATTTTTGCTATTTCTTTCCGGTCTCTCAATTTATTATACTTCTTCATTACCTGACCGGTCGCTGGGTCCATTCTAGTTTGTGTTGGCCCAACATCTGCACCACCTTGTGCAATTTTTATCTCTCTTTCATGATTATCACTTATATGTCTCATTAACGTACCCATACCCCCGTGCTTGCCTCCTCTTTTATGCTTATATATTTGTTGATAAATATTGCATTGCACCTCAATATATGATATACATTCAAAAAATTATTATGCAATACTATTTGTTTTATGAGCTCTTGGGGCACGGGGAGGACGGGGAAGGAGATTGGCCGATTCAGATCTAACATTAACATTTCTTACTACAGGTGTCTCACCAATATTTTTATCATCTTCATCTAAATTAACTGCATCTACTTTAATTTCTTCTTCTATACCATAATTTTCCTGAGCTTCTACATAATCCATATCGTGAGCACCTACACCTATTTCTTCCTTAAAAGGTTGACTAAGCGGTACCGGAGATGGAGACACACGGGTATATCTACTACTTGAGGTACCTCTACCACTAGTAATTCATTTTTTACTACCACTACCACTTTCGAGACCAAAATATTTTACACCTTTAGTGGCGAGATTTCTTAATTTATCTATAATATAAATTAAATTAAAAAAATTTAAAATACACAAATATAATAAAATTAAATATTCAACAATCAATACACTAATTAAAAATTAAAAGTAAGAGATGAAACGACAATACCAAATTTTGAAAGTATCCGAAGGTTGTAACTTTAGAAACTTCTACTCGTACTTTGTAATCGTAAAATTAAAAAATTAAAGTGAGCACTTTAGAAAATACATACAATATTTGAGAATTGAGATTTGAGAGAATGAAAAATTGTGTGAAAAGTGATTTGAAAGTGTAGGGTATTTATAAAAAAAAATTTTAGGTTTTAAAAAATATTTTAGTTGATTTATTTTTTAATTAAAAATGGTCATTATAGCCGTTTTGGGCTCCCAACGATCATATAGCCGTTGGGCCCAACGGCTATAGGTCATTTTCTTAGAAAATCCAATTTTTTTTAAAAAAAGCTTAACCGGGCCGGGACGATTAATCGGTGGGCCTGGACCGATTTTGATCCGGACCGGATTAATCGGGCCCAAAAAAATAACCCAGCCCGGAACACGATACCCTACCGCTCGTGGGCTGACCGGGCCGGGTCAAACCAAGCCGGGTTTGCTAGGCTGGACGGTCAACCCGACCCGTTTGATAGGCTTAGTTCAAAATGAAAACAAATATTTTGTGTATTTACAACAAATTCTTGATGGCAATTTCTTGAACTGGAAAGGTATGTAGTCGACACCCCAGACCATCTCGAGGAAATTTGTGTTGTATATATCAGACATGTTGTGAAGTTTACTGATTTAATGGTGCCACACCTGTAAGTATTTGTGTTCTCTAAATTTTATTTTTCAACTTCTTCTTTTGTTTAGCCCTTACAGGTTTGATATGTATGTATACAGGCAAGGACCTCCCTGCAATTCTTTTTCGATAGACTGACTCCTTGATTGATATAGAGGAAAAACATCAATGTGAGTTTTCTTTTTTCTGTTTTCACTGCTTCTAGTTTGTTTGCTGCCAGTGTCGTTCTGTTTTTACCAAGTGTACTCTGCGTGCTTGCAGTTTTGGAGCTACAAGAGTGACATATCAAATCAATTGCATGAGGAACAATGTGAAGGATAGAAATTTTGAAGTGTGAGATCTAAGGAGGAAATTTTTATCTGTATTATTTCTTGATGAATGTATTAACTTCAGAAATGTTAGCAGGTGTAATATAGTTTGAGCATATCAAACGGGAAAGTGAAGTTCTGTAGCTCAAACTGGAGAATTACCTCAAGGTTCTCTTTAAGATCGTATGATAGTTTCTTATCTTCTGCATCTATTTTGTCACTGTTGTAATCACTCTATCTCTATGTATCGTTCTCATTTTGGTATTTTCAGGTGAAGAATCAAGGCCCGTCTACTGAGATTGAGGATCAACCTGATTATGGGGATATCAATTCTGATAGTGAGTGAATATGAAGTCTCCGGTTAATCAATGACATCAGAAATAACATGAGTAATAGAAAAATGGGAATAAGAGGAAGCAAATTCAATCTTTCTTTTTCTTCATATTCCTAATTATAGTGCTAAAAAAATGGAGTCATTGATCTAAGTTCTAGTTTTGCTGGTGTGACTTTATAATCTATTTTTATGTTGTTACTTGTTGCTTAATTCAAGTATTTGGAACTTTCTTTGTTTCAATTTCTTCGTCTTACTTTTTTATTTCGTCAGTCCCAAAATGAATGTTTCTTTCCATTTTTAGCAATTTTTTAATTCTAACTTTCCACATGACATCTTTAATATCACAATTAAGATAAAAATTTTTTTTGTTCATTTTACATATATATATAGTTTAAAATTATAAGATTCAAAAATCTTTTCACTTTCTTAGACATCATGCCAAGTTTAAATCAAACAAACAAAATGAAATGGCAGAGTGTTGTATTATAATGCCCACAGACCTCACTTGTGGGATGATATACAGGGTATGACATTGGTTCATTATAAAGTGATGTATAAGGGTGTGTTTGCCGTTTGAAATGGAGAAAATCATTTTTCAAAAACTATTTTTTGATTTCTTCATGTTCGATTGGTTAAATATTTGTAAAATATGTATACTATGAAAACAAGTTTCTTAAAAATGTTGAAAATAAATTTCTTAGCGGAAATAGGAAAAATGAATTTCACAAGTGATATACCGTATTAATTGAGTCATCCAAGTCCTCCAACATACCTTATTTTCAACTCACCCTCCTAGTCCCCTTTTCCACCGTCCCTTTCCCCTACCTCCTATAGTACATGTCTAGCTAGTTTATATAAAAATATTTTTTTAGATATTATTTTTTGCAAACGAACATAAAGATTAAGTAAAAGCATGTACTTATTATATATATAAAAAAAAATTCTTCGTATTGAAGAAATCCTAATGAACAAGCTATGAAAACAATGTTAGGGTTTTTGCCCTGATTTTTTTAACTATATTTAAGGTTTACTTTTTCTTAGAAGGAAAATAAAAGTTATCATAATTACTTTTACTTTTCCTGAAAGAAAAAATATTATTCTTTTTCATATTTGACTGACCTCTTTCTTGGAGGAAAGGTTTTGGATATCTATAAATAGAAGACCCCCTTCTCATACCATAACATAGTAGCATCCACAATGTAGTCGTTTAAAGTGTCTCGTTTAGGGGGAGATTTTCTCCCAATAGTTTTTAATGTTTTTTTATATTAGTTTTCAATATGTAGGTTACTTGACCAAATTACATCAATAATATGTTTTTTTAGTATGTTTTTCTTTGTCGTCTGAATTATCACTACCATAGTTTACAACTAATAGCTTCCGCATGGCGCCCTTCCGATTTCAAACCCAACAAACAACGCTATACACAAAATAACAAATGAAACTAATCCTTTACAAATGATACACATTAATCCAATACTCCTAAGTCCACTAACAACCTTCAATACAGAAGAAAACCAGTGTGAAAGAAAAAAAAAAGTTTGGCCTTTGACTTCTATTTTATTTACGCATTTAATAAATATCAAAAGTATTTATATGATAAACTTAATCAAAAAACTATAAGTTGATCATTTCCACCTTATGTTTTTTCAACTTATTAATATTTTTAGTTTGATTAAAATTTTTACTATGTAATCATTTTTATTTTAATTGATTATATAAGCAGACTTTGCAGTCCATTACAAATTCATTTTTGTTGTTTACTTAATTAACTCAAATGCCCCGATCCACACACCCTCCCCTCGAAACGACTTTTCAAAAGATGTTTTCACAATAGTGATTTATTTTACTAAACTATAACCTTATTAGTTATTTTTGAAAACTTAAGTTTGACTATTAACTTGTGTAGCTATTTAATAATAAAGATAATGGTGCTCGGGATTCCATGGTCATCAAAAGAAAATTGCTGGTGCTTTTCGTTTCAGATCAAGTTCTTGGTGAATGGTTGCATTTAGTTTGTCAGAGGCCGTAAGGTAAAATTGGTTTTTCTTACTTGCATATCAAGTTGGGATACCTAGAATAAAGAGAAGTCGGAATTGGAGGAGGCTGAATAGGAAGTTGATTTTTTTTTTGTAACTTTAAGTTGATTTTGGGAAGCGCTAAATGACCACAATTTTTTGGCTCAAATTTGACCACAATTGTGAAAAGACTTATATAGCCTTGTGAGTTTTTTCTCAAATAAATTTCCACAAAGGGTAAAAATGTCAAAAGATTAACTAGTTTATAGTGTGAACCTAACTTTTTCTATTATGGACAAATTGTGGCCAAAAGGATTTTTCCGTTGCTAAATGACCACAATTTTTTGGCCCAAATTTGGCCACAATTATGAAAAGACTTACATAGCCTTGTGAGTCTTTTCTCAAATAAAGACTTACATTTCTTAGCTCTAGTTTTTCCCTATTGTAGTTTGTTGATAAAGTGATATGGTTATTTGATAGTTCAATGTTTCGAGTCACACTTTTGTTTAAGAAGTTTTAGAGATATCGCTAACCTATCTAACATAATACAACTTCATCTTACTGAGGGCATGACCCTAGATAAGAGATGTGGAGGACGAGGATTACGCTAGAAATTTAGTAGGTAACCGAGTGTTTTCGTACTTTGTGTGGCATAGGCATGAGGCTAGTTTCCTCTTTGTGTCACGACCCAAAAATAAGGGTCATGATGACACTTGTCGTGGCGTACCTTGACAAGGAAGCCTATCACCGAAACTGATACAAAAAGAAGAAAATACAGAAATATCCCACGGTAAGGCTTCTAGAACAAAGCCAAACCATATAAGTAATCATAACAATGCAGAAAGAACTTATCCAAAATATCAATCATGCCAAAAACCAGGTGTCAATAGTGTAAGAACTACTAATACAATCCAAGAGTCAAATACATCGAAAAAATAACCACAAAAGGAATAATATCTGTCTCCGAATACTAATAAAAACATAACTACTTTAAAAAGATAGAGGTGAACTTCGGACGCATGAATATCCAACCGCTACCTTGGAAGCTCCAACAATCGCCCGAGTCAAGAAATCTGAGGCGCACTCGAACTAGGACCTGCACCGAAAGGGCACAGTAGGCATGAGTACAGTCCACTTGTACTCAATAGGTATCATAGGCCGACCAAGCGAAGTAGTAAATAAAACATACAAAATATACACTAAGGGCACGTCACCTGCAATCAGAAAATGTCCCACAACGGTAGTCCACACCGCTTGCACTAACAGTTCTAACATATCTCACATATATTACAACAACACACCAAGGTATAGAACACAAGTATACATTATGTCGCATATAAATAGAACAAGCAAGAACATGTGGATACAAGATCATCAAATACAAGTAAAGGAAGATAAGACAAATACATAGATGACAAGTCAATAAGGCAATACAACACAACATAAACACAATAAAGTAAGTGCAATGTATATGATGATGATGATGATGATGATAATGATGATGCACGGGGTCGTCGCACAACCTTCAGGATCATCGCACAATCCATGTATACACCTTTGGGGCTAAAGCTTCCTGACGTAGGACCTATGGGGGGTTCGTCAACCCATATACAATCCACATATCTCATATCTCCTTTCCGACATATCCCTCGAAAAGGGTTTTATAAGGTGTTACAATATTTTTTTTAAAAAGATGTTGTCAGTGTTTCTCAGATGTTGCTATGGTGGTACCAATGTCTTATGAATGAGTATGATATAAAGATGTAATGCTCACAACCAATCACAATGAGTATTTCCACAACTAATCACTTGATATATTTCCACAACCAACCACAATGATACATTTCCACAACTACATGAGCCAACATCCACTTATTATTTTTGTTTCATCCATGAATTTCCACGTCTCATATGCCAATAAAGTATGAATCTAATCACAATACACCAATGGTACCACATTAAACAACAAAAATACAATTATTCATATGTATTCAAGGCTATCAATATCACATAGGACCCCATACGATCAAACATATCACATAATATCTCAATTTCAACAATTACATCACATATAGGCCCTCACACGGGCACAACACATAGATAGCCATTTTTCGTGATTAGTTCTCACCCTTAACATGCATTTGGTACCATCATTTACTACCCAGCCCAGTCTGAAGAGTTAAGCCATAACCTACCTCGAAAGTTGAAATCGGTCCGCTACACTTGAACCCGCGACCATACTTTTCACGAACAATATCGAACTCCACTAAAAATATCAAATATGAAATCTACGTGTCAAGACAAAACCAACGACATTCATATTGACTACTTTTTGGTTTTGGGTCAAAACGGACCCCCAAAATGAGTTTTCAAAAAAGAAGGGCAAAATTGTAACTTTACTTCAAAAACATGTTCCCCATATTTTTAGAAATTTACAGCTGAAACTCAAGTTAAATCGAGTAAAAAATGGAGTTCAAATCGAAGAAAAATTATTTTTGAGCTTTACCATATAAAATCTTTGAAATTCGGGTTAAAATAAAAAATCAGAGTTGTTTTGAAGGTTAAATTGATGAAAAACTAGTAATTATAAGATAAAAATATTATTCAAGTGAAATGGGTGAAATTTGAGTTTAAAATCATGCTCTAAGATTTTTGGGATTTTGAGAAATTTATCAAGAAATTATTAAGAAAATGGGTGAATTCTTACCTTTAATCCGTAATGAAACCAAGAAAAAGATGTTAAAGTAGCTTTCCAAACTCCCACAAACTCTACTTTTAAGCTCCCCCACTGTATTAGGTTTAACTCTCAAGAGGCAAGATAAAAAATGAGCAAAATAAACCAAAATGGGTAAAAAAAACTGTATTTATTGCAGAAAAATCTGCAACATTTAGTGCAAAATTTTCCCCTTAAGTCGAAATGGACTTCGACGGGGTGCTCGAGATTCGTTTGGAGTCCGATTTATGCAAACGAACTATACAATCATATTAAATTCGACGTTCCGGACGCGATGACGATATCAGATTTTTAGAAAAATATTATTTTCACAAAATTGACCTCCAAAATCCAAAATTATAATTTTCTAAACCGAGGATCGAAATGAGATTTAAAAACCGTAAAATCATACAAAATGTGCCAACACCCTAAAATCGATATTCTGGATCTGCTAGCAAAGTCGGATTTTCCATCTGAGATCGTTTCGATCAAATGTGGGTCCCACACCCATATTACCAATTTTCCAACTTTTCGATCAATAGGTCGAAATGAGCTTGGGTGCACCAGGACCCGAACCAAAGGTCCACCAATCCTAAAATCAATATTCTGGAGCTGATGGCGCAGTCCGTTCGGCCATCCGTCGCACGGATCAAAAGATATCCACATAAGTCCCAATTAAGGCTTTTTAAACCATCAAAACCCACAATATTTCATAAATGATACCAGAATGCATCGAAAATCATGCCAATCACTTCCACACTCTAAAAATATCATAATGCAACTACGGTGAGGGGTAAAATATTCAAATCACATAAAATCATAAATTTCACATGTTTCATCAAATTTTTAGGTCGTTACACTTTGCCTCCTCGTCAAATAGTTTACGGCCCCCCGAAGGGGAAATATTCCGAACATTGTTAGTATATGTATGCATGAGTTCAATAAATCACAAGATCTCAAAAGATGAATGACAAGAGATAGCCACGTAAAGTATCTTTCTACTCCTCAACTCAAGCGTCGGAAAGGTAAAAATTTTTCTACTTGTTGAGGAGGAAAGGTAAAAAGTTACCTATTAGTTTTCATGAATAAAATGATACTTTTCATGAAAGTTTATTTTCTTAAAGTTGCAAAATAGTGGGGTCTAATGAAATGAGAAAAAATCACCATGAAAAATGTGATTTTGCATTTTTGAGAATACTTTGGAAAAAGTTACAAGTGCATATATTAGTCTTGGAATAAATCACATGCATGTTACTATTTGTATATGACTTGATGTCTTTAAATTTGACTCTAACATGCATGTTATCAAATAAATGATAAATTAAATAGCCAATTTGGCATTAAATATTTGGGTGAGATAAATTTCATTCTTGGAATGAAACATACCTAAATTATGTGATGAACTTTTCCTTGACATGCCATATTATGGTGAAAAAGAAAAATTGTGAAATACATTTTGTTGATTGTATGAGCCATGCAACTTCTTTTGATTCAAATTGTGAAAGTGGTGAAAAAAAAGGAGTTTACTAACCTAATAAAATATGAAACTAGTTGCACTTGGCCTGAAATTGTGTAAAAGTACTTAAGCAAGTTATTACACGCTAATCGGATATATTTACTTGAAAACAAGTTGCGGCTTGTTTTATTAAAATAAACCATGTTGTACTTAAAAGTATTTTTGATGCAAAATGAGAAAAAACTTGGTGCTATTTGTTGAAATGAAGAAATAAATTATGATTTGCTAACTCATTATGGAGGTTGAACTAACTATTTTAGCTTCAACTAGAGAAAAAGTGAATTGATCAATCACTTTATGTTGATAAATTGATTTCTCTAATTTTGAGTTATTGTGATAGCATCAAAATTTATTTGTAGAGTATAAATAATTATTATAATAATAAATTCAGATCATAAGGAGAAAAACACAATATTGTGAGATCAGAGTGATCAATGGTATACCAATATTAATTTTGTCAACTTTGTGATAATCTTACAGATTCAAAACTAAGGCCTTAGCAAGAAAATTGTCTGAATCACATCGAGGGGAGGAAGGAAGACTATAAAAAATCATGAGTCATATATGAGGAAACCCAACCTGGGGACTAGAGATCCTATAACCAGATTCAATCGGAAGAAAAATCATTATGATGACTTGGTGTGAGATGCACTATTATTTAATACTTCCTATGATGTGAGTGCATTTTGTTCCTGTAATGATTTATGAAGGTTAAGTCTAAGAGCTCTTAATGAAATTTTGTATCTCGTATGAGTGGGCTGTTGAAATTACAGGACTACCATAGACAGATTTCACTTATGTGAGTGCGGAAGTAGGTCGCTTCCTATGAAAATGGGGCTTATTCTAAAAAACGCTCATGAAAAATCGGGATAGCACATGGCTGTAATGTGCTGGCTATTAAAGCTTATCTCAATACCTTTATTGTTGTGTGTAAGCAGTAATACTTTATTTTTCTTAAGTAGTCATAGTTCAAGTCTGAGACCACTACTGACTCTGGAGTAAAGTTTATTGTTTTACTAAGTGAAAGTTCAATGTAAAGCACACCTTCATTATGCACAATAGTCCCCCTCAACTAAATTGGTGAACTCTCTTATTTAAATATTAAAATGAGAGGGGGAATGTTAGTGTAATTATGCATTTTAATATTAAAATCTTAATTTGCATGATAATTTATAGACATAAAGTGGAGAAAGTGATGTCATTATATTTTGAAAACTCTTGTAACTTCTAACACTTTATTTGTCCATAATCTACCACATTATGTCTTGTAACTCATATGACCATTAGTTGTTC
>NC_061120.1:190365450-190415969 GCF_002878395.1 Capsicum annuum | reverse complement strand
AACAACTGATGTTTCAAACATCGTGGGGTTCTTTAAATGAAAGTCTAAAAATATATAAATATTCGATGAGATATTTCAAACACTTTGCCATATAAGTTTATACTTCTATAAGTTGAAGCTAATGTATAGGGATTTATAATTTTTCAAATGATTTTTTTTTGTCTTAATTTATGTGGTATAATTAAAATTTTGAATTTCTAATTAACTTTATTCTTTTTCGTTGTGAAAAAGATTAGTTGAGATACAACAAACAATATTAAACATTTGATACACATTTATTTATTTATATTAAACATTCTTATAAATATATTTTCATTGACCGAGTGAGACACATGTGCAAAGCACGTACACTATACTACCTTTATTACATATGTAAATATACTAAAAATATAATATAATATGATATAACATGTAAATATATAAACTATAATCATTTAGTAACCCTAAATCTTAATATACTGTTTTGCTTTAGCCCCTAACATTAACGTGAAGGCTGCATCGGCACTCAACCATCCTCAATTCGTCAGTTCATTTGAAATTTCAACATCGCCAATGGCAATCATCAGTCGTTTGCTCAGTTCGTCATTGTCGTTGGCAGTTGCTGGCGAGTGCGGCCACTGCCGTCACGCCAACGACGATGACTCAACGAGGTCGATATTTATGGTTATTTCATGCATATTGAATTAATTATATTTTGGGAATGAAAATAGGTTTGAAATAAAGATTATTTTTCTAGAAAAATCACCAATTTTAAATGCTCATTACTTTAATCTTTAAAACCAAAATAAAAATTCGAAATAACCGAACCGAATTTGTAAAAATCGAACCAAACTGAAATAATTTTGGTTTGTTTATGCTTGTCATTTTCGTCAATCCAAAAATTGAAAAACTGAACCGATATTCAACAATCAAACCGAACAAACCGAATGCCTACCCCTACTAAAGACTATTGATCTTTTCTCTTTATCACCCCTTGATGAGTGGTGAATTTACCACTCATTTGCACTTAACACTCGTAAACACTACTATAATTTGAATGTATAAATGAGACATATTTGGGATTAAATGCACTAATTTTCACATTTTGCAGGCATATAAGTTATGAGATAAAAAGATGTGGATGTGCGCTAAAAAGGATCAAAAAAGAGGAATGAATTGCAGCTGAAGGACCTAAGTAGAAAATCAGCCTCAGTTATCGTGATTGCGGTTTGAGGGACGTAATCACGATTAGGCAAGCCAGGTCAAAAGGATGTGATCGCAGTTCCCTTATTGCGGTCCTAATAACCGCGATCGCAGTCAAGATCCAGCAATTGCGACCTAGCGGGAGACAGCCCAGGGGCAAAAATATAAAATCACACTGCCGACCCTAATTCTCAAAAGGGCTCAAAACCCTTATTACAAGGATTCAATAGGGACCTTTTAGCATCAACTTAGCTGAGTGGTAGGGTTTTGTTTTCTTTGAAGCTTGGAGCTTAAATTTGTACTAATTTGAGACAAAAATCAATTAGATAAACTCCAATGTATAGATTTGACATCAACCATTGAAGATTCATTGGATTTTAAAGTGTGATTTGCCCTCTCTTTATTTTTAATGAATAACTTTGATGTAAATGTTGGTACATTTGTGTTTATTATCTTTATGATTTTCTAGATCTACATCTTGGAATTATGTTTGAGTAAGGTGCAAGTGTGTGGATATTGATTGTTAGCTCTAATTTGTGGTTAATGTTGACGGGTTTCACAAATGTTTGGATGCAAAATGGGAATTGTTAGTGAGAACCTCAATTTTCCCTAAAGTTCTCATATCATCCTTGAAAGAGGGATGTGGATAGTCTAGATCCTACATCATCCTTGAAAGAGGGATGTAGGTGACATAAATATTTATGAACAATAATGTAGATAGTAGTTATTCCCATTTTGTTGTCTTAGAAATAAGGATAAAATGTGGAATTGCTATCTCTTGAACATCATCCTAGAAATAGGGATGTTAAATTGAGGTTTTTTGGTTGATTAGAATGTCAACACCTGTGAGGTATTCGAAAGAATCCATGGGTGATATTTTGGTATTTTGTTGAAAGACTAACACCGAACCTAGCCTACCCACTCACACATTAATTAAAATTGGATGCTATCTTTCATATATCCGCACACACTAGTTTGCTCCATGGAAAACATAATCCCAAGATTCATTTCAAATAGATTACGCTCTAATTATTCTTAGTCTCAAATTAGTCCTTTAGAATCCAAAAATTATCTTACACTTTTGAAAACGTTCAAAATCTCCCAAAATATTTGTATCTTAGGTTTGAATTTTGTAAGCAATTTTAATTTCGATTTTATTCAATCATCACTCACATTGTTCCTCGTGGATTCAATCTCGACTCAAAGTTCGGTAATTTTATTGACAATGACCTCCTTGAACTTAATTTGACGTGTAAGTTGAGTGTTATCTAAAATGACACCGTTGTCGGAAAATAATTTGGCACATTGAGTTAGTTTGTAAACTTAGCTTACTTGCTTTGATTCAAATTTGTAAATACTTGTTTGTGATTTTCTTGTGTTAGGTAGATTTTTACTTTTGTTTACTTGTCACTATGGCATCTTGGAATGATTGTGAGTTTGGTGGTTTGAAATCTTATCTTGATGATCCATGTCTATATTGTGATGGATTTCAATTTTGGCAAGATTGTAGATATGTTTCCGGAAAAAAAATGTGTGCACCATCTCGATCCTATTGGGTGTATGAATGTTCTTTATGTAGTGGTCATGATGGACAATAGAGTGATTATCCAAATGCCCCCTCGTTATGCTAACGAAAATGTTAGTTCTTTTTATAAGTTTGATAGGCATCATGATGTGAAAAAAGAAGAACAACATGTCGGGTACAATGGTGTTGAAGCAATGCCTCAACTCTTTTGGAACGGGCAACTACATTAGAGAAGGACATACATGACTTGCATCAATCCAATGAGGCATTCGAAGGGGAAATTGAAAAGATTGAAGAAATGGGAAAGGAAGCCGATCTTACAAGTACCATGAATATGCCCAATCTTCAAAGTAAGCTTGAAATTGAAGAATCCTCAACGGTGTCCCAACCAACCGAAATAAACATAGTGAAAGATGCCAAGATTGAGGAAATGACAGTAAAGTTGGAAGAAAAAGCCAAGCCAATCCTTTGTGAAGACTCTAGTCCATTTCGGGGTGAGGATGCTAATAGGGATGCAATTCCAAAATTAAGGGATAGGCCTCATCCAAACCATTTTTCAATATTGTGGTTGGTGGATGTGATGAAAGTCCACCTACCCAAGCAAATAATAGATTTTGGGGAGAAGGAGCACCATTCCTACACTTTATAGTTTGACGTTCCAAAATAGCACACCGAAGCCCCACACTCAAAGGCCAAGGAGCTCAACTTCCGATGTTCAACTAGTGGCCTATTGATGTTCCCACCATTACCCAAGAAGCCAAATCAGAAATTTGATGTGAACTTGGGTAAAAGGTTAAAGTCTTCAAAGTGGCGACATAGAAGTCGCATCTCCATATCCCCCTTTCTATCATGTTTAATTTTGGAAGATCTGAATCTTATATTCCTCTGCCGCTCCATTCATAAAGAGCGTAATTTAGGATGGAGATTTAAATCTTCTAAGTGAAAACACAAGTGGTAGCTAAAAAAGCATCATGCCATGATGTTAAACTAAGCGCTTGATGGGAGGCACCCTATCACGCCATGAAAAGTGGCCTGTATCCTTTCTTTTTAAATTTGATAGTGTAGATTTTAATTTTTTCACTTATTAATCCATGTATTTGTGGTACTTTGGAGTGTATATAACAAATTGAAAAAAAAATGTAGGACATTTGCACGGTGGACTGAATAGGGGAAATAGAAATGATGCCCTCTGTTATCATGATCGCGGGCTCTGAGCCACGATTTTGGTCACCTGCGTATTCGCAATCGAGGACCCTTGAACGCAATCGCGATCGAACCAGTTTTAAAAGACCACCAGTCTTCCATTTCTCCTACACTCCCCCTCTAACTTTTCTCTCAAATTGCACCCGTTTGTGGAAATATTTTGAGCATTTCAAAGGCATTTTTGCATCCACTCTGCATCGCTCATTCGGTAAGTGGTTCAAGCTCATGTTTTTAATTGTTATGAGTAAGACTTAGGGTACATGAACTTGGTAGGGCCTAAATGAGTTTTTCATTACTAAATTATTGATGAATCATGTTTGTGTAGTAATTGGCTGTTAGGTATGGTGTGCACACATGTGGGAAAGTCTTAAGTACTAAAAAGTTGTGTGAAATTTAGCAAAATACATGGTACATACCAAGTGTCTAATCAATTGCCTAAATGAGTCAATAACTAAGTACTTTCGTATTATGGGGGCATAATCGAGCATTTAGAATACATGTTTCATATTATTAGTGATTGATTCTTATTTTGAAACATGTTTTGGTCCTGAAAATGGATTTTTGAACTAGAGAAAAACTGAGAAGTCTAATCTCAGGTACCGCGATCGCGACACCAGCGATTGCTGTCTTGTGGTTGTGATCGCGGTAGCCGCAGTCTCTATAACTGAGACTAAATTTTAGCCTGGGCCAAAATTCCTGCAGTTTAAATTTTTGTTCAAACACCACCAAGTACCCATCCTATGAAATTTAGTGGACAACATAGTGCAGTATAATGTAATGACCTAAAAATTTGATGAAATATGTGAAATTATTGATTTTATGTGATTTGACTGTTTTGTCACTCTCCGTAGTTGCATTATGATATTTCTGGGGTGTGGGAGTGATTGGCATAATTTTTGATGCTTTTTGGTATCATTTATGCAATATTGTGGTTTATGATGGCTTCGAGAGTCTTATTTTGGACTTGTGTGGATATCTTTATATCCATGTGATGGATGACCGAACGGACTGGGCCAGCAAATCCAAAATATCAATTTTAGGCTAGGTAGACCTTTGGTTCGGGTCCCGGTGCACCCGAACTCATTTCGACCTATTGCGAAAGTTGAAAAATTGAAAATATGGGTGTGGAACCCACATTTGATCGAAATGACCTCGGATGGAAAATACGACTTCGCCAACAGATCTGGAATATTGATTTTAGGGTGTTAGCATGTTTGGTATGATTTTACGGCTTGTAAATCTCATTTCGACTCTCGATTTAAAAAATTATAATTTCGAGTTTCGGGGGTCAATTTTATGAAAACGATATTTTTTTGAAAATCTGATATAGTCAACGCGTTCAGAACGTCGAATCTAGTATGGTTGCATAGTTTATTTGTATGTATCGGACTTCAAATGAATTCCGGGCACTCCATCAAAGTCTGGAGTGGACTTAAAAAAGCAACAACAGCTATTGCAGATTTTTCTGCTATAAATATAACAGATTTTTAACTTTTTGGACTATTTTGTTCATTTTTTATCTCGACTCTTGAGAGTTAAACCTTAAAATAGTGTGGGAGCTTAAAAGTAAAGTTTGTGACAGCTTGGAAGCTAGATTAACACCTTTTTCTTGATTTTATTATGGATTAAAAGTAAAAATTCACCCTTTTCTTAGAATTTTTTTTATTAATTTCTCAAAACCCCAAAAATCTTAGAGCATGATTTTAAACTCAAATTTCACTCCTTTCACTTGAATAATATTTTTATCCTATAATTTATAGTTTTTCATCAATTTAACCTTCAAAACAACTCTGATTCTTGATTTCAACTCGGATTTCAAAGATTTTACCTGGTAAAACTCAAAAATAATTTTTCTTTGATTTAAACCCCATTTTTTAATCGATTTAACTTGGGTTTTCAGCTGTAGGTTTCTAAAAATATGAAAAATATATTTTTGAAGTAAAGTTCTGATTTTGCGCTTCTTTTTCGGAAACTCATTTTGGCGGTCCGTTTTGACCCCGAACCAAAAGTAGTCAATATGGGTGTCGTTGATTTTGTCTTGACGCATAGATTTCATATTTGATATTTATAGTAGAGTTCATGATTATTCTTGAAAATTAAGGTCGCGGGTTCAAGTGTAGCGAATCGGTTTCGGCTTACGTGATACGTTATGGCTTAACTCTTTCAGACTGGGCTGAGTAGTAAATGATGATACAAAATACACATTAAGGGTGTGAACTAATTATGGAAAAATGGCTTTCTATGTGTTGTGCCCGTATGGGGCGTATATGTGATGTAATTGTCAAAATTGAGATATTATGTGATATGTTTGACCGTGTGGGGTCCTATGTGATATTGATAACCTTGAATACATATGAATAATTATATTTTTTTGTTTAATGTGGTACCATTTTTGTATTGTGATTATATTCAGACTTTATTGGCATATGAGACATGTGGAAATTCATGGATGAAACGAAAATAATAAGTGGATATTGGCTCATGTGGTTGTGGGAATGTATCATTGTGGTTGGTTGTGGAAATATATCATATGATTAGTTGTGGAAATACTCAGTGTGATTGGTTTTTGAGCATTACATCTTCGTATCATACTCATTCATGAAACATTAATACTACCATGGCAACATCTGAGAAACACTGCTACAGCTTTTTAAAAAAATATTGTGACACCTTATAAAATCCTTTCTGAGAGATATGACAGAAAGGAGATATGAGATATGTGGATTGTATACAGGTTGACAAACCCCCCATGGGTCCTACGTCAGGAAGCTTTAGCTCCATAGATGTATACAGGGATTGTGCGACGACCTCATGCATCATCATCATCATATATATTACACTTACTTTATTGTGTTTATGTTATGTTGTATTGCCTTATTGACTCGTCATCTATGTCTTTGCCTTACCTTCTTGTATTTGTATTTGATGATCTTGTATCTACATGTTCTCTCTTGTTCTATTATATGTGACATAATGTATACTTGTGTTCTATATCTTGGTGTGTTGTTATAATATATATGAGATTTATTTGAACTGTTAGTGCAAGCAGTATGGGCTACCATTGTGGGACATTTTCTGATTGCAGGTGACGTTCCTTTAGTGCAATTTTGTATGCTTTATTTACTACTTTGCTTGATCAGCCTATGATACCTACTGAGTATAAGTGGACCGTACTCATGCCTACTACACCCTTTTGGTGTAGGTCCTAGCTCGAGTGCGCCTCAGCTTGATTGACTCGGGCAATTGTTGGAGCTTTCAAGGTAGCGGTTGGATATTCATGCATCCGAAGTTCACCTCTATCTTTCTATAGTAATTATGTCTTTATTAGTGTTCAGAGACTGTTATTATTCCTTTGTGGTTATTTTTCTGATGTATTTGACTCTTGAATTGTATTAGTAGTTCCTACACTTTTGACACCTGGTTTTGGGCATGATTGGTATTTTGGATAAGTTCTTTCCGCATTGTTATGATTATTTATATGGTTCAACTTCATTCTAGAAGACTTACCTTGGGATATTTTTGTCTTTTTCCTTTTTTCTTATTAGTTTGGGTGATAGGCTTACTTATCAAGGTACGTCTCGACAAGTGCCATTATGACCCCTTTTTTTTGGGTCATGACAAATTGGTATTAGAGCAGCCAGGTTTTATTGGTCTTAATGGTGTAAGAATGGATGTCTAATAGAGTCCCGCAGATTGGTATATAGACGTCCGTATCTATCTTTTTGAGTCTATAGGACGTCTTTAGGAAACTTCACTTATTTTATTCTTTATCATGCGATTTCTTACATATCTTGTGTTCTAAGTTGTGTTTCACTCTTTCTGCGTGGATGGTGTGACTTTTACCATATTACAATTGAGAGATGCGGAGAAAGATTGGTGGAGGTTGCTTATTAGTTGTAGACCCTGTGATTCTTTTGAGATGACTTGGAATCAGTTTATCGAGGCTTTTCTAGAGAGATTTATGCCTTTCAGTTTGTGAAGATTGTATGTGGGATGATTGATTATTTGGAGCAAGGCTCCATGACAGTTCTTGAGTATGAAGCATGCTTTTATTCCCTGTCTAGATATTTCTGTGATAGCATTTTCACCGAGTTTAAGAAGATTTAAAAGTTTGTGAAGGGTTTGGTTGTCTCTCTTCAGTTGGATACATCTCAGATGATTATGTTTAGGGATTCTTTTTAGAGTATTGTGGATTATGTTTAGATGATAGAGGGTATTATTAGTGTATCTCAGGGAGGAGCCAAGAGGGTGCATTATTTTAGTGAGTTCAAGAGTCAGACCTATCGAGGTAGAGATTTTAAAGGTTCTCGTGGATACCATGGTAGTCCAATGCATGTGATTTTATAGAGTTCAGTTGGTGGATCTTCTAGTTCAGCATTTTAGGGTGGTCGTTCGGGCTCAGTTGTACTTTCTCTTATTGAGATTGGTCGTAGAGGTTGCTATGTGTGTGATAAGATTGTCCATGTAGCTAAGGACTGTTCTCGCTGTGTATTTAGAGCTACTCTTATTTAAGCTGTAATAGGTAGGTCTTATACCAGAAGTGTAAGAGGTAAATATGATGGAACCTGTAGTAGTGGTCGTAGGCTACTCAGCAAGTTGGTAGTTGTGGATTGTCTTATACTATACCAACCAGACCTGAGGTAGAGTTTTTTGATGTTATGATTACGGGTATCTTCGTCGTTTGTTTCAGAACTGCATCTGTATTATTTTATCCCAAATCGACATTCTCCTATCTGTTTGTGTATTTTACTTTGGGTTTTGATTTTATTAGTGAGCCTCTTGCTATGCCTATTTGTGTATTTACCTCGGTTGGTGATTCTTTAATAGTGGATTGGGTGTACCGATCTTGCATTGTGACTTTTTTCGGACGTGATAAGACTTTGGTAAATTTGCTTATATTAAATATGGTCGATTTTGATGTTATTTTGGGTATGGATTGGTTGGCTCCTTATCATATAGTTTTAAATTAATTTTCTAATACTATGACTTTAGCTTCATCGGGTGTACCAAGGATAGCTTGGAAAGGTGCACTTCATTCTGGTCCTAAGAGGATTATATCTTATGTTCAGGCTCGTAAATTGGTTGAGAGGGGATGTTTATCTTACTTGGCCCATATTCATGACACAAGTGTTGTTTTGCCTCCTTCCTTGGATTCTATCCGTGTTGTCCGTAAGTTTATGGAGGTGTTCCTTACGGACTTGCCTTGTATGCCTTCGGATCGAGATATTAATTTTATTATTGATGTTGAGCCGGACACCAAGCCTATTTCTATTCCTCCTTATAGGATGGCCCCAGCAAAGGTGAAGGAACTGAAGGATCAATTGCAGGAGTTGTTGGATAAGGGATTTATTCGACCTAGTATTTTACCTTAGGGTACGCCTGCCTTATTTGTTAAGAGAAAAGATGGGTCAATGAAGATGTGTATTGATTATCTGTAGTTGAATAAGGTGACGATTAATAATAAGTATCCTCTTCTCATATTGATGATTTATCTGATCAGTTTCAGGGTGTTGCGGTGTTTTCAAAAATTGATTTGCGGTTCGATTATCACCAGTTGTGGATTAGAGCTTTGGATATTCCAAAAATAACTTTTTAGACTCGATATGGTCATTATGAGTTCTTGGTCATGTTTTTTGGGTTGACCAATTCCCCTGCCTCATTCATGGAGTTGATGAATCGGGTGTTTCGACCATATCTCGACTTTTTTGTTATGTTATTTATAGATGATATCTTGGTTTATCCAAGAGTGAGGTTGAGCATGAAGAGTATTTGTAGATTGTGCTTTAGAGATTGAGGGATGAGAAGTTGTATGCTAAGTTCTCTAAGCGGGTGTTTTGGTTAGAGTTTCTTTCTTTCTTGGGCCATGTGGTGATTGAGGAAGGTATTATGGTTGATCCATCTAAGATTGCAACGGTTTGTGATTGGGCTAGAGCTACTTCGCCCGTCAAGATTCAAAGTTTTATTGGCTTAGAGGGGTATTATCGGTGTTTTATTTAAGGTCTTTCTTCCATTGCAGCTAATTTGACTAAGTTTACTCAGAAAAAAATTTCCATCTAGTGGTCTGATGCTTGTGAGACGAGCTTTCAAAAGTTCAAGTTGTTGACTTCAACTCCTATCTTGACTTTGCCCAAGGACGACGTGGGTTTTATCGTCTTTTGTTATGCTTTAGGTATTATGCATCTGCATGGTACGTCAGTGTCCATTATTTTAGATCGAGGTTTTGTGCTCACATATTATTTTTGGAAGACTTTTTAGGATGAGTTGGTTACTCAGGTTGATCTTAGCACAACATTTCACCCCCAGACTGATGGCCAGTTAGAGCAGAATATCCAGATTTTGGAGGATATGCTTTACGCATGCACGATGGATTTTGGTGGCTAGTGAGAGAAACATTTGGCTTTAGTAGAGTTTGCATATAGTAATAGCTACTATTCCAGTATTGATATGGCTCCTTTTGAGGTGTTGTTGCTCCCCAGTAGGTTGGTTCAGTATTTCTGAGGTAAGACCTCGAGGTACAGACTTGCTTCGTGAGTTTTTTAATAGAGCCCAGGTCATTCAAGATAGACTTAGAGTGGTTCAAAGTAGGCAAAAGTGTTATGCTGATCGTAGACTTCGTGCCTTGAGATTTGGTGTTGGTGATTTTGTTTTTCTTTGAGTTTCACCCATGAAGGGTGTGATGAGGTTTGGAAAGAGGGGCAAGCTTAGCCCCAGGTATATTGGTCCTTTTGAGATTCTTCGGACTGTTGATGATGTGGATTATGAGTTGGCTTTTCCCCTTGATCTGTCAGTTGTTCATCTAGCTTTCATGTTTCTATGCTTCATTGCTATATTCCTTATGAGTCTAATGTCATTCGTTGAGAGTCGGTTCAGTTAGATGAGCGCTTGTCCTTTGTGGAGAAGTCGGTTTCTATTTTGGCTAGGGATATTAGGCGATTGCGCTCTAGAGTGATCCCTGTGGTTAAGGTCCAGTGGTGACATCAACCTGTAGATAAGGCTACTTCAGAGGTTGAGTATGATATGTGTAGTTCCTATCCCCAGCTTTTCATTGATTCAGGTATTTCCTTGCCTTAGTTTGAGGACGAACTAGATTTTTAGTGGTGGATGATGTAACGACCTAAAAATTTGATAAAATAAGTGAAATTGTTGATTTTGTGTGATTTGACTATTTTACCACTCCCCGTAGTTGCATTATGATATTTCTGGGGTGTGGGCTACCATTGTGGGATATTTTCTCATTGCTGGTGACATGCCCTTAGTGTATAGTTTGTATGCTTTATTTACTACTTTGCTTAGCCGGCCTATGATACCTACTGAGTACAAGTGGACCGTACTCATGCGTACTGCGCTCTTTCGGTGCAGTTCCTAGCTCGAGTGCGCCTCATCTTGATAGACTCAGGAGATTGTTGGAGCTTCCAAGGTAGCGGTTGGACATTCATGCATCCAAAGTTCACCTCTATCTTTCTATAGTAGTTATATCTTTATTAGTATTCGGAGACAGTTATTATTCCTTTGTGGTTATTTTTCTGATGTATTTGAATCTTGGATTGTATTAGTAGTTCTTACACTATTGACACCTGGTTTTGGACATGATTAGTATTTTTGGATAAGTTCTTTCTACATTGTTATGATTATTTATATGGTTCGGCTTCATTCTAGAAGCCTTACCTTGGGATATTTCTGTCTTTTTTCTCTTTTCGTATCAGTTTAGGTGATAGGCTTACTTGTCAAGGTACGCCGCGACAAGTGCCATCATGATCCTCATTTTTGGGTCGTGACATATAATCATGAAAATGTTGATGATGATTGATTTTTTATTGTTCTCATGTTTGGCAGGTTTCCATCATGGAAAACTATGACCAAATCCGGTTCATGATTCCCGAATGCCACGACCAATACTACGATGAGTTTCCAAGGACTAAGCTACTCCCGAAATAGGGTATATGCTTGGAGAGAGTTCCGAAAAAGCTTCTAGCATTTCATGCTAGACTCATGTCCACCAGATGGAGCTGTTTTGCCCCGAGCCCTTACAAGACAAACGAGCAGTGGATGCGAAAGTTCTACGCTAATCTTAGCATAGTATTTTTTTGAAACCCAATTATCAGGATTCGTGGGATGAGTATACATTTTGGAAAGGAGAAAATCAATGATCTATATGGGCTCCTGGATCCAGACATGACTGATTTTGAGGCCAAAATGTGTGAGCCGTATAGATAGATGGAAGAGAAGTTATGCCTGGGCAAGGAGGTCCTATGGGCGGTAACAAAAAGGGGCATCTCCATGAATGACTTCATAGCTGAGGCCCGGATATGGTTGAACATCATTTGCAGCCAGATCTCTCCTTGCATGCAATTACTATAATTACAGATATCCGTGCCCACATGGTTGCCTGCATACTGGACAACATTCCTCTAAATGTTGGTCATCTTGTGATATCTGATATGAAGTTGTACAGGAACTATGGTGGTATGTATCTCTTATTCCCTTCTCTTATTATTGAGTTATACAAGAGATCAGGGGCAGTGGAATACCCGGATGACACTTAGGTGTGCCCTGAAACCCCGATTTACCTACTAAAGATTATAGGTAAGGGTACACCTAACAAGAGAAAAAAGAGAAAGATCGACTTAGTCAGGTCGATAATTGAGGAGTCAGAGTCATGCAAACCATCTACTGCTAGGCCCCTGGAAGATATTGGTATGGATATTAGGGTCATCAAAGAGCTGGTATCAGGATTGCCTCAGGGGCAGGGAGAGCCCTCCATTAGGCGTCACTTTTATGTTTCCTACTCAGATTATGAGAAGTATTAGAAGGAGCAGCAGACATAGGGATCTACTATTTGTAGGCTTGAGAGGGCATATTCAACATTGATGAAGTCTCACAGGGAGCTTTGAGCCTCTCATAAAAAGATGAAGAAAATGGAGAAGAAGAGAGACAAGTTCTTCAGTAAAATATGGAAGGGGGTGAAGGGCTTGTGAAAGGTCCTAAAACCCCGAGCCAGACTACCTCCCCCTAGAGTAGACAGTGATGATGAGGCCCCTGCTGAGTGGTTAGGTTCTGAGGCTGATGTAGGGGTGCAAATTCAGTAGGAGAGAGCAACTCTTGATATAGTTTCAGGGGGCATCCTTATCTCTTTATTGTGCTCTATTGTTTATGCAGTGAGGACACTGCTAGCTCATCAGTTGGGGGTGTCTGTCCCTGGATTTGCATTATTTAGATATTTTTGGATGTCTTGATCTTATATTTGATGATGTTCTGGATGATTTTTATTTTCTATTTCTGGGTTAAAACATTTGGGTACTCTGGTGGTGCCCACATTTCATAGATTGGTTATTTGGTTTGTTTTTAGATTTTCTATTTTACTTTATCTTTATTTTGGTTATGATGATGTTCGATGAGCTTTTCCCTAAGATAGATCAAGTGACGACATTCTTAAGGGAGAATGCGTCGTGTTTGGATTTTGAGTCATGGATGCAAGGGAAGTCTAAGTACCTGTAGCATTTAGGTCATAAATGTAAGGGAAGTCTGAGTAATCTCACTTATACCTATGGTGAATTCTGAGTTGCCATTTGGTTTGCCCATGTAGAAGCCAAAATGTGAGATGAAGGCTTATGTTGGTACCATAATTAGAAAATTGTGCGTGGTGATGCAAATCAAGCATCCCCCCTTCGTAAAAAAAAATTCATAAATCAAGGGCATAGACTTGAGCGTCCTTGCAATATTTTTTCTCATTTTGTGACTCAGAAATTTTGGATTGTACAAATTGGTAGATATTCTATTTTTGTCTCTAGCAGGAGGGGCAAATGAGTCTCCTTAATGAATTTGCATGCCATGTGAAGTGAGCTTATTTTGTCTAAATCTCATGCATACTTGTGCCATCTCGAACTTGCCCCTTTAGTCTCTCAAGGATAATTTTGATTATACTTGGTTGGTGAGATGATCCTAGGCTATCTTTGTGAACTACGAACCCACTCTAAGCCTTAATAGCCTACCCATGCATATAGGACTCTTAGTTCCCCAAATTCGAGCCTTCAAGCCTTTCTCTGACAACCAGGTTACAATCCGTGTACCATTTAAAAATTTGTCCCTCTCTTGAACCTAACTCTCCTTGAACATGAAAAATGAAAATTGAGGCTAAATTCCTAAGTTAAGGTGGTAAGTTTAAAAGAGTTGACTTTGGGCCATAGCGGTATTAGTGGGCGTCTTTGAGCCAAGCAATGAAAAAGTGATAAAGAAAGAAATGATGAAAAGAAAAGTGAGGCATAGATTGCAAAAGAAATAAGTGAAAGGATGTTTTCCTTAAAAATTTGGGGAACTCAAGGCTCTTAAATTAGGCATGTGTAAAGTGCGAAAACAAAAGAAGTGGTCCATAGTCACAAGTAAATTGAGATAGTGTGATGTGGATGTTCAAGGAGGGTTAAGCCACTTTGTGCCTAAATGTTATCCTATCTTTCCCCGAACCTACGTTACAAGATCAAAAAGCACTTTGAAATTTCTAACCAACTATATTCATTGTAGTGGAAATTAAAAATGGGGGAAAGCCTATGGAATGGTACTTGTTAGCATCAGGATTCTTTGGGATAAAGAGAGTTTTTCTGTTAAATCCCTTATTGCATAGTCGATAACTTGGTGTGTGGGATTTTTCTTCTTGTGAGAAGGAATGTAAACAAGTTGAGAGGCGATCATGTCATCTCCCAAAAAAAAATGAGGCCGAAGGAGTCTAGTGAAGTTGAGGTAAAAGGTGAGTCACTTCTAGAGTATTGGTGATTGTTGCATGATTGCTCTTTAAAGTCTTTTGTACTCTTGGAAATTGCATTTTATGTTGAGGGGTATTGTGCAAATGGTGTTGCCCATGTTTGATGAGCTATGTGTGGTAGTAACTAAGCTTGAAGTCATTGTGATCATTAGGTCATGTAAGTTGGGCACAAATATGCATTGTCTTATGATAAGAGGTAGTGTTACTTGAGAAGAAGCAAACCTTTAAGTTGGGGGTGTTGATGAGTGGTGAATTTACCACTCATTTGCACTCAACACTCGTATACACTACTACAATTTGAATGTATAAATGAAACATATTTGAGATTAAATTCACTAATTTTGACATTTTGTAGGCATACAGGTTATGAGATAAAAAGATATGGATGTGCGCTAAAAAGGATCAAAAAGGAGGAAAGAATTGCAGCTGAAGGACCTGAGCAGAAAATCAACCTCAGTTAGTGCGATCGCGGTCTGAGGGCTGCGATCGCAGTCAGTCAAGCCAGGATAAAAGGACACGATTGCGGTTCCCTTTCTACGATCACAGTCAAGATCCAGCGATTGTGGCCTAGTGGGATACAACCTAGGGGGAAAATGTGAAATCACAATGCCGACCCCAATTCTCAAAGAGGCTCAAAATCCTTATTCTAAGGATTCATTAGGGACCTTTCATCATCAACTTAGCGGAGTGGTAGGGTTTTTTTTTCTTTGGAGCTTGGAGCTTAAATTTGTACTAATTTGAGACAAAAATCAATTAGAGAAACTCCAAAGTATGGATTTGGTATCACCCATTGAAGATTCATTGAATTTTAAAGTGTGGTTTGCCCTTTCTTTATTTTTAATGAATAACTTTGATGTAAATATTGGTATATTTGTGTTTAACATCTTTATGATTTGCTAGATATACCTCTTTGGATTATGTTTGAGTGGGGTGCAATTGTGTGGATATTGATTGTTAGCTCCAATTTGTGGTTAATATGGATGGGTTTCACAAATGTTTGAAAGCAAAATGGGAATTATTGGTGAGAACTTCAATTTCCCCTAAAGTTCCCACATCATCCTTGAAAAAGGGATATAGGTAGTCAAGATCCTACATCATCCTTGAAAGAGGGATGTAGGTGACATAAACATTTGTGAACAATAATGTAGATAGTAGTTATTCCCGTTTTGTTGTCTTAGAAATAAGGATAAAATGTGGAATTGCAATCTCTTGAACATCATCCTAGAAATAGGGATATTAAATTGAGGTTTTTTGGGTTGATTAGAATCTCAACACCCACGAGGTATTCAAACGAATCCATGTGTGATATTTGGTATTTTGTTGAAAGACTAACACTGAACCTAGCCTACCCACTCACACATTAATTGAAATTGGATGGTATCTTTCATATATCCGTACACACTTGTTTGCTTCTAGGAAAACATAATCCCAAGATCCATTTCAAATAGATTACGCTCTAATTATTCTTAGTCTCAAATTAATCCTTTAGAAGCCAAAAATTATCTTACACTTTTGAAAACATTCAAAATCTCCCAAATATTTGTATCTTAGGTTTAAATTTAGTAAGCAACTTTAATTTCGAATTTATTCAATTGTCACTCATATTTTCCTCGTGAATTTGACCCCAACTCAAAGTTAGATAATTTTATTGACAACAACCGCCTTGCACTTAATTTGACGTGTAAGTTTAGCATTATCACCCCTCTTTATTCATCTTATTCAATACAAGGATGAATACCTCACCTATAAATAGAGGTAGTTTTGCATGTTATTGCATGTACAAGGAAATATGATAAGTGTGAAAAAGATTATAGTGTGTAGTAGTGAAAGAGAGAGTTGAGACAAAGAAAATATTCTAAGTCTACAACTATATTCACTATACAAAAGAGAGTTATTATATTAGTGAAAGAAAGAGTTGAAACAAAGAAAATATTCTAAGTGTTTAACTATATTCACTATGCAGAGAGAGTAAATATATGTTGAAGGAAGGTGTTCTTATGGTGGAGCTTTGAACTCTTCAACTAATCCTGAGTTGCTTGAGTTGTACATCGTTGATGGGCTATTGTATCCTGGAGGGGACAAGTCACTAGATATACTGTTGGATCGGTGTAGACTAAGCTGCAATGGGGTTGAATCTTCATAATAAGAGCGAGATATCCGCGCCTCATCTAAAAAGAAGATTATCTTAATTTTGTTCAATTTTTGTTCATTTTATTATTTCAAGTGTAACTATTATAAATTGTGGTATATTACACCAACAAATTTTAGAGATATTGCTAACCTATCTAACATAGTGCAATTTTATCATAATGAGATGTAAAGGACACGGATTATCCTAGAAGGTTAGCAGATAGCCGAATGTCATCATACTTTGTGTGGGAGAGGCAAGAGGCTACACATCCCCAAGGGACAATGTGCCAAACATTTTTTTTGTATATGTATGCGCGAGTTCAACAAATCACAAGATATCCAATGTATGTAACTATAATCAGTAACCATATAAAACTTTCTACTGACTGTCATGTACTATTCAGTGCTTGGATGTAAAAGTTGGGTTCCAATTTTGTTGATAGTTCTTACATGTCGAGCTGTGGAAACAACCTCTTGCAGAAATGTCGGGTAGGGTTGCATACAATAGACCATTGTGGTACGATCCTTTTCTGAATCCCATGCATTACTAGAGCTTTAGTGCATTGAACTACCTTTTTTTTTTCTTACACGTCGAGCATTTAATGGATAACTTTCTTCGATTTCCTTCATCATTGCTCTTATTACTTTTGAATTCATAAATTACTTGTAAAAATTCCTTAGGGAAGCTTAGCATCACTCTCTGCTCTGTTAAAAAGAAAACCATATAGGATATTTTTGAAAAAACATTTCTTAATTTTGTTTAGTTATTAAGAGATGTTAATTCTGACTCATTTCTCTACATTGGATTATCAAATAACTTCTTAACTGTTTTGAGCTTGTTGATGTCATCCATGATGTTAATGGAAGGTGTAAATTTCAACACTTCAATGTGAAATGGAGAAATTTATAGCTGCAAAATTGTTTGACAATGGCAAAAACAATCTTCCAAAAGTCTTGAATTGGTTTTTACCAAGCGTGAACCAAAGGAAAAAAACTGGAAAAAAACTAAGGCCACATTACATGTATAATAAACCTTTGTGGTTCGGCCCTTCCCAGACCTCTCATATAGCGAGAGTTTTAGTACACTGTGCAGATAGAAAACAAGTTTCTCCAACAAGTAAAATAACGCATGCCCCATCTTGATTGTCATTTTCTGTTTTGAACATTGTATATGAGTATGTTCCATCTTTTAGTTCCTTTAAGAATTAATAAAAGTTTCATATAAAACTATGCATTACTATCAGAGAATTAGAAGTACAATAGACAATTACGAATAGAATGTTATAAATGTAGCAAAGTACTCGAGCTATATTCTCATCACTTATAAGTTTAAGATATCTTAAATTCTTGGTCACCTAATTCTTTTAATTACACAGCCTACTATCTGTTGATACATAAAAAATAAAGGGGCTTCTGGAGACTTAAGAAGTTATTCAAGGGTCGAAAAGATATTTTTTTGCAGAAATAGAAGACTTTCTATATTGTCTTATTCAATAACCTTAGGCTTAATGTCTTGGAATTCTTGGAAAACTTGGCGCGTGCCAAGTTTGTGCATTCAATGAACTTTAATTACTAATTTAAAAAAAAACAACAACTGGAGAATTCTAAACCGTTTCATTATGAATTTCAGAACCTTGCTCTTATTTTGTTTCATATGAGTATAGGAGTAGATACAGTAAATCTACCCAGACTATGAAGAAATAACAACAAGCAAAAGGCTGTAATTCTGTTGCAAATAACAATATTTGTTTTTTTATCTTTCACGCATTTGTACAAACGTCATGTATATCACCCTGGTTCATCAACTCTATATAAATGCATAATGGGTTTAATGAATTTCTACACTGAGTTTCCTTCCTTCACATCCTACCAACTAGATTTGAAGAAACTCGATAAGAAAGAGGATGATAAACCAATTTGCTCAATACGTTGCCAATTTGCGGCAATCGTTATTCAATGAGATTTTACCTTCTTTTTTTTTTAATTCTAAATGTGTAGTGTTTCACAAAATCAATAATAAGGCATTCTTTCCATCTATCCTAATATTAATTAGTGGTTAAAGTTAATTAGTACTTGTTGTTGGTAAAAGGTGACAGGCATCTTGTAGAATTAGTCGAGGTGCGTGCAAATTGAACTGACACCACGGGTATCAAAAAAAATTGATAAGGCATTATTTTTTCTTCCAATTTTACCTTTAATTTGATAAATGGAGTGTTGCATAACCAAAGGTAAGTTAGTAAAAACTTTTTACTTTCTAGGCATGAGTATTTTTTTAAAGGGCGTACACGAGCTAAAAACCACATGATCAATTTCTTGACCTGGAAAGGTATGCAACAGATACTCCGGGCCGTCTTGAGGAAATTTGTGTTGCATATTTTATACATGCTATTAAGTTTACTAACTTAATGGTGCCACGCCTGTAAGTACTTGTGTCCTCTAAATTTCTTTTTTTCAACTTCTTCACCTCTTTTCCTCTCACAGGTCTGATATATATGTGTGCAGGCAAGGATCTCCTTATAATCTCTTTCGATAAACTGTCTCCTTATTCAATTCGGAGAGAAAAGCTCGGAGTGATTGTTATTTTTCTCTTGTCTTCACAAATCCTTTTCCCTTATTTTCGTAATTTTTCTTTTTCCTCGTTCTATTTTTTTTCTTTTGGGGAAGGGTGATCAAACGGAAAGTAAAAATGAGGTGCTTTTTGGTGTGAATTGGTATCATGTGTTTGTCTTCTGTCAATGTCGTCTTGTTTTTATGTCATGAAGTGCACCTTGTGTGCTTGCAGTTTTCTGATACAAGATCAAATATACAACAC
The DNA here is from genome assembly GCF_002878395.1 of Capsicum annuum. Taxonomy (NCBI): domain Eukaryota; kingdom Viridiplantae; phylum Streptophyta; class Magnoliopsida; order Solanales; family Solanaceae; genus Capsicum; species Capsicum annuum. The sequence continues at coordinate 190,396,364 of NC_061120.1, read as the reverse complement.
AGATTCAAGAGATCTACAAGATTAAAAACAATAGAGAATCAAAGGCCCCACTCAGCTTCTCTATGTTTTCAAGACAACAACAACAATATTTAATAAAGTAGACAGAGAATAAAAGATTACAAGGACTATAGTGAATCGAAGAGGCCCCACACGGCTTCACTATGTCAACACATATACAACAATATTACATCAACAAGAAAGTTATGGGTACATTAACAACTACAAGAAACCAACGGATTCAACAAGATACAAGATACATAGTTAGACCAAATGAAGGAAAAATCTTAAGAACCCAAGAATTGTTACACTCTTGGACCCTTAACACCATCTGCGATACAAACCTAACTCTACGTTGACACAAGAGGGCCTTTACCTCCTCTAAACACCAACGTTTCAAGCTAATGTGCAAACACAAGTGAATCGACACTTGTATCTACCCTAGTTTCGGTTGGAACTCTCTCTCACAAGACTAGAGAGAGAACTTTAAGTGTTACAAGTTTCAAGTCTTAAAAATAATCAATTAAGGAGCAAAAGACCTAAAATGTTCTATTTATATTACATCTCAAACAAAAGGTGAAAAGACAAAAATGCCCTTTAATGACCAAGTGAACATTAGGCACCTATGTGTGCCCATTATGGATGATTTTGGAGTCTCCATCACACTTAATGTGTGCACCTTCTCTGCTGAGTTCAACAAGCTAAAAAATATGTCCACCTATGAGGTCGTACTCGTATCATCCTCTCCACCTTGAAAGGAGTTTGACCTCAAACTCACAGCTTCATCAACCTCATGGCTCCTCCATAGAATCACCTCCTCATTTTCTGTCCCAAAGTTTTAAGGCTTAGCCAAGGGTTCCTTGAGTTTATCAAGCATGTATTGGTGAGAATGTTCCTTGGTGTCTCTCCTAGGAAGCACATGATCATGTACTTACAAACAAAAAAAGGCGGTACTAGGCAAAATGATAGTACCTACGTTAGTGAGAAGTAAAGGATTCCCGAGGGTAAGTCCCAAAAGTAAGGACCCCTTGTCTCTTTTCTCCTTGGTTCCCTCCTCTTCTCCTCTACTCCCACTCTCGGCCTCTCCCTTTCTCTCCTTCTTTCTTTTTCCTCCAACTCTCTTACTTGTTGACTAACTTCGGCTACTTGTATTGGTGAGAGAGTGTGGAGCGTATACCTTTGGCTATGGAGATCCAAAGTGTAGCTATTGGTTCGTCCATCATGCACGGTAGCTCTATCATACTGCCATGGTCTCCCCAAAAATAGGTGGCATACTTGCATAGGAATAACATCACACAACACTTTGTCAAAGTAGTTGCCTACCTTGAACCATATCACCACTTGTCGGTTTACCTTTAGCTCACCACACTCATTTAGTCATTGAAGGTTGTATGGGCTGGAATGAAGGATAGTGGGAATCCTCAAAACATCAACCAATGTACTACTAGCAATATTAGAGCAACTACCTCTATCAACAAGCATAGAACACACAACCCCTTTAATAAGGCATTTAGTGTTAAAAAGGTATTCCCTTTGACTAGGATCACCCAAAACCTTACTAATCATGGCCTTTCTCACTACGAAGCATGGCACTTCAACCTCACCATCACACGGCCAAGAATCCTCCTCCTCCCCTTCCTTTGGCCTCTTGGGTTTTACCTCCTCTCCACCTTGAGATTGATCATTAATCTCCTTCGGTTCAAGTTCCACCTCCTCCCCAAGAAAATACAATGTCCCTTCCCTTAGAATTATATTTCTCCTATTCGGACACTCACTAGCCTTGTGTCCCCAACTTTGGCATGTAAAACATTGAAAGCCTTTAGAATTAGGAAAGGAATATGGTTTAGCTTCATTTCTCGTAGAGTACCTTTGGTGAACCTTATTCTCAGCTTGGGCAACCTTGGCCTCGGGTTGCTTCACTTTGGATGGATCATTCTTGTCATGGTGCCAACCTGAGGGTGATTGGACTTTGAACTTGGACCCCGGTTTCTCCCGCAACTCTTTTTTAATTTCCAATGCAGCTTGGAAGATGGCATCAAGGGTGTCGAACTTGTGAAGTATCAAACGTGAAGCAATATCTCTATTCAACCCCACCTTGAATTGAATGATGTAATAACTCACTTGTTCCCTTCTATGATCAAGTTTCAAGATGAGTTATTGGAACTCATCGTAGTAAGCCACGATGCTTTTGTTTCCTTGCCTCAAGTTATACAACTTAGCAATGAGCTCTTGATAATATCTTTTGGGTAGGTACCTTTGTATCATGAGGTACCTTAGCCGAAACCAAGGAGAGGGTTGCCCCTCTACCAAAACATTACCAAAACGCTTAACATACTCCCACCATGTATTAGCATAACCCTCAAAGTGAGCAATCGTGTAGCAACTCTTCTTCTCCTCGGTAAGATGATTGACTTTAAAGACCCCATCTCATGCGGATTCCCATGCAAGAAACTCTTTGTGATCGCTCTCACCCTTAAAGATTGGAAGCCCTATTTTGATGGTATTTAGTCCTACTTCACGGTTTTGGTTCCCTTGTTGGTTCTAATGACCAACTCTTCCTTCTCGGCCATGAACCTTCCTTAGATCAACATGTCTACCTCATACATCTCCCCTCCCCTCCTAAATAACCATCATCAAACGGTCCATATACCTTATGTTAGATAGGTCTATTTGGGTTAAGTGGAGCTTGTATTGGTGGGTTTGTATGTGGTGGATAATAAGGTCTTTGGTCAAGTGGAGTTTGATATGGAGGGCTTGGGTTGTGGGGTGGCATTTGGATTCCAAGTCCTTCTTGTTGGACTTGGTGAAGTGGTGGTTGGATTGGCCTCTCATGGTCTCGGGTGAGGGAGTATAGTGGAGTTTGATTTGTGACATTGGTGGGTTATCTCAGTGGATGGAACATTTGGTGCAAGGCCTCGGGAGTAGTGGTCGGGGAAATGTGTTGAGGGGTGGAAGGTCAACTTCTATGACTTTCCACACGCTATAATCTCCCACTCATTAATACAATATCCGTATCTAGTTTCTCAAGACCCACATTGAACCTAGACACATCTCGGGACATAGTTTTAAAGTGAGCCAAAATGAGATTGATGGCATTACTATCCATTATTTGAGCATTTGAAGCCTCGGGTTCCATTGTGATGGTATCGAAATTAATCCTTAAAGTTATGGTCCAACAAGTCACCAAATCAGTCCACTATGTTACACACAACATTACAACACAAAACCTACAAAACAAAACATATGTTATTTCAAACAACCTCACTATTCTCTCACTCACGTTATGGCCTCACACTTGATGTCACAAATGTTTGCAAGTCGGCTTGTAGTTGTGGTGAGCTGAAGAGTAAGTATACTCCTTAGTCAGAATGAATTCTTTGTTGGACGACTCAAGTAAATAATATTCGAACTTGAACCAATAAGCACTACGATTATAAAAACGACAAAAGCACAAAAGAAACGTAGACACAAACAATGGATTCAAAGGACTAACTAGTAAGACTTTACTAGTTTGTTAATTAATTCTAGGATCAACTAATGAAACAAAGAATCAACAATTAGAAACTAGAAAATCCAAATTTGAGCTCAATATTGACGTTAACAGTAGCAAGTGGTGATGTGGCAGCAAGCAATTGTCTCGGGCCCACACAATTTAGTCACGATTTTTGAATCTTCAACTTTCACACATTTTAGAATTGGAGGACAATTGGTTTTTGGAGGAAAAAATACAAGTCTTTGAGTCATTTGTAAGTTTAATCTCAAAAGATGATCTTGACTTGTACTAATTCCACCAAACAAGGCTCCTTGATTTAAGGATAGTAGTTGGAAAAGTTGATCTCAAGTCTAGGAGATGATGGTTCAAGTCTTCTCACAAACAACTTTACAACTTTTGTCTTACAACTTTTTGGATCTATTTTTTTACTTTTTGTTGTCTTAAGTTGTAAGAATAGATGAAGAACAACATGAACATATCAACAATCCTTCAAGAACATAACAACGACTTCTCAAGATCACAACAACAACAACACCAATCAGCCACCAATCTTCAACAACAAGGTTCAACACAAGGCCAACTTCAAGTCACCACAACAATAGTCAATATTACAAGCTCAATTTTAGATCTAGAAAATTTAGTGTTGGTGAGAAAGGATCCAATACTACAAACACACTAAACAAGTAAAATACCACTAGATCTAGTCACAAAACATTCGGCCAAGACATATCAACAACAAGTTCTACACCTCTCGGCCAAGAACACAAACACAAGAACACTTTTTTTTATAACAAGCAAGCCCAAGATTTGATCTTATAGGAACAAGATCAAGCCATGCTCTGATACCAAATGATACAAGATCTAACAAACAACACGGATTCAAGAGATTCTTTTTTTTTTATAACAAGCAAGACCAAGATTTGATCTTGTAGGAACAAGATCAAGCCATGCTCTGATACCAAATGATACAAGATCGAACACACAACACATATTCAAGAGATCTGCAAGATCAACAACAATAGAGAATCAAAGGCCCCACTCAGCTTCTCTATGTTTTTAAGACAACAACAATAATATTTAACAAAGTAGATAGAGAATACAAGATTACAAGGACTATAGTGAATCGAAGAGGCCCCACATGGCTTCACTATGTCAACACATAAACAATAAGATTTCAACAACAAGAAAGTTATGGGTACATTAACAACTACAAGAAACCAACGGATTCAACAAGATACAAGATAAACAGTTAGACCAAATGAAGGAAAAATCTTAAGAACCCAAGAATTGTTACACTCTTGGACCCTTAACACCATCTGCGACACAAACCTAACTCTACGTTGACACAAGAGGGCCTTTACCTCCTCTAAACACCAACGTTTAAAGTCAATGTGCAAACACAAGTGAATCCACACTTGTATCTACCCTAGTTTCAATTGGTTTTCACTCTCACAAGACTAGAGAGAGAACTTTAAGTGTTACAAATTTCAAGTCTTAAAAATAATCAACTAAGAAGAAAAAGACCTAAAATTTTCTATTTATATTACATCTCAGATAAAAGATGAAAAGACAAAAATGCCCTTTAATGACCAAGTGAACATTAGGCACCTATGTAGTTCCCATTATGGATGATTTTGGAGTTTCCATTGCACTTAACATGTGAACCTTCTTGGTTGAGTTCAACAAGCTCAAAAATATGTCCATCTATGAGGTCGTATTCGTATCAGTTTGGGAGCTGCAAGAGTAACACATCAAATTGATTGCATGTGGAACAACGTGAAGGATGGGAGTTTTGAAGCGTAAGATCTAAGGAGGAAATTTACAACATTATTATTTATTGATAATGGTATTAGATTCATAAATGTTAACAGGTGCAAAATTGCATTTGAGAATACTAAACAGGAAAGTGAGGTTTCGCAACTCAAACTGGAGAATTACCTCAAGGTTCTCTTCAAGATCGTATAATAGTTTCTTATCTTTTGCATCTATGTTGTCATTATTGTAATCATCCCATATCTATGTCTCATTCTTCTATTGGTCTTTACAGGTGAAAAATCAAGGTTCGCCTACTGAGATTGAGGACCGACCTGAATATAGTAATATGAATTCTGATATTGAGTAGAAAGTGATAGGTATCGTGGTTAGACAATGCCATCAGAAAGTCCGTCAATGCAGTGACATGATTTAGCATATTAAGTATGTAATGAAAAGAGATGGGAACAAGAGGAAGCAAATTCAATCGGTTTTTCTTTATATCACTAATTATTATGTTAAAAAAATAGAGTCATAGATCTTCAGTTCTACATTGTAATCTATTTTCAGAGTTTTCTTAATGCAAGTATCAAAAATTATCTCTATTTTAATTTGTTCGTCTTACTTTTTTCTTTTGTCTGTTTCAAGAAAAGTGTTTCTTTCCATTTTAGAAACTTTTAAATTTAACTTTAATAATAAAGATAATATTCAAAAAGAAACTCTCTTAATTTGCTAAAATGAGACGAAAAAAGTAGCAATTTAACTTCAAAATTCTCATTAGCTATAGAATTTTTTATGCTCACATGGTTCACCGATTTCATCGACTAGCACAAAAGAGTGATTTAATTGATATGAGGTGCGCTTGAAGTGGGGGATGTATTTCCCTATTGGGTTGGGCCTTTCCCATAAGGTCCCCACTATTGGGGAAGAAGCCCTCTTGCTATCCATATGTGGGGTGCCATCTTAGCCTTCCTTGACCACGATCACTCCCTCACCTATACGTTTGTGATCGGCCTCAACTCTGTATCGATCACGATTATTTCAAATCACAAATTTGTAAAGTCTTTATTTTTTTAATCATTTGCCAAATCAAACACTTTCACATAGATTGAAGCGAACAGAATAGTTGATTCTGTCCATCCAAGATTGTGGGTTTTATGAACAAGTTTGTTTAGGTATCCTAAACCCATATATTCAAGGAAAAATCACTTTTATATATATATATATATATATATATATATATTTAGAAAATATCTATCATCTATAACAATTAAAAAAATCCTTATATAATAATTATAATTGTTATGATTTGAGCCTAGGCTCTAGACGTAACGGACAACTCAGACCAATGAAGACCTGAGAGAACCTCTCAGTATAACATCATGAGCATTTCATTTTGAACATGTAATAAAACATTTGCGGAAGAATAGCCCATTAAGGAAATCCATTTAAAACATATTGAAATTTATACAAGTTTGAAATAAAAAAATTTTGATCACATCTACGTAAATCTACGACGCCTCTAACATATGAATAAGAAATTGACGTCAGGACATGGCCACGATCATACCATAAAAATAAAAATGAAAAGTCTAACATGAAAATCATATTGTCTTTCAAAATATGGAGGGCTCAGCACTTGTTGAAGCTGTCTCAAGGAGTTTCTGCTGCTGCACAGAATCATGAAAAAATATCTCCGAACCTACATCATGAAAAAATGTAGCATCCGATGATGGTCAGTACGACGACTACTAGCATACAACTCAAGAAAAAGGAAAAAATAATTTATAAAGCAAGTTGTAAAATGCGTAGTATAAATCACAATAGAGAAAAATATGAGATAAGGAACTCAAAACACAAAAACATAATTATTTATTAACTTTATTCATGGGCTAAGCAGTTTCACTGATCTTGGGCAACCCATGAGCTACATTGGTTCGGTACTCTCAAAATCGGTTAGTCCCCATTTCATATTTTCCACATGAATTGAGATGAACATCATTTAGCAATCATGTCATATCGTCCTCATAGAGAAAACATGAATAAGGTTATCCTATTAGGGAGCGAACCACCCCTACGGCGGCAAAATATAGGTTTCAGGTGTTGTTAACTAGAACTTAGAACTTTTTTCGTGAACTACATAATCCTCTTAAAACTCAATTAAAATATTTTTCATAAACATTTATCCATAGCGTCTTTCTTTAAGACATGCACATCTGGGTATCATCATATCAAGACTTATAAATCATCTATATCATGCCAAAATTACCTTCATAAAATATTATTGACTCTTAGCCCCGTCATTCAAAATCATAAACATAATCATGGTTAAATTTTTATAAGAATATTAAAACATGTCATAAAGTTCAATAATTTCATCAGTTCAAAGGATGAGTGACATACCCTTTAGCATTATTTTTATTATTTTTGAATTCATAAATTACTTTAAAAGATTTCGTAGGGAAGATTAGTATCAGTCTCTGCACCGTTAAAAAAAATCCTATGGAAATATTTTTGAAAAAAACATCCTAATTTTGTTTAGTTATTAAGATATGTTAATTTTGAGTCATTTCTCTGCACTGGGTTATCAGATGATTTCTTACTTATTTTTTTGAACTTCAAAATCAAATTCTATTTTGTGAAAAATTATTTAGTTGTCAATTTGTTTGAACACTATCTATAAGTGGTATCAAAGAGAAATTTTGCTTCTAAATGTTCAAAGTAATTGAATCTTATGAATGCAATGCATAGTTTAATACTATCTAAGGATGCATTGAAAACTTTTGATTATCATAGAAAGAAAGCATTCAACACAAAATGGAACAAAAATTATAGCATTTTTGTGTAAAGATCAATTAAAGCTTCAGTCTAACAAAATAAAATGTTGGACACTTATGGATAGGAGTGGACATTTGGTTTGTTCGATTTGATGGTTTAATATCGATTCGATTTTTTAATTTTTGACTTGACAAAAATGACAACCTTAATCGAACTTAAATAAATTCAGTTTGGTTTAATTTCTATAAATTTGATTCGGTTATTTTACATTTTTATTTCGATTTTGAAGACTTAAGTAGTGAGCCTTTTTTTTTTTATCATGATTGAGCTTTTGAAATTGGTGATTTTTTAGAAAAATAATTTTTTCAAACCTAATTTTTATTCTCAAATATAAATAGCTCAATATGCATGAAATGAAATGAAATAACCATTTTTACCAAAAAAAAAAAAGAGAAATGAAATAACCATAAGTTTAACATAATATATAACTGCATTATGCATACGTTTGCATAAACAGTCCACAAAATAATACAAAAGTCATAAAAATAATCCATAAACCAATTACTACAGGCTGTTCTACATAAATAATTTATAGAACAGTAAAATAGTCCATAAAATAGTCCACAGTCACCACCATCAATCTATAAAACAAGTACCACAGTCCACCAAAATAGCCACCAGTCCAGAGCTCACAAAACGGTCATAACAGTTCATCAAATAGTCACCATAGTCCACAAAACGGTCATCTACAGTCCAAGAAAATTAAAGTTTAAAAATTGAAGTTTTCATTCAAGAAAACTGATTTCAAACCAAGAAAATAGTAAAATTAGAAGTAGAAGAACTGAAGAAGAAGAAGAAGAAGAAGAAGAAGAAGAAGAAGAAGAAGAAGAAGAAGAAGGAGGAGGAGGAGGAGGAGGAGGAGGAGGAGGAGGAGGAGGAGGACACAAAAACACACTTACCCAAAATCAACCACAATCCATATTTGCTTATTGATACCTACACATCAATAATGCTAGACTCAGTTTCACTACAAATCATTTCTGAAAAAATATGAGACGCTTGTTAATTGATATGCAATATAAATAAAAAAATTATTTTTGATATAATGAATACAAAATCATAAAATTCTTACCAACTTCAAGTTGCTCAAGATATTCTAAAACTTCCTCGATATTAATTGAAAAATGTTCAGGTCTAAGCCACTCTTGAAGACATATAAGAGAATGCACTAGTTTAGGAGTCAATGAACTCCTAAAAGGATCAATAACACGATCTTCCGTGTTAAATGCACATTCAGATGTGACACTGGAAATGAAAATGGCTAACATATCACGATTCATCTCTGCGATAATGGAAAATCTTGCCTCATTAACTTTCTACCAATCGAATATATCTATATTTTTTAATCGAACTCAATTTCTTCAAGAAGATATTTTTTCAACTAGATTTAATGCTTGAACCTCCACTAATTTCTTGATGCTTCTCAAATTATTATTTTGTGCTTATTATTTCTCTTCTTTGAAAGCTTTCATAACCACTTACAGATGAAGAGTTTCCAAAATAAGAAGAAGCAAATCAAGATGAAGAGCTTTTTGATTTCTTAACATAATGATCAAACAAGGTTTTCATATATGTCTCCACTGAATCGGATAACTTATCTCCAATTTTTTTTTCCAAACATGTCCATAATTGCAAAAGAAACATATTCAAGTTTGTTGCGGGGATTCAACACAGATGAAATAAATATCATTTTATTCATTTTCTTAAGATCACCCCAATAGTTTCTGAACTTTTTCCTCATATTTGTTGCCATTTTTTTTTCAAATTAGAATCTTCATGTTCTATCATCTCTTTCAAAATTAAATCAAGCTCAACAATTTTCATAAAGTGCACACTGTTAGTAGCATATTCTGAACCAGAAACTTTCAATGTAAGATCATAAAATATTTTCAAAAATTTTATCATGGCCCTTACTTTTTTCAGTCCTCACTTGTAAAGCACCTGCACTAGTTCCATCTTCACATGAAGTGGTATGAAGATAATCTAAAAAATCATTATCATATAAACTATATCTTTCAAATTCAAGCTCAAAATGTTGTGTTATTTCAAGCATCAAGTATGTAGAGTTCCAACGAATAGGAACATCTAAACATAAATATATCTTTCAAGTTATCAAATTAGATTCACAACATTCTTTGAACTTTTTAACTCTCGCAGCAAATTGTTTAACATACCCCACAGCTTGTCTCCCTCGCTTGACAAACTTATCAATTTTTTTTAATCCACCTTGCATAATAAGATTAAGAATGTGCCATACACCCACATGAAGATGTTGATCCTCCATTGTGTTAGTTCCCCAATTACTTAATTGGTTATACATTTTAATAACTATAACATCGTTGGAACTAACATTATCAACTATAATATTAAAAACAGTATTCAAACTCCATTCAAGCAAACAGTTAGTAATTAAAGCAGTCATATAAACACATTTATGACAGGAAATTGGATAGATATTTATCACTATTTTATGCAATTTTCAATTTTAATCTATAATGTTAGTTGTTAGACACATGCAGTTAATTTTTTGAATAGACGTCCAAGTATCTGTCGTAAGATAAACTTTTGGACGTTTTCCCTGTAAACCTTTTCAAAACTTATTTTTCTTCATATAGAACTGATAACTATCTCTTGTCAAGATCCTATGAGAAGGAATATGAAAGTGTGGGGCTTTGACTATCATGAAATTTTTACAGTCTTCCTTTTCAACAAAACTAAATGGCAACTCATCAACAACTATCATTTGGGCTATAACTTTCCTACTTCATCCTTGATCAAATGTCCAAGTTCCCAAAAGCCTTTACTTTTCACTCGCAAAAGGTTGTAGAATTATTAATTTTGTTTAACTATCATTAACAACAACATTCGAGTAGTAAGGACATAACCTTAGCATATGATTATTCATCGATGAAGTACAATTAGAACTTGAAGCAGTTGCATACAGTTTTTCACAATACTTACATTTTGCTTTGTTAGCTCTAATTTTTTTGTCAGTGATCTTGTCAAACCACTGCCAACATTTGCCCTAGGTTCCATGACATTTCTTTTCTTTGAAGGTTCGACTTCAATGGCAGTTTCAACTTCATTTGGATATGAAATTGAAATGTTTTCATTTGATTCTCCACTTCACTTACCCTACTTTATTCTAAGAAAAAAACTTTTTATTCATTAGTTCTTAGCCTTTAGACTTAAACTATCAATTTAAATAAAAAAAAAAAAAAAGAAATATTGAATCAAACATATTTTTAAGGTTGACTGGTCGCCAAAATGACTGATCGCCAAAAAAGTGGTCACCGAAACTTGTCCTTACTTTATTGTCAACGAAAGCTGGTCAAGCTGACTGATCTTCGGTCAGTTGAGCCTTGTCAGTGGTCGTCAAAACTTGTCCTTACTTTGTTTTCACCAAAAACTATTTAGGTGTCAGTAGTCATCGAAACTTGTTCTTACTTCGTTGTTACTAAAAATTAATTGGGTTGATTGATTTCTGATCAGTTGAGCCTTGTTAGTGGTCATCGGCTCAGCACCTACAAAATTCCTTATCACTTTTCATAGTAATCACCGCCTTCGATCGGTTGAGTTGAACTGGGGGTAGTCATGGAGGCATCGTTGTGTGTTTGTAGCAAAAAAGTAGTTAGTTTATCAGAATCAAAGTAAACAAGATAATAGTAAATAAGATAATAATGGCCCTTTCTTTGGTGATAGAAGATCTAATTGTAGAAAGAATCAAAACTAAAGTTGAGGATAACTCTTTTTTGACCTATATTCCTAATTACGAATCAAGAAGCCTTTATCACCCACTCGTGAGAGGTCAGAGCCCAGAGGATGGAGGCTACGCTGAACTGAATGACAGAATGTTGATTGTTGAATACCCCACAGTTTGTCTCACTCGCTTGACAGACTTATTAATTTTCTTCGATCCACCTTGCACAATAAGATTAAGAATGTGTCATACACTTCACATGAAGATGTTGATCCTTCATTGTGTTAGTTCCCCAATTACTTAATTGGTTATACATTTTTATAACTATAACATCATTCAAACTAACATTATCAATTGTAATATTAAAAACAGTATTCAAACCCCATTCAAGAAAACAGTTAGTCATGAAAGCAGCCATATCAATACCTTTATGACAAGAAATTGGATAGATATTTATCATTATTTTATGCAATTTTTAATTTTAATCTATAAAGTGAGTTGTTAGACATATGTAGTTAATTTTTTGTATAGACGCCCAAGTATCTGTCGTAAGATAAACTTTTGGATGTTTTTCTTGTAAACCTTTTTCAAAATTTGTTTTTCTTCATATAGAACTGATAACTATCTCTTGTCAAGATCCTACGAGAAGGAATATGAATGTGTAGGGCTTTGACTATCATGAAATTTATAAAATCTTCCTTTTCAACAAAACTAAACGGCAACTCATCAACAACTATCATTTGGGCTATAACTTTCCTACTTCGTCCTTGATCAAATGTCCAAGTTCCCAACAACCCTTACTTTTCACTTGCAAAAGATGGTAGAAATGTTAATTTTATATAACTTTCATCAACAATAAAATTCGAGTAGTAAGAACATAACCTTAGCATATGATTATTCATTGATGAAGTACAATTAGAACTTGAAGCAATTGCATACAGTTTTCCACAATACTTATATTTTGCTTTGTTAGCTCCAGTTTTTTGTCAATGATCTTGTCAAATCACTACCAACTTGGCCCTAGGTTCCATGACATTTATTTTCTTTGAAGGTTCGACTTCAATGGCAGTTTCAACTTTATTTGGATATGAAGTTGAAATGTTTTTATTTGATTCTCCACCTTCACTTACCCTACTTTATTCTAAGAAAATAAAACTTTTTATTCATTAGTTCTTAGCCTTTAGACTTAAACTATCAATTTAAATAAAAAAATCAAAAAAAGAAATACTTAATCAAACATATTTTCAAGGTTGACTGGTTTCCAAAATGACTGATCGCTAAAAAAGTGGTCGTCGAAACTTATCCTTACTTTATTGTCAATGAAATCTGGTCAAGTTAACTGATTTTCAGTCAGTTGATCCTTGTCAGTGGTTGTCGAAACTTGTCCTTACTTTGTTTTCACCAAAAACTATTTGGGTGTAAGTGGTTGTCGAAACTTATCCTTACTTTGTTGTCACCAAAAATTGATTGGGTTGATTGATTGCCGATCACTTAAGCCTTGTCAGTGGTCACTGGCTCATCACCTAAAAATGCCTTATCACTTTTCATAGTAATCGCCGCCTCTGGTCGGTTGAGTTGGACTGGTGGCAGTCATGGAGGCGTCGCTGAACTAACTCGTTAGAGGTCAGAGCCCAGAGGACGGAGGCTTCATTAAACTGAATGATAGAATGTTGATTGTTGAATACTATAGTTATTACTTATTATATTGAATAATGAGTAGGGACTTGATTTGAGGTGGGTTAATGCACCTCAATGTTGTTATCCGAGCTTATTTAGCCTTGTTTTGAGGACAACTTGGGTACTTAATATGTTAATGATGATATAATTAAGCATATAGGTGTTTTAAGTATTTGATTACAATGTTAAAGGTGTCTTTCAAACAAGTTGGTACTCAATTTGGTCACTTAGAGTTCAAATGAAAAAATTAGTGTTACTAGCTTGAGCTAGGTGATTGTCTAGTTGATCACAATGGATTCTAGTAAGTGTAATGAGTTCCTAATGGTATTATTGTGTAATTATATGTGGAAAAACTTTTTTATAATGTTCATGATTCAATTGAATCAAGCCAAGAGTCAAAACACTAAGCTAAAGATTAATCAGACGAAACTAGTTCTTAGCTTAAGTTTCTAGTTCATTGTCTTGAATGTTGTGTTGTTTTGAGCTCTAATCTGTGGTATTTTATGTTATAGGATTCTTGGTGATTTGATTATGATGATATTTGAATAATGAAAAAGCTGGAAATCAAGTGAAAATAACACAACAAAGCTTGGGATTGAAGGAAAAAAAAGCACAAGACGAGTTTATGAGTCAAGAAGGAGTTTCTAGTGTGTCCTTGCGATAGAGGAGCGTCGCGGACCATACTCCTTGGGAATGGACAGATTGACGCACACCCTATTTGATGGGAATGATCAAGTCACCAGTACCTCACTCCCTAGGAATGAAAAGGGTGGCGTGACCCCTACTCCCAACACGGCTAAAATTTTCCTCCTATAAATAGGACACTTAAACTTGATGTTGTACACCTTGGACATCTTTGAAGCTTGGAGAGGGGATGAAAAACACTTAAATTAGGGTTTTTATTTCTTTACTTTAATTTATTTGTGGATTATATTATGTATTCATTGGTCTTGATTGCGGTTATGTCCATTAGTGGCTAAAAGCCTCATTTCCAGGGTTAGGCCAAGAACATGATTACTATTGCTTTAATTGATTTAGTTTTGATTCCCTATCATATTTGGTTATTTATTTATGCTTTTTATGACTACTTTCAGGATTTACGACCCTTAGAATATATTCATTGTCGTCTTTTTTATCTCGAGAGGGGGAATAAGAGCATAGAAATGGGGGTAAATAGAGTAAGGTTCTTATTATTTTATCAAATAAGGAATTTGAATTAGCATCTAGGATAGAGATATACCTAAAAGCCTTATTTGGTTCACTACAGGATAAAATATAAATGCGTTTAGCTTAGTTCTCACATCCCTGCTCAAGGATGTAGTTGTGGGGCTAAGTTAGATAAGTGATTAGAGGCTTGAGAGACCATAATCATAATATCAACCTCGTGCATCAACAACCAGGATAAGTAATCTAACCAATGAATTTCAATAGCTTAGTATGATAGTTCACAGTGCTTTAACCATGGATTTCTCCATCAAGCTCTTACTTTATTGCGTTGTTTAATTAAATTTCCAATTTATAACCCACAAACTCTTTTGATTACTTTCACATCAAATTAATCTCAATTGTGAACTAAAATTAGATAGTTGTCAACAGAAGTCTCTGAGGGATCGATATTTAGCTTTTTATAAGGATACTGTATTACTTGGTGAGACCACGTACACTTGCATGTGTGTTTGGGAGCAACAACTTTCTGGCATCATTGTCGGGGACTTGTAAATTGGCAACTAAAAAGTAGTTAGTTTAAATTTTTAGATTTGTTTGGTTCTTTATGCTTGGTTTTGGTATTGAATTTGCAGGAAACATGTTTGCAGACTAATAAGCTGGCAAGAGATAGGGAATTAGTTGAACCAATCCCCAAACCTGAGAAAAGCTTTCACCAATTGAGGAGAGAAACAGTCCTTCTCTTTCATATTCCACAAATTCAAGAGGAACAAGACAATCTTTCTCTCATGGATGAATATCCACCAACCCGCAGGACAGGTCGCAAAGTGGCAATCCCAATTTTGATGAATTTGACCTCTCTTTTTCAAAAATCGGCTGCTGAAGGTAACTTTGAGCTGAAATAGAACATGGTACAACTTTCGATCAGCAGTGGACAGTTTATGAGGCCTTCACATGAAGACCTATAAGTCCACCGGTAGAATTTCTTAGAGATCAGTGACACATTCATCCCAGCGGGCTTATCAACTGACTATATTAGGCCGACACTTTCCCCATTTTTACTATTGGGGGAAGCAAAGAAGTGGTTGAACGTGGATCCAGAAAGTTCAATCACACCTGGGATGACTTACCCAATAATTCCTCATCCAATTATTTCCATCTGGCAAGACTGTGCAGTGAGATTGTAAGCTTCAAATAGAAGCCAGATGAAAACTTATATCATGAATGGGAGAGGTTCAAAGCTCTTCTTCGGGACTGTCCACATCTTTAATAGTCCAATGAGGTACTAGCTCACACTTTTGTTGAGGCACTTGATCACAACATGAAAATTTTGCTAGATTCAGCTGCAGGTGGTCAAGCATTGGAATTGACGTATAACGAGCTATACACCTTATTGAACTAAATTGCACAAGGGAATCCCGAGTAGTATGATGACTCAAGAAGTGCTCCAAAGAAGGTTGCAGGTGTGTTGGATGTTAACCAATTTACTGCTATATCAGCTCAGATTGTTACGCTATAAATCAGTTGACTACTCAACTCAGCAATATGAAATTGGGGGTTACATAGCCTGCAGCAACAGCTAATGCAATTCATCAGAAAAAATACTTGGTGTGAGGTTTGTGGCAATGGTGGTCATTATGCAGCTATGTGTGGTGCAAATCCTAAGTCAGTTATATTTGTAGGCACTCAAAGGCTGAATTATGGGAATGCCTACAATCAAAAGTGGCAGACTCAGCCACCAATTCCATCATGGAACTATCAACAGAAACAGGTTCAAGAAAATCAAGCCACAACACAAACTAGCAATATGGAAGAGATGCTGAAACATATTATAGCTGCTCAATAGTTGTCAACAGATATGAAGAGGCAGCAGATGCTAACAAAGAACTTGGAGATGCAGGTTGGGCAAATACAGCAGGCACAAAATGCCAGGCCTCAAGGTGGTTTGCCAAGTGATACTTAATCTTTTAAACAAGCAACGACAATCACTTTGAGAAATGGTAAAGATCTCAATGAAGAACCTCCAAAGAAAACTAAGGAGGTAGATGAGGAGTTGGTTCCTAAGCAGGTAGATGACAAAGTTTCTAAAATTTGAGAAAGTCTGAGTACTCAAAAACTAAAGTTGTTGAACAGGAGAAGCATGGACCACCACTACCTTTCCCACAGAGGCTTAGAAAAGCAAAGAAGGATGCATGCTTCAAGAAATTTTGTGAGATAATTAGAGAGCTTTATATTAACCTCTCTCTTTTAGATGTTTTGCAGGGAATGCACAAGTATGCTTAGTACTTAAAGGACATGGTCACTAACAAAGTTAAGCTGCAGGATGTTGAGACAGTAGCACTCACTGAGGAATGTAGTTCTATGGTGATGCAGAAGATGCCCAAAAAGCTCAAAGATCCTGGGAGTTTCATGCTCTTTATTCAAATTGGAAATAGTGAGGTGGTTTATGCACTTGGTGATTTGTGGAAAAATATTAATTTGATGATTCTCTCCTTGTTTAACCCTTTTGGCTTGGGAAAGCCGAGATCGATCTTTGTAATACTCTAATTGATAGACCAGACTCTAGCCCGTCCTGAAGGAATCATAGAGGATGTTCTCATCAAGGTTGGTAAGTTTATTATTCCTATTGATTTTATTGTTTTAGATTTTTAGGTATATGAAAGAGTGTCAGTCATCTAAGGACGTCTATTCTTGGCTATAGGAGGAGCATTGGTAGATATGAGAGAGGGTACGCTCACAATAAAGCTGGATGATGAAGAGATAGTTTTTAAAGTGTACAAACCACTCAACACACTATCCCACTACAAATATTTGTGCATGATTACAGTGACTGAAGGGGATAAGTGTGGGGTGGTGGAGTTTAGTTCACCTAAGACCTCTTCAGACTTCCTCATTGAGTTGTCCAAGACACAACTACCCCAGCCCAAAATGATGCAAATTGATAATCCTAAAAAGGCTATTATTGAGAGAGTTGTTAACCTTGATAGTTCACACTCAAGAGGTAAGAAATGAATTATAAGATGGCCTCCAAGTAGGAGGAAGAGAATGAAAAGAAATAGATAGTCGAAGATTGGGTCGTGTCGCGATACTAAATCAGGCATTGGTTGGGAGGCAACCCAAGTTAAGGTGTGTTTTATTTTCAGTATTTTAGTTTTTACTTCACTAATTTTTTATTTTTTTTTTTGAGTCACAGGTTGATAGAAAGTCTTAGTACTAAAAAACCTGAGCTAAGGAGCATGGCAAACACTGAGTGTTGGGTCTCCGGACCCCCTTGATGTATAAAGATGCTACTAGCTAGGACTAAAGGCCTCAGGGAGTATTTCTATCTCTACTTTTAAGTACACTTTAGGGACAAAGTAGATTTTTAAGTGTGGGGTGGGGAAATTCCCATTTTTAGGAGTAATTTAAAAAAAATATGTTAGGAATAAGTGGGATGTCCTTACTGGTGCTATATTTGACTGTATAAGGCAAGTGTTTTGGTTGTAAAAAATATGTTGATTGTATGAATTGCTACTTTTGAGACTCCTAGGCTCATAATTATGACTCTTGTACTTTTTGGCTTAATGGTGAATTCATGTGATTTTTTGATTAAGAGTCTATGAAGATCCTACTCGAGTTGATCATATGTCATGTGTGTGTGAGGTGTTTATGTATTCCTTGGTTCATATGACATCTAGAAGTTGCTTGGTGTGTATGCAAAATGAAATAAAAAGTGTGGCTTTAGGAGATGATATAGGCATTTCTTGGATAGGCATGTTTATACCCTTTTTCTGACCTACCATTGTGCATAATCCTAGTTAACCCGTAGCATGTATCCCCTTCTTTGATGGACCTTAATTTGATCCAAATCTCCTAAGCACTTAGTGTAAAACAAATTGAGTTAAGGAGTTTGAATTCAAGTAGGATAAAGGTAAAAGTGAACCACTAAAGTAATAGTGATTGGTGTGTACAATTATGTGATGTGATTAGGAGTTAGAGAAATTTGTGCTAAAGAAATTCTTATGTTTAGCCCAACTGTATTACAATGAACCTGTTTTGGCCCTAGTCCTCCTTGGACATTGTGCACCTTAACTAAGATAAATTGCTTAAGTTGATGGTGGCTATCATAGGGGTGTGTAACATAAAGTTCGTGTGAAGAAGGGCAAAATTGAATCATGAATAAATAAAAAATACTCTCACCATAGCGTATGTGAATAATTTTAATGAGATGGGGAAAAACAAAAGATAGGGGTAGATAAAAGTGGTGGAAATTGGTTGTTAGTGATGAATTGAATAATAAGTATGATGTATTAAAGCGTTTAGGGAAGATAGTCACTATTACTGGCCAGAATAGTTCCTACTCACCTCTTAGCCTACATTACAACCCTTAAAGACCTATTTGATCTTAAGCCTTAACATTCTGATTTTAGTGGAGTACTACACTAAGGGCAAGCTTATGGTTTATCTTGTGTAATTTGTGAATTCTTTGGGAGAGCGGGCGTAATTTAATTCTTATACCCAATTTGTGATAAATTGCATTTATGTGAATGATTATGGGTAACTCTCTTATTGTGAGGGTACGTGTTTGATGATAGTTGGATAATTTGTATGATGTCTTTGATTGAACAATATGTATGAGTTTGTCAACTAGGTGAGTCAACTCTTAAGGCTAGAATATTTTGTAGCAGTATTCTTAAACTGTCAATTGTGTTTATAACATGCTTAGTGTAGAAACTTGCATTATGTGTAGTCATTGTAGTACTAGCTTAAGTGTCTTAATTGTAGTAGAAATGTAGAGTCTCCTCAAGGAAGTGTAGAGTCTCCTCAAGTTATGATGCTTAGAATAAAGAGTTGTTCGAGGACGAACAATGCTTTAAGTATGGGGTTGTAATTTGAGGTGGATTAATGCACCTTAGTGTTGTTATCTGAGCTTATTTAGCCTTGTTTTGATGACAACTTGGGTGATTAATATGTTAATGATGATATAATTGAGCATATAAGTATTTAAGTATTTGATTACAATGTTAAAGGTGTCTTTCAAACAATTTTGTACTCAATTTGGTTACTTAGAGTTCAAATGAGAAAACTAGTGTTACTAGCTTGAGCTACGTGTTTGTCTAGTGGATCGGGATGGATTCTGATAAGTGTGATGAGTTCCTAATGGTATTATTGTGTAATTATATGTGTAAAAAATTATTTATAGTGTTCAAGGTTCAATCGAATCAATCCAAGAGTCAAAACACTAAGCTAAAGATTAATAGGACGAAACTAGTTCTTAGCTTAAGTTTCTAGTTCATTGTCTTGAATGTTGTGTTGTTTTGAGCTCTAATCCATGGTGTTTGATGTTATAGGATGCTTAGTGAGTTGATTATGATGATATTTATATGATGAATAATCTGGAAATCAAGTGGAAATGACATCATAAGGCTTGAGATTGAAGAAAAAATGCACAGGACGAGTTTAGGAGTCAAGATGGAGTTTCCAGTGTGTCCTCGCGATAGAGGGGCATCGCGGACCATACTCCCTGGTAATGGTCAGAGCACCGCACACCCCATTTCATGGGAAGATCAAGGCGCCACGGACCTCACTCCCTTGGAATGACAAGGGCGACGTGATCGTTACTCCTAACACGACCAAAATTTCCCTCTATAAATAGGACACTTAAACTTGATGTTGTACGCTTTGGACATCTTTGAAGCTTGGAGATGGGCTGTAAAACACTTCAATTAGGGTTTTTATTTCTTTACTTTCGTTTATTTATGGATTATATCATGTATTCATCGATCTTGATTGCAGTTATGTCCATTAGTGGCTAAAAGCCCATTTTCTGGGGTTAAGGCCAAGAACATGATTACTATTGCTTTGAATTGATTTAGTTTTAATTTCTTATCATATTTTGTTGTTTATTTATCCTTGTTATGACTACTTTAAGTATTCGCGGCCCTTGGAATACATCTATTGTCGTCTTTGTGAGCTTGAGAGGGGGAATAAGAGGATAGAACATGGGGGTAAATAGAGTAAGATTTTTATTCTTTTATCAAATAAGGAATTTGAATTAGCATCTAGGATAGAGATATACCTAGAAGTCTTATTTGGTTCACTACAGAATGAAATATAAATGTGTTTAGCTTAGTTCTCACATCTCCGCTCAACGATGTAGTTGTGGGGCTAAATTAGATAGTTGATTAGAGGCTTGAGAGACCATGATCATAATATCAACTCCGTGAATCAACAACCAGGATAAGTAATCTAACTAATGAAGTTTAATAGCTTCGTATGATGGTTCACAGTGCTTTAACCCCAGATTTCTCCTTATTGATTGTTCAAGCTCTTACTTTATTGCATTGTTTACTTAAATTTCCAATTTATAACCCACAAACTCTTTTGATTACTTTCACATCAAATTAATCTCAATTGTGAACTAAAATTAGGTAGTTGTTAATATAAGTCTATGAAGAATTGATATTTGACTTTTTATAAAGCCACTATATTATTTACACTTGTACATGCATTTGTGCGCAACAGAACTAGGATTATTCTCTATTATATAAGTGAATAGAGATGGACGAACATAACTTAAAGACCTTGTACAAACATCAAGATTTTGCCCCTCATTAATCCCAACTTCAACATCATCACCCGTTAGCCCTTCACGTAAATCCTAAAAGACTTCTCATTTACCGTTGCCACGCTGCCATACCAACCTTCCCCTCCATAAGACCTCTGCAATGATCGTACTTGGTTAATTCCTCGGTGGAAAGATGGAAAACGGTGTTGTTTGAGATGAAGTCATCGTCGCTGAAAGTGAGTTTTGAACTTGAAGCGACATTTTTTTTATTTGGATTTTTTGGGAGAGAGTTGATCATGGCTTTTTCTATTTGGAGTTGAAAAGAAAAGAGGAGATCGTTTTCAGCGGCTTCAGCAACAACAATTCCACTACGTTGTTCTCCCAGTAGGGCGGGTAGATCGTCGTTAACTCTTTGGAGGTTATAGTAAAATGGGTATGGGTTATTCACCTTCTGCTTTGTTTATCATTGTGGACGTTTACTCGATATTGGAGACTGTCAAGAATATGAGGAAGAGTATTAAACAAGTCTTAGAATGATTTTGGTTATCTTTTACAATTTGAAAAAATAATAAAATACGCATACACTTTCTGAAATTTCTGTCGATATTTATTTTGAACTATGATTTTTTTGTTGGATATCCTAAAGGCATGTTATGTTGGTGCATGATTTTCACATCGATGCACTTGTGGTGTTTTGACAATATGTCTGAAACAATTGATTCTTTAGCAATCTTTTCAATGTCCAAGCAAAAATTAACTTCAACAATGTTCATCTCTTGAGATTTTGTTCCTCACTCTTTCAGAGGTAAGTAATCTTATTTCGGGTATTTTTCCTTTTTCATTCGAATTTTTCATTAATTCTTTATCCATTTTTAATTTATCATAGATTTCTTTGCGTCTGTTTCTTTGTGTGTAATTTTTCTGTTATCCTTTTGTTACATATATCTCGATCATCACCTAGGGCAGGAAGACACGTAACATTGTAGCAGAGAGAAGGTAAGCATACTGGTTTACCCACTTATAATTTGAAGATTTGTTTGTTCATGCATTTGTGTGTTGGATTTAGCTGGCTTAATTTCCTCTTCTTTTTACCTTTTTTGGTTAAAGAACAAGTTTTTCTCATGAAAGCAGTAGTGAATGACACAACAAAAATAAAATTCTACCTTTAGCTTTTGGTTAGTATAGTATGTGTGAAATACAAATCGGGTTCAGTACTATTCTTAATTGTTTAGAGAAAATTTAATGTGTTTGCATACTGTAATAAAAAATAATTTGAGTTGAGTATGTATCAACCCAGTGAGAATCACAATAAAGTGGTGTGGAAAAGACCAACATACTGATAGAGAGTGAATACAACTATCTCTTACCAAATGCAATTTGTCGAGGACATGAAAGAAAATATTTTAAGTACTCGTGGCATTATATTCCCAACTCTCAAAAAATTAGTTCTCTTTTTTCATTCTCTAGAATGATATTCAGTTTTCTCCTTTGTATAAGTTCATCATTGATTTATAGATCATCTGTAGGTGCATTGTGTCTTTATACAAAGTGGTGGCAGATAAATAGTTGTCTAATATATCAAGAAGTGTTGGATTCATAGTTCTGGAAAACAACAACTATCAAATCAAGTGGAATAACATACATCTACATGCCTAAGGACTAAGAACTTTACCAAATATTCAACATTATTACGACAATCTTTGAAGTGAAAAGGAATGTAAAGTTCTAAATGCTCCCTTGGTTCAGTTTTACTTGTTATATTTGGACTTGACATGTCCATTAAGAAAATTATGATTGACATAGTTATTTTACCACACTATCCTTATTAATTGATGTAAGTATTATGTACTAAAAATGATTATCCTTATTAATTGATGTAAGTATTATGTACTAAAAATAATTTGGGTAATAAGTACTTAATGCTTGGTAAGGGTAAATATGAAGAAACAAACATAATTATATTTCATGATATATTAAAAATGACAATTAAAAGCACTGAAAATTTATTTTTGAAATAGTAGACAAATAAAAAAGAACGGAGAAAATAATGCGCTCTCCTATATTGTACTATGAGTATTGTCAGAGGATAAATAGCTTAGAACTTTCTGAGCTAAATGAATTTGTTTCATGCATATATTCAACCAAAGTTGGTGTTGGGTACTATGTAGTTTTGATGATTGACAAACTGACACATGAATGAAACATGTTACTTGAGTTGGTTCACGCATAGGAAAGCAGATTTTCAGTTTCACTGATAGATGCAGACAAAATTGCCTAAAGACAAAGAACGAATAAGCAAGCCTAATTCTGATATACTCAAGCTACTGATCATGTGGGGAATATAACAAGTTAAATTTGATTCAAATACTTAATGATAAGGGAAAGCAATTTGAGTTGAAAAAGGAGTCCTACGTGAAGAACGAGTATCACTTCTGAGTATATCTTGAAGAGTCCTATGTGTGGGAGGAGAAAGATTCTGATAAATAAACATGTGCTGATTTAAAAGAGTTAGAGTTTTACTACAACACTAAGGAAACAAGAGTTGGAATTAAAGAAAGAGTCTCACTTGAAGTAGAACTCTATGCAATGAGACTTCTAATTAAAGGAGGAGTTTGAAATAAAGAATGACTCTTTGAACAGCTATGCTTAAATAGAAGATGCATCAGTCAGAATAATATTAATTTTAGTGTGTTATAAACTGAATTAGGAGCTAGTCAACTCGGAAAAACTCAGATACTTTGAAAAAGCAAACCTTTGGAGGTGTGTGTAGTTAGGAATTAGAGTTTATAATTCCTAGTTATTGAGTTATAGGGATTAGAGTTTATAATTCCTATTTGTTGGTTACAAGAGTTTTGTAATCAGTTGTTGTTGTTGAGGCTCAGATTTATTTAGTGAAGTTGGAGTTAAATCCTGTAGAGGTACAGGTCGTAGTTTTTTACACCTTTTTGAACCGAGTGTTTTCTACGTAAAAATCATTGTGTTCTTTACTTTTTGTTTTACTGCTTCCTTGAAACACGTCAGGCAACCCGTTCCATCAATAAGCAACAGTTAAGCGAAAATAAGATAATCAGTAGGGCACAAATTCTTAACAGGTGGGACTAATTGGCAGGTTCCATTTTTCTTTTTCCAGTCTGATCCTATATGTGAAACATGACTGATTGTTTAACTTTTACTAAACTTTGATGCAGATAAGCGATATGGTAGCAGTAGCAAAACCAATGAATGCCAGCTTGGTTCTTCCTTTGTTAGATTACAAATTCTTTTGGACAGATTCTAGGTGCATATAAATATACATTCACTATCCTTCCCAAAAGATTAGGTGAAATCACTGCTCCTCAAGGACCTCAATCAGAAAATATTTTTGGCGTTGATGATAATGACAGTTTTGATTTGCGTAGGAAAGATGCTAAGGACCCGAATGGTTGATGAGTTTGGGAGACTGGTTAGGGACGGGGTCAGTGACAGTGATTTGTGTTCTGCAATAAGTGGAGACATGGAAAAAGAGGAAGAAGCCGTAGTGCTGCAATAAGAAGGTGCATTTTTATACGATTGGTGTTCTGTGGTGACAGAAGCTTCTCCTCTCGAGTTCACAGGTTAGCTTCATGTTTCCTATCTATAAAAGCGACTCAGTTGGAGGTGTTTTACATGCTCTGCTTCACTATTTATTAAATATCATATATTTTTTAATTTGCAAGTACAATTCAGCTCTAGAATTGAAAATTTTAGAGGTTTATAAATTCCGACATGAGTCCTACAATAATAGAAACTTCTCCCCTAGTTCACAAGTTTGCTTCATCTTTTCTATCAATAAAAAAGACTCAATCGAATGTGGTAGTGAGATTATATTTTCTATATTGATATTTAGTAAAAGAACAATTGTCTGTTTTCTGAGACATAAACATAAATGATGGTTGTCTCGAGGTTGCTACCCAAATAAATATTTTGTTACCTGAATATTGAAATGAAGCAGTTGTGTGGGTAGAAATAAAACATAAATTTAAAGCTTCTGATACACTATGTAGTATACGTATAATAAGGACAACCACGTATTATTTTATAACAACAACTACAATTATCTTTGTAGATTATTAAACATCTTTCAAAAAGTAATAGTAATCTCGGAGCAAACCTTTGCTCAGGTATGTCCAAGTTGCAGACATGTCAAAAGTAATTGATAACCAGAATCTGGTTTAGAGCTTTAGATGTATTACACTGTCAGAAACGTTGGAGGACCAATACTCTTGAGGGCAGCACGTGAAAAGGCATTGAAATCATTTATTAGTAAGAGTTATTATTTTATTTTCTTGCTAGAAGATTTTTAGGTTGATAACATATGGAGGTGAATCTATTTACATGTTCTTACTTCTCAAGGTTGACTTTAAAATATTTTTTGAGGACAATTACATAAAAATATTAATCAGATGATTTTACTTCCATGTAGATCCAACCACCAAGAAGTCTACTGGCAAAGAAAAGGTACAAGCTTTGAACAGCTATGGAGTTGAACAATGTGTTATATTCACATTTGCAACAAGTATGATGAAAAACATAGGCACATAGCAACACCTACAAGTTTAGATAGTTGTTGGAAGAGCACCATTCTTACGTAGAGCCATATTACAGGTATGTTTTATTAAAGCCACTTCTATTTATGATTATTTATCCTTGGATATTAGTACAATCGCGTCCATAAGCATGGGCCATGCCCCTCTTGTATACTTATACATATATTGGGGTATTGTACTTGTTAAGCTTGGTCTTATTTTTGGGTTGGATCAGATTTGGGTTGGATTTCTTTATATTATTTAAATATAATCAAATATTAATATATTATTTATATAATTTTGAATTTTTGATTTGATTGAATTTTTTTATTTTGAAAATTCAAAAATTGAACTATTTAATCGAATTTTTAAAATTTGATTTAGGCAGGGTGGGACGGGCCAAGATAAAAAGCTGAGAAAATTACACAAATTATCTTAGCATATTTATATAATTTTTTATATTTTTATTTAATTACATCCATCTCATATTTTAAGTAATTTTTTTGAGATAATCTTGTATCTGAAGACAGTATGTATCAAAAAAAGTTAAGTAATGTATCCGAGATAATATGTATCACAAGTAAATGCAATGTATTCAGAATTTCAGATTTTCAGCAATATAATGTATCGGATCAATGCAATGCATTCGATATTTCAATAATGTATTCGAGATTTCAGATTTTTTAGATTTTTATTAATATGAAAATTGAAATAAAGAGTAATTAACTTCAAAAATAGTGGGATTTATTTTAGAAAAAAAATCACAAGTAGCAAACTTAAGTTTATAATTAGGCAGTTCATAACAACAGTTTCATAATTACCCAAAATAGCAACTTGTATATGTATTTGATGTACAAGACAACATTAAATACATATATAAATACAGTTAATTATCTTATTTTTTTATAACAACATGAATTTAAAAAGGCAAAAGGTTTTCACCTTTCTTAAATTACGTTCACCCAGTTAATTAAAGATTAATTGAAGATTGTATTTCTAAAAGTAGGAAGCCCTTTTTAACGAGTTTTAAATTACGTTCACCCAGTTAATTAAAGATTAATTGAAGATTGTATTTCTAAAAGTAGGAAGCCCTTTTTAACGAGTTTCAAAACTCAAAATAGGTTTGAATGATTAAAAAATATTTTTTATATTTTTTTCTCTCTTCTTTTTCATTTTTTTCTTCGTATGTTTTATTTTTCATTTTTGGCTGTTTTCTTTTATCTTTGCAATTTTTTTTGCATTTTTTTTCTTTTTTAGTTTTCTCTTCGTTTCTTTGCGTTTTTTTTTCTTTGTACTTTTTTGTATTTTATTTTTTCTTTATTGTTTTTTTTGTTTCTTTTTTTCCTTTTTTATTTTTACATAGTTTTTTTCTTCTTGTTTTTGTTGTTGTATTTTATATTTATATATTTTTTACATTTTATATTTATTTGTATCAAACTATATATTTTAAATAAATTTATTATTTGTATTTGAATAGTTTAACTCTGAATATTCACAATTTATCATTTGTATTTGTGTACAAAACAAGTATATGTATTAATTGTATTTGCTTAAGTCTAAAATACAAATATGCAATTTACCATTTAACACAAATGTAGGGTTAGAATTTGTATATCAAATTTATCATTTGTCTTTGTATATATATAAATATGTATCATTTGTAGATGTATGTTTCAAGTTGCATAAATATGTATCATTTGATACAAATATAACATTTGTATTTGTATAATCTACCATTTGTATTTGTGATGTTCAATTTGTATTAATAAAATATAATTCATATCAATGAATATAAACACAAGTGTTCAAAGAAATAAAAATTTCACTTGCTTAAAAATACATGCAATCAACTACAAATTTAAGTACAAATAAATAAAATTACAAATACAAATAAATATATGGTCAA
Source organism: Capsicum annuum (assembly GCF_002878395.1). Taxonomy (NCBI): domain Eukaryota; kingdom Viridiplantae; phylum Streptophyta; class Magnoliopsida; order Solanales; family Solanaceae; genus Capsicum; species Capsicum annuum. The sequence goes on along the minus strand of NC_061120.1, from coordinate 190,368,746 downwards.
TTTAAAAATATAAATTCAAAATAATTTTTTAAAAATACGAGAGTATCGATAAAAATAAAATAAAAATAAAAATACAAACAAAATAAAATCACAACATAAAATTTAAAAATTATAAAATAGAACCCAAAAGAAAATGAGAAAGAAAGAAATACAAGAAAAATATGAAAAAATAGAAAAAAAAAATAGAAGCTAGAGATAGAAGAGTAAAAAAAAACACAAAAATAAAATATAGAAAAAAACAAAATAAAAATAAGTGAAAAAGGGAAAGAAAAGAAGAAAGAGAAATAGAAGCTAGAAATAGAAGAGTAAAATAAAAGCGGAAAATAGAAAAAAAATGAAAATAGGAAAATAAAAATAAAAATATAAAACATAAAAAAATAAAAAATCAATAAAAAAAAATGAAAAAGGAACAAAAAAAAAAAGAGAAAAAAAAGAGATAAAAAAATGAAAAGAAAAAATATCAAAAAATAGAAAGAAAAACAAAATGATGAAAAAAAATGATGAAAAAAACTAACAAGAAAAAAATGAGATAAAAAGGTTAGAGGTATAAGACAATAACGACAGCAACAACAAATCCAGTGTATTCCCACATAGTGAGGTCTAAGGAGGATAATATGTACGCAGTCCATACCACTACTCTCGGGGAAGTAGCAAGGTTAGAGGTATAAGAGAGAGAGAAAAATAAAGGAGGATAAGAAGTCACTACAATATTATTATTGTTGCTATTCACATAATTGTTTAAAAATATATTTAGCTTAATTACAAGTATAAATAACATAAATACCAACCTTTTTGGAAGTAATTACACTCTCTCCCACTTTTTAAATTACTTTACTCTCTCTCCTTATTAATATAAATGACATAGCCGACATATACATAGCATTTTATATATATGTTGAGATTTTTGTAATATGTTTAGAAATTTAAAATTTTTTGTAATATTGAAAATATAAGTTGTGTATTTGTGTAATTTTTGGTAATTATAAACTTAAATTTGTTACTTTTATATTTTTTTCTACACTACTAAAAGGCTTATGCCCTGAAGAGCATTAGACTGGTGTTAGTCCATACATTTTGGGCCATGTCACACACATGGACTAAAAGGCCACTAGTAAATTAGATCACTATCATAGTGGATTCCAATGGCGAAGCCATAAATTAGGAAAATTTTTAGAAATTAAAAATTATCCTTTTTATTTTTTATAAAATATTTTATTTATTATTTTTAGATATATTTTTTATTTATTATCTAGATATACAATATTTAGAAAATATTAACTATTCATAGCAACGGTACTATGTGTTAAAATAAATTATGTTTGCAATATAAATGTATTGATTATTAAATTTTGCCTCGACAAAACCTAGCATCTAGCTAGCTACAAGAACAATATACCACGTGGAATCCACAAGTGAAGTCTGAGGAGGATGAAGTGTGTCAAACCTTACCACTACCTCAAAGAGATAAAAGAAGTTGTGTTCAAAAGACTCTCGACTCAAATGTATCACCTAGGTAGCTATAATGACAAAAAAGAATTCAGAGACGGAAAGAATTATTAGAAGTGACTATTTGGAAAGTTCCACTTGTAATTAGATAATGTACATCATATTCATAATTGATACAAAATTTTCCACCACCATTCATGTCAAAGTTCATGCATCAATCTTAAAATTATTATAACAAGTGATGCAGATCTTTTTCTGTGATTCTGCCTTAGGAAAACACTATTGAAATCATTCATTATATGTTCCACTAAGGCTTGACTTCCTATTTAGTACTATTACAATTGAGACACATCATTATTTGGTCACCTTCCACCACCACAATGTGATCATCCTTGTTCCCCATTTTGACTTAATAAATTTCCTCATCATACCTACCACTTCAACCTTAAATTGCATTATCTCCCTTAGCTCCCTTCGTTTGGATATATGAAATTATTACTTTTTTTTCGAAAAGTTATTTCAACTTTATTCAAAATTTGTTGTTTCATCATAAAAACTCTATATATGTAACTTGAAGTTGTATTTGAAAAAATCAAAACAAGTCGATGCTTGTTTTCACTTTTTAATTATGTTTAAACACTTTAAATTCTAAAAAGTCTTTTCAAAAAGACATGACCAAATACAACTCCAACTTCAATTTTAAAAATTCAAAATAATTAAAGTGAATTTTTTTTTTAATTTCATGGCCAAACGCCTACTTAGTTTCTTTTCATTTTTAAATAATTTTATAGCTTTTGGTTTCATACCAATGTTTCACAAGCATATTAATTTTTATCTAGCCATTGTATTAAACATATTTAGAAAATAATTTACAACTTATGATAAGACAATCGGGTAATTTTTATGATAAACATATTAGTAATCAATTAATAATATGCTTAAAATGATATGATTGATACTCTAAATTTTAGGTCAAACCCATCGATAGCCCCTCAAACTTATCCCTAAAATTTACTTAGGTCCTTAAATTAAGGCTTGTACCTATTAAACCCCTAAACCCCCCCAATTTGGTTCCAATTGAGCATTTTTTTTCCCTATCAGCAAAAAGGACAAAGTGTGTGTTGCACACATGCAATGACATGACAAAATGAGCTAATTGGAAGCTGACACATGGCATCGTAGGTACAATAATTATTAAAAATTAATTATAATTTTTTAAAAAAAGTATATATAAATGGCATTGAGGAAATTATTAAAAAATAATTCTAAAATTATTTTAAAAATAAAAATAAAAAACTGATTTATTTTACAAAATTATAAAAAAATTATAAAAATGAAATAAATTATTAAAAAATTATTTTTATAAAAAAAATTAATTATTAAAAAAAATTATAAAACGTTTTAAAAAATGAAAATAAAAATGGCATTGAGGATATAAATAATGAAAAAAATTTATAAAATTATTTAAAAAATAAAAATAAAAAACTGATTATTTAAAAAAAATATAATTTTTTTAAAAAATAAAATAAATTATTTAAAAATTATTTAAAGAATAAATAATTAATTATTAAAAAAATTATAAAACTTTTTAAAATGAAAATAAAAAATCGAATTGAGGATCCAAATTATGAAAAAATCATTATAAAATTATTTTGAAAATAAAAATAAAAAGCTTATTATTTAAAAAAAATATAAAATTTTTTAAAAAATGAAATAAAATTTTAAAAATTATTTTAAAATTAAAAAATAATTATTAAAAAAACATAAAACTTTTTAAAATGAAAATAAAAAATGGCATTGAGGATCCAAATTATTAAAAAATAATTATAAAATTATTTTAAAAAATAAAA
>NC_061120.1:190294939-190365350 GCF_002878395.1 Capsicum annuum | reverse complement strand
TTAAAAAAATTATAAAAATTTTTAAAATGAAAATAATAAATAGCATTGAGGATCCAAATTATGAAAAAATAATTATAAAATCATTTGAAAAATAAAAAAAAAAGTGATTGTTTAAAATAAATTATAAATTTTTTTTAAAAATGAAATAAATTATTAAATAATTAATTTTTCTAATAATTTATTATTAAAAAATTTATAAAAAATTATGAAAATGAAAATAAAAAATTGCATTGAGGATATAAATTATGAAAAAATAATTATATTATTATTTTAAAAATAAAAATAAAAAACTGATTATTTAAAATAAATTATTAAAAAATATTTAAAAAATAAAAAATTAATTATTAAAAAAATTTATAAAACTTTTTAGAATGAAAATAAAAAATGGCATTGAGAATCCAAATTATGAAAAAATAATTATAAAATTATTGAAAAATAAAAATAAAAAAAGAATTATTAAAAAGAATTTATAAAAAATTTTAAAAGATAAAAATAAAAAATAGATTTTTTTTTTTAAAAAAATTCTTATTCAAAAAATTTTGGGACCCTCAATGCTACTTGACACCTTTTTATTCGTAAATTAGTAAAAAAAATATGCTCCTTACGCGCCTCCCACTATGGCACTACACGCACAGTGCCACATAGGCAAAAATGTTCAATTGAAACAAAATTCGGGGGTTTAAGAATCTGATAGGAACAGACCTCAATTTAGGAGTCTAACTGAATTTTCGCAACAAGTTTGAGTGTTGATTGGGTCTGGCCTTAAATTTATTATATATGTTACCTTTTTGACTTTGTGATTTGATTGCCACAACCAATAGGTACACACAAAGTGCTTTCTATTCATACTGTGTTAATGTGGACATGTTCATAATAATAATGTATAAATTGGGGCACTAGCTAGTTAGCCCTTGTTGCATTAAAAGCTAGTAGCTCAAAACATTTGATCATCAGAACAAGAATAATTAGAAAAAGATTTATATACATCTAGCTATGGCTAATACTTCTCTTGCTTTGTTTCTAACTTTTCTTTGTCTTTATCAAGTTATCTACTTGCATGCCGTCCCAATTACAAGTAAGTGATTTTACAAACTTAATTAACATTAGTTATTATTTTTCTCATCTTCTCTCAATTATTTTTGATAGTTGACTAATTGTGTAAATTCTGACTTTTATTGCTAGGAAGCAATAATCTGCAGGCGTACAAATCTCAAGATCAGGAGGTTTTAGCGAATACGCAAATGGTAAGAACTCCCTCCGTCCGTCTCATTTTATGTGGCTATCCTTTTTAGTGTATCTAGGTAATTAGAAAAATTTTAGTTTTAAAATTCTCTTTTTATCCTTAATGAAATGATTTAGAATCACGCAATATCTAAAGCTTATTTTAGATCACAAATTTTAAAAGCCTTATCTTTTTTTTTTAAAATACCGTGCCAAGTGAAATGACGTGCGCCCATAAAATCAAATGGTGTGAGCATAAAATGAAATGGAGGGAGTGCTTTTTTGTCTTCTTTGGTTTCAAGGACAAAATAATTAAGAACACCAGTTTTTTTCCATTTGTGCAAAGAAGTAGCACTATCATATATAATTTTTTATCGTGCTTATTATTATTCTTTTGGCTATTCTTATGTTTCACTACCAAATCCTTAGGAGAATATGGAGAGTATGGAAATAGCTGATACCACCATAAGAAGAATGGATGCTGAAGTCAATGATTATCCAGGTTCTGGCGCCAATAATCGCCACATTCCAGGCCACCCCTAGAGATCAAATGATGCATTTAGATTCAAATTCTGGATCTGAAGTTGGTGCATGCAGCATTAATGAGTGTGAACTTATTATACTTATATTCAGTGGCGTTTGCATATGTGTACGTAGTTCAAGTCGAGAGAAATGCCCTAGACTGATCAACTCGTCCTGGATCCGCCTCTGGCTATATTGACTGTTAGTAATAAGTAGTAGTAATAGATGTGTACTTTTGATGTTTAGTTGTACTGTGTTAGGACTACGTTGTCGTTACGAAAAGCTAATAAGATTGTTCATGTTTTGTTATATACGTACATACATAGTACACAAGTATATCTGTTAGAAGAGAGGGGGAATTGAGAATTATTGAGGGTTAACTAATTAGTATCTTCAGACTTTATATCTGGATCTTATTAATCATGTGAGAATGAGAGTTATGGCGATTATATGTGCTATTTAGAATTGTTATCCCTTCAATTTAAAAGATTAATTGGATCCAATGACTGAATACCTGGTTGTATGAACATGATATTTCTTTTCTCATTAATAGTTGTCATGTTTTACTTATCAGCAACTTTCAGATATAGATAGTGCCACAACGAGTCATTCGTACTCTCATAACTCAAGTCAAACAATTCCATTCATGCTGTCATAACTCAAGTCGGATAACTCCATTCATATTCTCAAAACTCAAGTTGGATAATTTTCAAATAGTTTAAAGGAAAGTCTATCGGCAATTTCATTTGTTGAGCGATCTTGTCTCATTTAAAATTGGATTCCTCAATCTTGTTATTAAGACAATTGAAAAGATGTTTCCATGTTCTGTGATTCCATTTTTTATTTTAAATCATTGGGTTTACATATTGTGATTATTCTTAGAGTAGATCACTACGTTTAAGTTTAATGCAAGAGAAGAAGAAGTAGGAAAGCAGGAAGAAGAGAAACAATTGAGGAAGATGAAGAAGAGAAGAGTTCACGGAGAAAGAGAATTAAATTCTACTTCATTAGTTGATTATAATCTCTCATGTAGCAAGTATTTATAGACTACTACAATGATCAAGTATCATACCTAACTAACAAACTTTACTATCCATTAGTTAGTTATAACTAACAACTTGTTCATAACTGACTTAGTGAATAAGTAAGGCTACTAGTACTCTGTACTCTTAACACTCCCCTCAAGCTAGGAAGGCGTGAATATGTCGTGCATTCCTAGCTTGGAGCTGAGGTAAGTGTGTTGTACTCGGTTAAGCCCCTTAGTAAAAAAGTCTGCAGGTTGATGTTGAGTAGATATGTAGTTAGTTGAGACCGTCCCTTGTAGAATTTTCTACCTGATGAAATAGCAATCAATGTCTATATGTTTGGTCCTCTCATGATAGACTGGATTAGCATCTATTTGTAGAGCCGATTTACTGTCACAATAAACTTCAGCTGAAAGAACCAAGTCAATACTAATCTCCTTCATCAAGCCTAGAATCCATGTTAATTCAGCTGTTACATCTGCTAGGCTCCTGAACTCATCTTCAACTGAGCTTCTAGATACCGTAGTTTGCTTCTTGGATTTCCATGACACAACTGAGTCACCAATCTTCACCAGATATCTAGTGATAGACCTTCTATTTTGAGGACATGATGCCCAATCAGCATCACAATAGGCACTTACATGTTCATCAATACTACTGGAGAGAAGAATACCCATTCCTAGTTGATTCTTTATGTACCTTACCACTCTTACTGTAACCTTCATATGTGATTTCTTGGGATTTTGCAAAAACTGACTCCGTGTTTGAACATTGAATGATATGTCTGGCCTGGTCATTGTTAGATACAACAACTTCCCAATCAGATTTTGATACCTTCCTTGATATGCTGGAGGATCAACTTCAGGTTGCACACATTTGATATGATCGTCAAATTCTTTAGTGGTCAATTTCACATTACAATGGGTGTCACTGCAGGCTTGGCTGCTCCAAGTCCTAACTCAGACAACAACTCCAATGCATATTTCCTTCGATACATCAAAATTCCTTTCTCAGACTTGGAAAATTCTATACCAAGGAAGTACCTTAATTCTCCAAGGTCTTTCATTTTAAAAGCTTGCTGCAGAGTTTTTTTTGTTTCTTCTATCAACTTGAGAGTGTCGCCAGTAATTAACATATCATCAACATATACTAATATTAGCACAGTACCCTTACTTGTCCTTTTAATATACAAGGATGGATCATACTTACTCTGAACAAATTGGAACTTTACCAAGACATTTGACAACTTAGCATTCCACTGCCTGGGAGCTTGTTTTAATCCATATAAGGATTTCACAAGTCTGCGCACTACATTCTCCCCCTGACCTGCAAATTCTTTAGACATCTGCATGTATATCTCATCCGTAAGATCACCATTCAAGAATGAATTATACACATCCATTTGATGCACAAACCAGTGCTTTCTTGCTGCAGTTGCTAACATTGTTCTCACTGTTTTCATCTTGACAATAGGTGAAAAAATTTCTTTGTAATCAATACCTTCTTTTTTACTATACCCTTTAGCTACTAGTCTAGCCTTAAATCTTTTAATTTCTCCTGAAGATTTATACTTTATTTTATGTATCAACCTGTAGCCTATAGGTTTCTTTTCTTTAGGTAGTGTGACTACATCCCAAGTGTGGTTAGCTGTAAGGGCTTCAATCTCACTTTTCATAGCATTTATCCATATATGATCTTTACAGGCTTCTGCATATGTAGTAGGTTCAGTAATAGCTGAAGAAGATGTAACAAATTCCTTGTACTTATCAGATAATCTACCATATGTCATATGATTGGACATGGGATAAGTAACATCCCTGTGTATGTTGAGAGACACAAAATCTGTCATCCATGCTGGAGATTTCCTACCTCTGGTTGACCTTCTTGGTTCTGGCACCACTACTTATGCAGGTGGTGGGACTGCTGCTTCATGTATATGGTGAGTTTGTACTTGTGGCACAACTATCTCAGCTTGTTGTGCAGATTCCAGTACACTCTGAGTTTGCATATCCATGTTGTCATTACACCAAACAGTCTGTGAAGTTTCTAAAGGAAACATATGAAGAGGGGAACCAACCTGAGTACTCTTCTATTTGAAAGGGAAAATATCTTCCTTAAATGAGACATCTCGACTCACAAACATCACTTTATCCACTATATCGTACAACACATACCCCTTCTGAACCTCAGAATATCCCAATAGCATAGTAGACTTGGCTCTACTCATCAACTTATCATGTTCATTCAATACCCTGGCATAGCATAGACACCCTATAACTCTGAGGTGACTATAGCTAGGTATCTTGCCATATAACCTTGAATAAGGTGTTTGATACTTTAAAACTGAACTTGGAATCCTATTTATGATATACACAACAACTAACACATAATAGCCCCACAAATATATTGGTATCCTTGCTTGAAACCTTAATGCTCCGGTGACTTCAAAAATATGCTTGTGCATCCTCTCAGCCACACCATTTTGCTGAGGTATGTATGCATAAGTAGTCTGATGTATAATACCAGAAGCCTTAAACAAATCACTACATACTGAATTAACAAACTCAGTTCCATTATCTGACCTAACTACTTTAATAGTTTTGTTAAATTGAGTTCTAACATAAGCAATGAACTGCTGAATGATTACACATACTTCAGACTTAAACTTTAACAAGTAAACCCAAGTAAATCTTGAGAAATCATCCACAATTTTTAAGAAGAATATTTTTTCATTCATAGTGGAAATTTTATAAGGACCCCACACATCTATGTGCACAATATCAAAACAGTTGACAGTCTTAATGCTGCTATTCAAGAAAGGCAATCTATGTTGTTTTGCACTAGGACAGAGTGTACAATTCTTCACTCTATCAACTATTACTTGAGGTTTCTGAGACACTAATCTCTGCAATATACTAGAAGATACATGACCAAATCTCATGTGCCAAAGATCTACTGTTGTTTGGCTGTGACTGTCTTTAGTCATGCATAGTCCATCAGCTGGTTCACTTGCCAATTCCCTGACTGCACTTTTGTCACTTTGATTACTGAGTAGATATAAACCTCTTTCTAATCTACCAATCTCCCTCACCTTTCCAGTAGAGAGATCCTGGAAGACACAAAAATAAGGATAAATGTTCACTGAGCACTGTCACTCTTTTGTCACTTTAGGAATTAATAGTAAGTTAAATTAAAACTCAGGAAAGTGATACATTTGAGATGACATTCTCTTTTGTCAAAGAACAAGTTCCCACATGTTTAACTATAGTTGTATGCCCATTTGGAAGATATACTTGTTTAGGGATACCAGGTCTCATAACAGACTTTCCATCTAGTAAACTCACATCAAATACCATATGGTTTGTGGCACCTGTGTCTATTATCCATTCATGTGCTTTAGAAGATACTAAGAAGGCATTAATACCTGCTGCATTGGCTAACTCAAAATTAGTTGATGTTTCTTTATTCTGATTGATCAACTGCACTATCTATTTATATTGTTCTTTAGTGAAAGCTTCGGTTCCCACCTAATTTATCTGTGACACTTGCATTCTTGAATCTGAGCAACCTTTTGAGATAAGTGACTGGGAGCAATGACCTGTACCTTGATTACTTGTTCCATGATATCCAGGCTGAACATAATTTCTTGGACCTGGGAAGTTATCTTGATCTAGTACAGCATTATACGCAGCAGCACCTTCTATTTTAGGCTTTTTCCTATTTTTGAATTCTGGTGGATACCCAATGATCTTTCAGCAACTATCCTTAGTATGCCCCTTCATTTTGCAGAATTCACATTGCATATTGTAGTTCTTTTTAAACCTCTGGAACTGATTAGTTGCACCTATATTTTTGGAATACATGGCAACATCTACACCTTGTGAATATGTTATTGGATTAGCCCCCAGAATTCATGCAGTATTAACCACTGATTTGTGACTCTCATCACTCAAGATCATGGCATAATCCTGATTAACTGTAGGCATAGGACTCATAAGCAGGATCTGACTTCTTGCTTGAATATAAACATCGTTTAGACCCATCAAGAACTAAAACAACTTCAACTTTTGTAGATGTGACACAAAATCTCTTGATTTGTCACAATCACACCCAGGTGCAGGGACAATCGAATTAAATTCTTCCCACAAACCCTTCAGCTTAGAGAAATATGTGGATACAGAAGCACTTCCTTGTGTGCAAGTTGCAATCTCCTTATGTAAATTGAACGTTCTAGCACCGTCTATTTATGAAACCTTTCATGCAGATCATCCCATACTACCTTAGCAAAAGATGCATACATACTTCCACCAAGTAAATTTTTTGACACAGAATTCATAATCCAAGACAACACGACTGTAACCCTTTCCCATTGGTTGCCTAACTTCGTAGGGATTTATCTTTAGTACACGTACTATCAACTAGGCCTAACTTGTTTCTTCCTAGTAATGAAACTCTCATGGAATGAAACGAAACAGAATAGTTTTCCATACCTGCTAACTGGAATGAAATAATTTGAATGCCACTCTGATCTGCTGCTGGGCCAAGAAAAAGGGGGTGATTATAGTCGATTGTTGTGTTCTGGGTCCTATTTATGCCATCATTCTCAACATTTGTCATTTCTGATCTTAGTTATTAGCAAACAAGGGACGAATCCTTCCACACTTTTGCAGATTACCAGACAACTATTCATAAATCTTGACTCAAGATCAGTAAAGAACATAACCAACAGCTTGATATCCAAAGCAGACGATCACCGCTTAGCTATTGATTCTTCTAGCTTTGTGGCTTTGATACCATGTGATTATTCTTAGAGTAGATCACTATGTTTAAGTTTAATGCAAGAGAAGAAAAAGTAGGAAAGTAGGAAGAAGAGAAACAGATGAGGAAGATGAAGAAGAGAAGAAAGAGTTCACGGAGAAAGAGAATTAAATTCTACTTCATTAGTTGATTACAATCTCTCATGTAGCAAGTATTTATAGACTACTACAATGATCAAGTATCATAACTAACTAACAAACTTTACCATCCACTAGTTAGTTATAACTAACAACTTGTTCATAACTGACTTAGTGAATAAATAAGGCTGCTAGTACTCTGTACTCTTAACACATATTATGTGATGCTTTTTAATCCTTTCAAAATGACCGCAACATATACTTTTTGCGATTTCTAGGAAAGAATTCTATAAGACGATGAATTTCCTTGTGAAATACTTTGGATCAAAATTTTTTGACAAATTTCAAGAAATTTTAGAATTTTGAACTTGCTCCAATTGAATTCTTACGATCTTCATACCGAAGATATATTTACGAAGTTATTTCAATTTTTTATTGATTGAAATTAGTCTTAGACCCTTGACCTCACAAATAAATTCACCTTAAGGAGATGGTATGAAATAATTTACAACATATTGTCCTTCTCTTAAGGGCAGGGATGGTGCATTGTTATGGGTTGTGATCCAAAAAACACGTAATGCCCTATTTTTTATTTTTTTTGGTTTTTCAACCCATGTTCGGTACTCATATTAGAGCCTCGATTAATTCAGATCGCGCACTGCAGAGCCCATTCTGGGGTGGCGCTCTCAACAGAATTTTTTCCATACGCAGGGCTCGAACTCGAGACCTTTGGTTAAGGATGGAGTAGTCTCCGTAATATTTTTTTTTAAAATAATGTGTATATTATTTATATCTTCATCGTAATTTACCTCGTTGATATTTTTAAATACTCCTGGTGCAGGCCTTGGTTTTTACCATAATGGAGGATCCTGGTCAACTTTGATAAGTGGTATTGAAAATTTAAAATAGTCGAGCTACAAAATATCATCTCTCTTAGAGAGGCGCTTACGCATAGAGAAGGATCATTAAGATTGTTGAGTTGTACCTTATCGACAGTCGGGGTATTGTATATGTAAAAGTTGTTCATAAATAAAGCATAATAAATTACTGATACATAAAAAAAATATCATGTTCATATAATCATGGTAATCCGTCATATATAGCAGCTATGCTATTTGTTACGCGATTATAACGAGATATTGTTTCAACTGTCGCACTAAATTAATTCCTTCATTGTTTGGGAGATCTTCCTATAAGAAGGTCTCATCTCACACAATTATGATAGTTATTACAGTCAGTTGTATTAGAGGCGAATCCGTGATATTAAGATTTGGGTGCCACGTTATTTTAGTTTAGGCTTCGACTTGATCTATTTTGAGCTTCAATTCGGATTAGTATCTTTTCTACTTATATAGACAAGTAGAGAACGAAATGATTTAATTATTATCACAATTTTTAACAAAGTATAAAACTTCAATAACATCAGTAATATCAACAAAAATATATTATTAATTCATTTGTAATTGTTCTCGACAAATTCCTTTAGTAGAAATGATCTCTTATGACCATTTGCAAATTGAATAGAAAAAATTATCTTTTTAAATCTCTTATGTATAAGAAAAGAAGATATCTTGTAAAAAGGACATAAAATAAATAGAAAAGGATCAAATATGCCCCTGAACTTCGCAAAAAGGTTCGAATATACCCTCCATTACAAGTTTAGTACACTGATGCCACTGCTGTTAAAGTTAGGTGCATATATACCTCTTTGACCATTAAATGATGTGCTGAAAATTTACAAACCTACTTTTCCTTTTTTTTAATTTTAATTGTCACGTCACAAAATAAAAATCCACCCAACTCTTTTATATTTTGAACTCGACCCGACCCAAGATCCATTATTCATTCTTTAACTATTTATTCATTCTCTCATTTTCAATTTGTTTATCTTCATTCGTCGACTTAAAAGCTAAATCAACTAAACCCAACAGTAGAGGATTTCTAAACAAAAATATACTAGGAAAATAATACCCCTTTCTCTTTCTCTTTCTTTGTCTTCTCCTACATACCATTTTGCTTCTTACAACAAACCATTATGCACTTTGAGATCTCATCATACTTTCATTTCTTAGCAAAAGTTATTGCACCAAACTTTCACTTTTCTTGAATATAACCCTATCGGGTAATTTATTAATTTGAATTATGAAATCCCGTTTCAGCAAATTTGATGTTTCTAACAATTTTCTTGAATGGACTTAGGGTGAATGATTGAGTGGGTGGCTGAGAGAGGGGTGGTGGGGACGGGTTCACATATTCTTTATATCCACCTTAAGAAATTTTCACTGATTTTGATTTTTATATATTGTTTTTTTGTTTTACAAATATTCAATTAATTTAAGTTAAGGGATGAAGAAAAAGAAGAGACAAGGAGGAACAGTTTGTTATGTTGCTACTCTTGCTCCTATAGTTTTAGGGCGGCAAATAGAGATAAACAAATTGAAAATGAGAAAATGAATGAAGAGTTAAAAGAATGAATAATGGATCTTGGGTCGGATCGAGTTCAGGATATAGAATAGTTGGGTGGATTTATATTTTGTGATGTGACAATTATTTTGTTTATGTGGAAAATTATTTTTTTTTTTTAAAGGAAAAGGAAGTTTGTAAATTTTCAGCACATCATTTAATGGTGAAAGGGTATATATGCTCCTAAACTTTAACAGCGGAGGCATAGTGAACTAAACTTGTAATTGGGGTATATTTGAACCTTTTTACAAAGTTCAGGGACATATTTGACCCTTTTTCCTAAAATGAAAAACGTAAAAGGCTACAAAATCAAATCTCCACAAATTTTCATATTCCCAAATAATTACTCAAAAATGGATAATTTGGACTAAAACTCTTTTGTTAAATTCATATTTAATACTCAAAAGCAAAAATATAACAAATGCTAGGAACATTAAAATACAATCAAGAATTAAAATAAATTTAAAAGAAAGAACCCATGAAAATAAAGAAAAGAAGAAGCAAATGCAAAAGAAGAAGAAAAAGTGAAGGCCATCAACTTAAACGTAAAAAGGAAAGAAAAAAATCATCAAATCTATATATATAAATAAAGGAGAACAATAGCCTTGCCGAGGTGGCATGGCTGAATGAGCAACATTTCTAATTATCTATTTTCTCCATTTTTTGGGATATTGTCTCCTTGATTGTACTCTATATACACAACATAAAAAAAAAAAAAAAAAAACGTTGATCCAATTTTCATTCCAACAAAAACTTTTTACATTTTTGTAACTGTCCTCATAAAGGAGGTGTTACGATATTCCACAATCTCTCCGCTATTTATTGAAACAAATGAGTGTGTATTCTCCCAGAATCGACAAACCCACAATAGAGTTGAAGCACAAAATAGCAATTGGCAGTCCCTTTTTCCACTTCTTTGGCTTCTTCTTCTTCTCCTTTTTCCTTTTCCATTTGATTTTTCAATCTAATTGTTGTTTTTTGACCTAATTGTTTCAGTTGGGCCATCATATTTGATTTGTGGGTTTCTTTTATTTTGTAATTCATTGTTTTCTGATGTTAAGTATTGATAATTGTATTGTTAATATTTTAGCAATAGCTTTTTAATTGTATTATTTATGTTCAAATTTATTTAATTGATTTGCTTAATTGAAGCACCCATTGATTAATTCTCGCACTGAATTCCTCCAAGTGTAACAAATACTCTTTACGATCAAATCTCTATTCTCTTTCAGTAACTACGAGCAAAGATATGTGAAGGAGTGTTGAATAAGGATCTACTGAGATCTTTCATAAACTTTAAATAGTTTCTTGCTCCTGAGGTACTCTACTTCTTTTACTTATAGTTTACGTTATTGTGAATTTGAGATTTGAAATTTGTTATTTTAAAAATAGAGGTATTACAAACATGTGTTAACAACTTGCTATGATATTGTAAAACTTGTGTGCAGAGACTCTACGGAGATGTGGTCAAGAATAGCAAAATGACCTACACCGATTACTCTTGAAAATTCATTGGTTCATGTAAACTTTAGATATATATTCTACGGTGATTTTGAGTTAATAAACATATACTCATCACTGAAATAACCTGTCCAACAGATAACTACTTAGGTATGTGAAAGTGTAAATTTACATGAAAATATTTGTTGGTATAGAAGGAAAACAAATTGATAAAGAATGAAACAATAGAATAAATGAGCCTGTTGGTTGTTCATGAATAACAATGTATAAGTGTGGTGAAATTTTATGATCTGTGAAGGAAAATAAGAAATATCTATTGGCGGAAGTGGAGATATTAAGAAATTTTGGCAAGTTAATTTTTTTGAGCATTCCCAATATTGTGAGGTGTGAAAGAGAATAGCTAAAATGTGATGAAAGTACTAATGGTAAGAGATGCTGACAAGAACAAAAGATAATGTAAATTAGAAAATGACAGTTTTCATCTTTGTTAAAGTCTAAAGACTCTGGTTAAAAAGTGGATGGTATACCGAGGTCTGTGTTGCAGTAGAAGTAAAATTGTTTAGTAGACATAGAAAAGTAGCATATCGAAGACGACTGAGGGTTTTCTTGTGTTCTGAAGGAGAGTGTGAAAGGAAAGTTGAAAAATACCTTATAGGTAAGAAAGGATGAAAACAAGAGCAAACTAATAATCATTCAAATTCAATAATGACAAAGTATACACAATCTAAAAAAGACAACGTATACCAATTATATGAAGTTTGAAGAATACGATTAGAAATTGATGAAGTTTTGTGGTTTTTGGTGTATCACTTTCAATGAATTTGAGTGAGGATGGGGAACTAGCATACCTGGGGTGTTTGAAGAAATTTGATGCACTGTGGAGAACAGGGAGAATATTAGAGATATGGGTGTTCAATTTCAATAGTTATTCAATTTCAATAGTAGAAGAGGTGAATAGAATGAAGAGTTGAAAGTGAGATGAAATAGAAATTTGGACGCACCCCTTGGTGAAGTGGCATTTTAGGTTTTCACTATTGTCTTTTTAGCTTGTCATTATTTAAGCAGATTTCCTATATGTCTGACCAGATTGAATTTTATTAATTGCATAAATTACGTTAATAAACATTGTAGTTGCACCACATAGGCTGACATATGTCCCAATTTAATGTATAACTACTTATTTGTAAATTGATATCTAAAATAAATTTATATGAACATTTTCACTCGAATATGTGCAGATCTAACCACTCTTGAAAAACACAAAAATGGAGAATAGGCACCAATCATCCATGTGAAGTATACACACAAGGAGACAATAGTCGCCTCATCTTTTTGCTTGGATGTATATCATTGCAAACGTATTTAAGGTATCTTCTTTCTCATTCTACTAAAATTTGCTTGGTTATTTTTAGACTAATGAAGTGTTAGTGGCAAGTTATCCTTCTTTTTCTTTTGTTAAATTTTTTCCTTGATCAAGCAACTATTTGTGAATATATTTGTATTGCATTCAGTTCAATTAGATGTATAAAGCTAGCTAACTTAATTTTCTTTCGTTCAAGTAGTTTATTTTCAACATAAGCCATTTGCAATACCAAATTTACTTTTGAATCTAAATTGCAAATAACTCGGGGTCTTGAACAAATATAAAATAGAAAGGTAAAGTCTTTTGAATTTTGGTTTAGTATGTAAGAAGTTCTTTATCCTTTTATTTGTACTTGAGCATTAGCTTCCTTCGGAAGAAAAAATTCAATATCATCCTATATTTTTAAATTTTCACTTAAAATTACCCTTATTCTTTAAGGTGAAGCATTAATAGTTCTCTGTCTTCCTAAATTTGAAGCACATTAAGTCTGATAACTTAATCATTCTAACGAATCTCACACATCATTCATATTTATGTTCTCTCAGTATATTACTCGTTAAAGTTGTTGCAAAAAATTAAGGCTTTATCAATCCTCAAGAACATCATATCTTGAAAATTGATTCGATCAATTCTTCGACTGAAAGAGTTGTCAGCATCCTCTGCATGCAATTTTCTTTATAGTTATAAATTGCTCTTTAATTTAGTAATTTGCTAAGATGTATGAATATGTGGTGTAGAGAGAGTTACTACGGATGCAAATGGTCCTTCTATTTATAGATTTGCTGGAAGTAGATGATGAGGTGCAAAGATCAAAAGATGTGTGGAAGTCGATAAGACCTTTTGTGTTGATATTTTTTTTTTATTATTATTAAAATATATACTTTTAGTTTTTTCATGAGAGTTGATATTAGTTGGGTTTAATCCATTCCAGCTACTTACTTTTTTTTATGCATTTTCAAATAGAAATTATTGTTGTTATTCGAAAATATAGTTCATTAATTTGTTAGCTTTTTTTTTCCTCTAAAGGGCATGAATATTTTGATTTTTGCTATTCTATAATTGAATTGGATAGAGATAGTACTTTACACGTATTTAAGGTTGCTAAAAGTTTTACATTGGCTAAGAATAAGCAATCTTTTGAAAAGATAACTGCTTGCAAGCTCATCTCTTACCATCTTTGCTGCAAGCATAACTCAATCATTTATTTAAATGCATCAAACAAGTCTTAGTAAAAGACTTTATACTATTATTTATTACTATGAAAGTCACTATATTTTGTTGCATAGTATAACCAATATCAATAAATATGTAAATGGGTGATAAGGCGAGTTGTGGAGTTATTTGGTGTAAATATAATTTTTTTTTGTGCCTAGAATATTAAAAAAGTAAACTTTACGTTTTAATCATAGGTATAACATTTATAATTTTATTAATACCACGCAAAGCGCGGATATCTTTACTAGTTGGTGCAGCAACAAGGAATCAATCACACACTCAGGGGGCGGAACTTTCAGCCACTAACCACTGGCACCAAACAATCTATCATTTTTTGGGTGTCATTTTAAACATTTATACAATTTCTCTATATACATATTTATGTATACACTGTTCTAATCGAGGTTTGTGGGTGTCATGGCACCCCAACCTCCTTAATAGATCCGTCCCTGAGTTCTACGCATTATTTTGAAAAAAAAAGGAAAAAAGACATGGTTTGGCCTTTTTTAAAGTATAATTTATATAAATCCCAACTAGTTTATTCATATTTACATTTTATTTCAACTTTTTTTAAAATTTCATAAAATCTCGTTTTTTGATTTTCAGATACATATAATCCAAAGAGATACAACTATGATGATACATTTTACGATCAACTAAATCCCTGAAATTAAGCATGATGACAGTAACTTTTCAAATCTTTTAATAAACAACAATATGTCCCCTAAAAAGGGGCATATTGTTAATAATAAAAGATTTTTGAAATATTATTCTCCATATTCAATTTGCATAGTCCTTCTTCTTCTCAGTTTTTCTTTCTTTCATTCATTCTTCTTCTCCCTTTTTTGTTTTTGTCATTTTCTCTTTACCAACTAATTGCAATGAAT
Source organism: Capsicum annuum (assembly GCF_002878395.1). NCBI lineage: Eukaryota > Viridiplantae > Streptophyta > Magnoliopsida > Solanales > Solanaceae > Capsicum > Capsicum annuum. The sequence goes on along the minus strand of NC_061120.1, from coordinate 190,350,298 downwards.
ATTTTGTTGTTATTGCGTCATTTCTGCATTTAGATTACTGATGTCAAGTATGAGGGATATAAGAGTGATGGTATTATAGTAAGTGAACATGTTACGCACGAAAAAATAATTTCTGTCATTGCAGCAGAACTTGAAATTGATCAAAGCAGGAAAAAGCTGATTTCAACCATTGTTGTAGAACTTGAATCAACGAAACAAGAAAAAAATTAAAGCCTGATACGTTGTTGATGGAACTCATCTCCCTTACTTATCCATGATGATATGAGTGTAAAGATATGAGGTGGTGGAATCTCCTTGAAAACGTAGCTTATACTCTAATAGTGAATTAATTTTCTCGTAGAATGTTGTACAATTAAGTATTTGTTATTTTAGATTCTTATATCTCTTTTGGTTAATATGTATCTCATAGAATATTCTAATAGTATTAGTATGTATTTCTTTATTTTTATTAGTTGTATCTCTTTCTGATAATATGTATCTCATAGAATGGTTGGTTGTATTAATTTTATCTCTTAGAATGCAGTGTGGAGTTACACATACCTATATTTGAAATATGTCTTATGTATCTGTTAAACTAATATCTTTTATTCGATGTTTTAATGTACACTGAGATATAAGATGACAAAATGTTACTAGTCTAATTAAATATGTATTCGTCACATATGTATAGTTGTAACAAACTTGTATCTGATAGAAATAATCATATATATGTAAAACACTTCAAATAACAAAATACTATAGAAGTACGGATTTATAGATAAGTTCAAAGATGTAAAGGACTTGAAATAATTTCTAAAAATAATATTGAAATATTCAACTGGAATACTTCAGCAGTAATATTTCTTAAATGAATATTCTATTCAAATAAAACACTTTAACTTTAATTCAATATTAAAAATCATCCTCACTATTTACTGAAAAATAATGCTTCAGATGACGAAGACATGCATCTCATCTTGATTGTTTTGCCTAATCTCAAGCATAGGTAAACATTTTATAATTTATTCAATGTAATTGAATAGTGGGATATTGAGATAAAAATCAAAAATCATCTCGGCAAACAAGTCAAATACCTGTTTGTTATAAAAATATTTATAAAAAGAGATACAAAATGTATCTCTTACAATTATAACATGTATCTCTCCTATACATATTACGGTCATAAATTTCTAACAAGAGATACATATAATAAAGGTGTTACATAGAAAGAGATACAAAATTTGTTTAGACAAATAAGTATTTACATAATTACACCTAAAACAACATAACTAAATTTACTCAATTGAAAATCACTTTGTTGTCATCTGGAGTAATGAAGTTGGGTTTAGGTCTTTATAATACCCCGTAATTATCTTAGCTCAATTCAGCCCATAGTACATGTACAAGAGGCTTAGAACCTGAAAATTTGGCTAAGTATTGGAGACTTAGTTTTATTTTTGGCCTCTTAATTTTGTTGATCTTTTAAGTGACCTTTTCGACCCTGAGACGTATGTTTATGAGTTGATTTATGTTCAGGGGTGTAAGTAGCATGTTTCAGATAAGTTTTGAATTTTTCAAACGAGGTTTGGATCATGTTTAGATTTTCAAAACAACAGCTCACCGCGATTGGACAGCGTCGCGGTGAGTATAGCGATGGAGGGGTCACCACATCGCGGTGAAGATCAAATCGGTAATTGTCAAATTTCATTAAGTCACCGTGATTGCACCACATCGCAGAGGAAATCACGATGACAGCCTTGGCATATCGCGGTAAAGGTCTAATCCGAGTTCCAATTACGAATTTTAAATTCCTAGGGTAGTTTTGTCATTTTTCCTTACCCAAATCCATTCAAAATACAAAATTAAAACCCTAAAGGCCATTATATGCCCCATTATTCATAAATTCTCTCCATTGAAAGCTATTTTCTCTCAAGAACAAATCTTAACCCTTCAAGATTCAAGCTCAAGTTCCAAGAAAACCACCAAGAATCTTCAAGAATTCTTCAATTAAGGTATGTTAGATGTTCATCCATGAGTCATTTTCGCACATGGAGTCCAAGAATCAGTTTTCAAGTTTAAAGATTTGATTTTTACATGTTATTATAAATTATATCCATGAACTTCCATGAATTTTGACTTTGTACCATGTTTACATGTGTTTTTCGTTAGAATTAGTTTGTGATATGTTTGAAGAATGAAAATTGCATGTTAAATCCTTAACCTGTGAATTTAGTATTGAAGTTATGTTATATCATATGTTTTAAACTATTCTCATGCTTTAACTCATGACCCTCAAGTGTTTGGTGAAATTCCTAAGTAATAATTTGGGGATAATGCTTACTTATTATGGTTTCAAATGCTCTCATGTGTTCTTATTGATCTTGCTATTGAGTCCTAGGGGTTATGAATATCCGAAAACTTAGTTTTTATTTCGTTTCAGTATTTTTAGAATGGTTTCGTATACATATTAGAGCATTATTAGTTCAGTCAGTATATCATGTCAATAAGATCAGTTTAGTTCAATAATTAGAGTTAGTTCAGTTGGTAGTAGGATTTAGCACCAGGCGAATCCAGGGATAGGGGCTCACCTGCCAGTTGAGGGGGTGACCTTTAGTAGCAGTTCCTGCATTCTAGAACTACGTAGCCAAAGTAGGTTGAGATGTTAACTTGTTAGTTGAGGATTGACACATATCTTATTAGGTCCCTGCCATTTGAGGGTGACCCTTAGTCCTTCGGGATAACACCGTGGCACAGTACTGACACCCTTCCAACTGGGGTCACAAGTTGGACCCCAATTAGCTCATATTGGGGCATGTTGGTTAGATGATAGCTCCCACAGTCTCAGTCCAGTATTTAGTTCAGAGTTCAGTTTTCAGGCTTGTTTGACCATGGCATATAATTATTAGTTGTTCAGTATCAGAATTTTAGTTTACAGACTATCCCAGTATCATGTCATATGCTTGGTCATGCATTCTCAGATTTTACAGCTTTCATGCATACTATACATCAATTATCCCATGCCATACGTTTAGTCAGTTATTATTCATGCACATGAGCCCAATATATCAGCCTAACTATATTTAGCTTATCAGTACATTCAAAGTACATTCAAAGTACTGACCACATACTCATTTTTTGCGTTATAATGTCTCATATCATAGGATCAAACGCTTAGGTTCCCGACCGCACCTAGATATCCCAGCATATATACAATAACAGCAGTGGTGATTCCTCATGTTTTGAGGACCGTTATATTTATTTCAATATGTTCAGTTCAGTAGTTAGTCATAGTTAGTTGGGGACTTGTCCCTTCAAATCCCTAGTCAGTTAGTAGAGGCTTTCAGACACTTTCAGTTAGTTATTCAGTTATCGATTGTTATTGACAGTCTTTATATTATTATCTTCAGACAGGTGTTTTCAGACTAATGATTCATAAATGTTTGATACGTTTAAAACGTAAGGGCATATTCAACTTGGTTTTCTGCACATGTGTATCCCTTAGCTTCATTTTATTCAGGGTTCACAGCAGGTACAAGCTCATGGGTTATCTTGTGATCTCTCAGGATTATAAGCACCGTGTGGTGTCTAGGGTGTACTCCCAGGGCATTATAGTCTTGGTGAGTCTTCATTGTCATTAACGTAGTCACTCTCATCCTTGCCATGCCCATAATTACACAAGATCAAAACATATCTCATTCAACAAAATTCAATATTAATCCCAGAATATGATACTCGTATTCCATCACTTAGAAATTCAGCTAATAAAGCAACAAAATAAAACACCTTGGGTTTTGGACCTTGAAAATTTTCTAAGTTTTGAGCTCACTACCCTTGTAACGACTCACCATATGAGTCATATAGTATGGGTACGAGTCAGATGACCTAACTCGTAAGGTGTTCAGTGAGTGACGATTAGGTTTCTGTTGTGGTTACGACTAGGTGGGTATAGGTTGTATGGTCTGGTGATAGGTCGTTGGGTTGATCCTTCACGTAATCTAAAACTTAGTGACTTGACTTGTCTCTGAGTATGAGTGGCTCGCTAAGAGCTGTGAGGATAGGGTACGAGTGGTCTAGTTGAGTCGTATGTTATCCAGTGTCAATCCCTTTTGATTCTGCCTTGGGTACGATTGGACCATACGAGTCGTATGGTCTGGTCACGAATAGAGGCTATGGAGTCGTATAGAGGAAAGTGTATGGGTGTCTAACCTTATGTTCTGGCTACGACTGGATGGTACCAGTCGTATGATGTGGTGATGAGTTAGAGGGACAACTCGTAACCACCTACGGGATTTTTATAGTTTAAGTTGGGGGTATTCTGGACATTTTTCCTAATAACTCCTTTTGACCCCATGACATAAAACAACTTTTAGGACTTCTTTAACCTATTATTCTCAATAAAACACTTTTAAAATCTCTCTCAAGCTCTTGGTTCAAGAAGAGGCTAGGGTTTCTACAAGGCAATAAATTAAGGCTCTAAAGCATGGTTTCTCTCTATCTTCCTTGTTGTCTAATCTAAGGTATGTTACTCCTCCCTCATTGTTAGTTCAACTAAAAGCTTGTTTTAATGAATGGTTTTCTAGATATTATTGTGGTATTGTTTTGGTTTTGAAATAGATGTTGGGGTTTTTGTTAATATTGATTGGATAATGTTTTCCCATGTTTTCTTATGGATTTTCATGTTATAATTATGGTTTGAACATATGGTTGCATGAAAATGATCAATTGATACTTGGTTTTGCTTTTGAAAATTATGCCCTCAACATGTTTTTTAAAATGTCAATAAGAATGCTTTTGTCACATAGTTTGGTTATTATTGAAACCTTTTCATTGTATAAAAAGGTTATGGAACCTAAATTAGTTTTAAACGGTTTGAAAGGTCCTTAATGGCCATGGTAATGGTTTGATTGAAAACTTTGGAGTCAAATTGATTTAATGGCTTTGGTATGACATAAATGGATAGACTTGCACGCTCTAATTTTGGTATGATGATACTAATAGTTAACTCCTAATAAAAAGATTCTTTGGTAAATAGTTGGTTGTGTGTGAATGGTTTTAATATGGGCTTAAAGGAGGTCGTGTTAGCAAACCCCTGGAAGGTGGAGGTTTCGGAGGGACCAAAACTGGAAACTCATGTTTGCCGATGTGAGGTTGGTCTTGGTGACCGTGAGCATTATGTCACACTTTAAATTTTTGGATATGTACTAGTCATCTCAGATTTTTCTCCTATTCGTGCGGCTAACACGCACCGGAGTTCTTTCAGCAGGGGCAGATGAACCCATATAGCCCATGGGTGGTTTTAGGACGACCAAGCTATACAACCCAGCTTAAAAGGTTTTAAACGCATGCTAAAACCAATTTTTTTTTCCAACATGGTATATATATATGTGTCTGTGTGTGTGTGTGTATGTATGTATGTGATTGCACATGGTTATTTACTTTGGTTTTAAATAATGGAATTATTTTATCCTTATTCCTGAGTACATGTTAGCGTTTCCCCGCTAAACGTCTTTGGGTGTTGTATCTCCACACAATGCAGGAACCGACCATACTACTCCTCCTGCTCAGTGATTTGAACTCGAGGACAGCTTTGTGTCAGACTGAAGTGGTGAGGTTTCATACTCCGTGAGTCTCCATTTCATGCTATGGACTTCTTTACATTATTTTTGTTTCTTAGACTTGGATTTTGGCTATGGTCGGGGGCATGTTCCTACCGGATATTTTTGGTTATCGGATAGAGGCTTTATGAGACTATTATGTACATGGATGGTGTCGGTATTGGTGTCAGCCTTGGTATTGGTATTGACATTGGGGCTGACATCGATTGGATATTTGGTTGGTTATGGTTAAAAACTTCTTTAAATGTCTTTTAATTGATTTTGTTTTGTCTTGTTATATGTTTGAAATTCATCCGACATAGGGTGCAGGACGGTTATGTTTAGGTATGGGGGCAGTCTCTGGTTCGAGTAGGAATTTAGATGCCCGACACGACTAGGTCCAGGTTCAGACTTGTCACAAATAAACCACAATTTATGCATAATTTATATTTATTAATAGGCCAAAATATTTACGTAATAAATGAATAAAAATGTTAAAGATAAACGATACAAGAAAATTACAGTATAACAAAACTAAAAATAATAGATACAAGTGTTTGCATTTGTAAAAGAGTTAAATGATAAGAGATACAAAAACAACAGATGTAACAGAACTAAAATAACAAGAGATACATAATTTTACATATGTAACAGAACTAATTTACAAGAGACAAATAATTCTGCATATTTAAGAGATTAAATTTAACGAGAGATACAAAATTATACATGTGTAACTAACTAAAAATAATGACAGATACATAATTATGCACCTGTACTAACTAAAAATAACAAGAGATAAAAAAGAAATACAAGAAAACAAAACTAAACATTCAAGATATACAAACTTATCTTTAATTAATAAACTCAGACAACAAGAGATACCAAGAAACTGAATGGGTAATTTTATTTAAGATACAAGAAAATTGAATAAGTAATTTGTTTAATATACAAACATATAATACCTTCATAAAAAAATTTCTTGATATAAGTTCAACATCTCTTCGTTCTGCATCACGAGAAGTGCGTTTTTAAGCACCATGGACTTCTTTTTTGCCATCAGAATCTCCTTTTTTTTCTTTGCTTTAAGTATTTTCTTTAATTTCTTCGTCATAACATGATCGTTTTTATTTTTCGATCGATTTTTGCTCAACACTTTAAATTACTCAACTTTCAACAACAATGAAAACAAACTAATTTAAGAAAAAATAAGGTTGAAAGTTTACGGTGAATGAATTTTTTGAGAATTGAGAGAAAATTTAAAGATGAAGATAGGAAAAATTTGCACAATTCAAAGATTGAATAATAGGGGAATAACTGTAGCACTTGCTGCTTGATTTGTGCTAAAAAATGTCATTGATGGAGGACGAAATCATCGCTTCAATATCTGATAAAAATAGGACTACTTTAGGATGTATCTTTACCTTTTGGTTAAAAAGAAAAAAGTATAAATTTTTGTAATATTTTTAAATTGAAGGAATTTTTAGTATTTTTGGTATCTTAAGTTGTGCTTTTATGATTTTTTTTTTTTTTTTTAACTAATAACCCATATTTGGGTCAGTTGACATACTATGCCAGTTGGCCCAACTAGTTCCACAAATTGGCCAATTCTAATTTTAGGCTACTGGTCATTTATTCAGATCCTTTATTTTGATTTTTTCTTTCTTATTTTTTTTGCTCCAATTTTATCTTGGGCTAAAAATCTGCTTTTCTTTTAAAAAAATAAATAAAATAAATTGGATCTTTATTATTTTTTTACATAATAATTAAATACAATTATATAAAATGATATAATTAATGTATATAATATGTATCTACATAAAATATATGTAAGAAAATTATATAGAATGTGTATAAAAATTATATCATTGTTGTATAGAAGATGTATTGATATAAAATATGTATAAAAACTGAATAGAATGTGTAAATGAAATGTATAAAATACGTATTCAAATAATTGTAGCAACTAAAGATTGTATCAGGTGTGGATATAAATTGTGTAAATGTTATATAGAATGTGCATAGAAATTGTATAATTATTGTATCAAATGTGTATAGAAACTGTAGAATTATTATATAATTGATATATATATATATATATTGTATAATTGTTATATAGAATATGTATATATCTATAGGAAGTGTATAGAAATTTTATAATTATTGTATAAAATATGTAGATGATATATATAAAAGTTATATCATTATTGTATAGAATATGTATATGTGTAGGAAATGTATAAAAATTGTATAATTGTTGCATAAAATTTGTATTTTGTATGTATATGTATATATATATATATATATATATATATCATGTGACCGCTCTTCTTTATTTATTTAAAATTTTTTTAATAAAATCAACCACATGATACAATTATTTAATTTTTATTAATAAAAGCAACTAGATGTGATCACTTTAGTATATATTTACTTGATTAATTTTAATAAAAGTGATCATATGAGGTTGCATTTTTATATTTAATTATTTAATTATATCAAATATATAATTTAATTATTTAATTTTAAGGAAAGCGATCAATATATATAATTTTAATAAAAGCAACAACATGTGGTTGCTTTAGTATATATTTAATAAATTAATTTTAATAAAAGCGATCATATGTGATCTTTTTTATATTTAATTATTTAATTTTATCAAAAGCGACCACATGTGATCACTTTAGTATATAATTTAATTAATTAATTTTAAAAAAAATCATATGTGGTCGCTTTAGTATATATATTTAATTAATTAATTTTAATAAAAGAGAGCACATGGGGTTGTTTTTATGTCATTAGTTAATTATTTTAAAAATAATCTATCACATTTTGCTTATTTAGTTAATTAAATATTTTAATCGATCATTTGTGGTCGCTTTTTTTTTAAAATAATTAATTAATTAAATAAAAGTGACCACATAATCTTCTAAAATTTTTTATAGAATTAGAGGAACTCCTCTCCTTGGACGAAATGATCAAGGAATACTCTAAAACACATCTTGAAGAATTTGAGATAGGAATCCATAAAGAAACGATCCAATTAATTAAGATGCAAAATGAGAATCGTATCCATATGATTTTGCACTTCTCAACAGATATCATCTATTTTATTACTCTAAACGGGTATTTAATTTTGGGTGGTAAAAAACATGTTATTTTTAACTCTTAGGCTCAAGAATTTCTATATAACTTAAGTGATAGTAAAAGTTTTTCTGTTCTTTTTATTAACTGATATATATGGAATGTGGGCGCTTTTAAAAAAAAAATTATCGATCACATGTGGTTGATTTTTCTGATAAATTTTTGAGAAATTGATCACAAGCAATCGATATTTTGGATAATTTTGCCTAAAATTGACCACTTGTTTGTATTTCTGGTAATTTTATAAAAAAAATTATAGCATACATACTGCATTTTCATATCAAACCTGCTATACTATACAATCCATCAATCAAATTTAACATTAAAATCAAATTTAACATCCAATCAACTATCATTAAAATACAAACATTAAAATCAAATTATTAACACACAATCAAAGTTTACAAATGTGCAAAAAATAAATTACAAACCATCAAAACAAAAAAAGAGAAAGTACTAAGCTACAACTCATCATCTTCATCCTCGTCTTCAGTAGCGTAATGATCGTAAAGTGGGGCTTAGGCATTTCGCAGTCTGAGGTGCATCACCGGGACACAGAGGAAGAATCCATGGAGAATGAAGAAAATTATTAATCTTCTCCTGCATCTTTTTCATTTGTGCTGTAGTTTTCTCCTCTTTCTTCCTCACCCTTTTAATTAGTGCAGCCAGTGGCGGACCCAGGACTTTAAGGTTGTGGGTGCTTTAATCAGGGATGGTGCTATAGTACCGTACGAGGGTTCGGATGAATCCAGTAGCTTCTACGTAAACTCTATATTTACACTAAAACTTTGAATATATGTATATGATTATATAATGTGAACCCATTGACAAACATTATCGCTTGGCCTAGTGGTGATGGACCAACATTAATGGCCTCTCTTCTGCCGCGGACGTTTGTTCGAACCCCATTACAGCATATTTATTTTTTAAATTTTTTATATTTCTTTAAATTCAGAACCCACTGACTTCAAACTCTGGCTCCGCCTTTGGATTTAATTTTTTTTTTTAACATAATTTGCTAATGATGTCATAATATAAATATATAACAATTTAAATGCAACATTAAAATTTGGTGTTTAAGTTTTGGAAGAGTAAGATTTTTTATGGAGAAGGCCAAAAGGTTTTCAAATTTTTTGTTTGAGTAATTAAAAAAAATACAAAAATCACTTTTAGTTTAATAAATTAAGAAGTAAAAAAAGAAAGTAATACAAAAAAAGTCAAACTCATATGCATGTGAACTAGTGTACAAAAGTACTTGAGTCTGGTGCGTGTGTGTGCATTAAATGTAACTGAAAAGTTACAAAAAATTTTATATAAAAATACAGCTTAGCTAAGGGGAATCGATCTCAAGTACCTGGACATGAAAGATTCACCTAAAGCCAGAGCACCCACTCAAGTTTTAGTTTTGTGGGTGCTTTTTAATTTTTTATACCATTTTTCAGTGTTTCTTATATAATAATACCTATTCTACGTCGAATTTAGTGGGTGCCGGAGCACCCCAAAATAACACGTGGATCCACCCCTGAGTGCAGAAAGTTCTTTAGTAAGCTGAGAAATCGTATATTGTAACAAAATGACGGTTTCTCTATCAACTGATGAGGTAGAGGATGATCCATAATGCGAAGACCTATTATTCTCTGTAAAACATTTTCTTGGGATGTCGTAGAGTGTGCCTCTAACTGGAGAACCCACACACTGTGTCCAATACCCCTCCTCTGCATCTTGAGGTATTGGATCCCCCTGACTCTCAGGAGGCTAAATACTACGAAACTCACTAATCATCTGTATATATTTGTCCTATATTCAAAGTAAAGTAAAAATTAATAATAAAAAGACACTCCCTCCGTTTTAAAAAGAATGACCACTTTTGGCTTGACCCAAAGTCTAAAAAAATAAAGTAGACTAATGAATTTTGTGGCCTTGGATTAAAGTTGTCAAATGTACCAAAATGTCGTTTAATCTTGTGATCCTAAACATGTTATGTGAAAAGTTGAAATTAAAGTATTGCCAAAAAAAGAAAGGGGTCATTCTTTTTGAAATGCACTATAAAGGAAAGTAGGTCATTCTTTTTTAAACGGGGGGAGTATCAAATTATTCATACTTAAATAATATCAACTATGGAGAAAAAATTCATAAATACAAATGTAATTCTTACATGGGTAGTTTTTACACGTGGCTTAACCCAGACATCTTCATTTGTTGGATTTTTTTTCCTTCTTTACGTGAGTCTCCTCGAATAACTCATGTACACCTATTTTCCTACCCAATTTTTTTCGCTGCATATGATAAAAGTATTAATCTTCAAAATAAAAAATACTTAAAATAGAAATAAACAATTAAATTGATAAAAGTCATATATCATTTTATCCTCTACAATAATCTAACTAAAAGCTCCCGCAGTGTGTAAAGAGATACTCGTGGTAGATGCTCTGGCTTTTCTTCCTTTTCTCCTCAACACTTGATCATATTCTTTGCTATTCCAATAGCAAAGAAAATCTTCCCACATTTCTGGATCTATAAATCTTGGTCTTTTCCTCTTTCTTATGGCATAGTCCAATAGACCTTTGAGTCTGTCTTGCTTTTCTAAAAAAGTTCTTCCGTATTGCAAAGTGATCCATTGGATCATATCAGAAATATTCCTACAACAAAAATAGCAATTTAATATTTAATTTTTTATTCTAACGTGTTAAGTAGTTAATAAAATAAATTTTTACCTGAAATTCTTTGAACATTTCCTCTCTATAAAATTCTGGAACCTTTTGCCAACTTGTCCAATAACCTTTGTAGTTACGACCGATGCATTTACTCATAATTTTTGTGAGTCTATCAACGGGCATAAACCTACAATACAAGATCATAGATTAATATCATAGAGCATAATAATATAGTAAATGAAAAATAAATAGTGTTGTCATATTTTGAAATCATACCCTACTCCATATGGAATAATGTACTCCCTCCGATTAGCAACATCTCTCTATCCTGGTTGTGGAGAACATGCTCCCGAATGCACTGTCGTGGGTAGGGGTGTTCATGGGTCGGTTTGGATCGGTTAGTGGTTAAAACCATAATCAAAACCAATATAGTCGATTTTTTAATTTCTAAAATCAAACCAAACCACAAAAAGAAAATAATTGTCGGTTTGGTTCTTGTTGGTTTGGTTCGATTTTTCAATTTTTTCGATTATTAACTAGCCTACTCCAACCATCTCTAGAATAAAATTCTTTTTTTAATCCATAGAAACGAGTCACATTGAACAATTTCTCATGAAATATTTGTACAATGATAGACAAATGAAACTATAAACTCTTAAAAATAAGAACAAACACATTAAACAAAACCAACATTGAGATGAAAAGCACCAGTTTTGTATTGTAGTCACTAAGATTATCCATCAACATACAAACACATACATGTACATTTTAAAACAGAGCTTTGTATTCTGTTGCAGTATACTGCAAGAAGAGACAGAGTTGGGCAAACTTGAGTTATCTGTTTACTTTATACACTAACTAGGTGAGCTAATCATATAGAGAAACGATTGAATAAACAAGGAGACATAAAACTACCATTTGAACCAGGGACCATGGTAACTCGTTTTGTGAAAGCTGAAGTAGAAAAAGTGAGGTAGGGACCTTAGGGTTAACTTATTAGTAATAGTAGGTAGAGTTGGGCTTGGATTTGGGGCTTTGGGCAATTGGACTAAAGTATTGGTCGAGCTAGGCATAGATTAAAATTTAGTTTTAGAATAAATTTAATAAAATATTTATATTTTATTCATAAATTATATATAAATAATTATAACATATGTATATAAAATTTATCGATTCGATTTGGTTATTTTCATGATTTTTTTAAGTAAAATCATAACCAAACCAAATAGCATCGATTTTTAAAAATTTAGAAAGAAACCTAACTAAACCTAACTAAACGTCAATTTTTTTAATAGGTTTGGTTCAGTTTATGGTGTGGTTTGGTTTTTAACCCATGAACACCCCTAGTCATGGGTGTATCTGAAGCACTGGATTGTGTGCCTCTGAGATGAAGATCAATCAACCCAATAGATCTCGTAGAATCACCATGAGTCCGTGGGTGACTACTAGCAGATGGTAGGGCAGACGACGATAGATGACTATAAGTGCTATCGATCATCTGATAGTACTGTGACAGTAGTGGAATGACGACTGGAGCGGACCGAGTCTCTATAGATCTATAAAGTGGACTCACATGCGTAGAAACACTAACTGAATGATGCGATGACCTAGAATAAGAGAGTCGTGCTAGCATGTCATCTGACCGAGCCTCAAATATATGAATCCCTGTCTGTCGTCCATAAGGTGGAAGCAGTTTTTTTTTGTCTTAGTAGGATCAACTTTTTCTTACTTTTGTCATCCTTACCTACCATCTAAATTACTTAAAGTCAACAAGTAGTTAGTCATTACAAAATGAATATAAGAAAATGACTCCTTTAGAATCTTATAGAAAAGGAAGATTTGTTATAAAAAAAAATACACCTATATTTTCAAGTCATTAGTACACATTCCAAATAACTACCCTTAACAATTTTTAAGTCACTAATTCACATTTCAAATCACTACACTTAACCATTTTCAAAACACAAGTTCACATTTTCAGGTTACTACACTTAACAATTTTCAAGTAACTAATTCACATTTCAAGTAACTATACTTAACCATTTTCAAGTTCCTAATTCACATTTCAAGTCACTACATACCTTAACTATTTCCAAAATGCAAGTTCACATTTTTCAAGTCACTAATCAACCTTTCAAAAAACTAGGCTTAGCCATTTTCAAGTCACTAGTACACATTTCAAGTGACTATACTTAACCATTTTCAAGTAACTAATTCACATTTAAAGTAACTACACAAGTTCACATTTTCAAGTTGCTACACTTAATCATTTACAAAACATAAGTTCACATTCTCAAGTCACTACATGTAACCATTTTCAAGTCACTACACACAACTATTCTTAAGTCCCTAATTCATATTTCAAGTTACTACACTTAACCATTTTCAAAATACAAGTTCACATTCTCAAGTCACTACCCGTAACTATTTTCAAGTCACTATTATGCATTCCAAGTTAATATACTTAACCATTTTCAAGTCACTAATTCACATTTCAAGTGACAACACTTAACCATTTTCAAGTCACTAATTCACATTTCAAGTGATTACACTTAACTATTTTCAAGTCACTAATTCACATTTCAAGTCACTATCCTTACCCATTATTTCAAATCACCAATTTACATTTCAAGTCACTACTTTCATAGTTCAAGTGACTAGACTTCATCATTTTCAAGTCATAGTTCACATTTAATGTCGAAGGAGTGGTTTTATTCACTTGGAACTTGTGGTCGACCTTTGAATGACATGGTATTATCACTTGCTATCCTAATCTATATTTGTAATATGCTTTTGACTTGTCTTTTATTTTGCTCCTCCCTTTCTTCTAGTAGGTCAAACATGCTGACAGTATTTCTTGTTTGGTTGTTTGTAATGGTTATATTTATTCTGGTTCTTGGAATACAAGCTTAAAAAAAATATTTTTATGTGTATGTTGTAGATGATGAACGTCTTGGTGAAAATCCAGCTTCTGCTAATGTTGATCAGTAGTTTTGTTTGGGTTTATTAGGAAGTGCTAAAGTTTGTTGGTTTGGGTTTTTATTATTTGTTGCTTGATTTTCATGGAAGTTTGATATCTTGTCCTTTATTCTAGCCGTTTACTTCATTAGTAGAGCTAGAGGGCAGAGTTAAGTAGAGGTTGTGCATTGGCAAAAATTCATATGTCATATTATAAGGTCAAAAATTATTTTTATGTGTATATTGTAGATAATGAACACCCTTGATGAAAATTCAACTTCCATTAATACTGGTGGGTAGTTTGGATTGGCTAATATCTACCTGCTACCTTTGTAACTTTGGTGTAAAGTTGTAACTTTTCTATTCACTAGTAGAGCTAGGTGTATAGTTAGAGGGGTGAAAGGGGGTTATTCGGACCAACAATAACATACCAAGTGTAATTCCACAAGACACAAGTGGAGTCTGGGGAGGGTTGAGTATATGTACCCCAACTTTGTACAGGTAGATGGGGTCAGCTGGACCACCTTTGTCAAAAATTCATATTGTATACGTATATACAAGGTCAAAAATTCTCTTTGTTATGTGTATACTGAAGATGATGAAAATCTGGCCTCCACCCCTTTGAACGATGTTGTTTCAGTAGTTGATTGGCTAAATATCTAGCTGCTATTTTGTAACTTTGGTGTAAAGCTGTAAACTTTTCTATATGTTCAATTCTTGGAGTTTTATTTCCTCTTGCTTATTCTATGCTCTAGTCAGACTTTTTCTTTTAAATCATTCAGCTGGGTAAATATATGTATAGAATTGGCTACCCTAAAATATCAAAGAAACTCTGGAAAAGCTCGAATGTTGACTTAGGCAAGGTGTCTATAAATTATGAGTAAGTAAAAGAGAGTGATTTCTTTCCTTTGAAACTAAATAAACTATCTAAAAATGTTTTGATGTGGTTTATTGCAAAGTAAACAGTGGAATTAAACATACAGTAAAGGAATGATGCATCGATTATGTACCCAAGCAAAGGTATTTTAATAGTTGAAAGAATAAGAGAAAAAGGTACATGATTCTTGTCATACCTGGAATGCACAATTACAAAAGTTAAGCCACTTTACGTATCATGAGTCTACAATTGTATCAATAACCAATCATATTAGAATAGAGCTTATAGCGGGATAAGTTAGAAGAGAAGCAGTGTTGTGGCACAGTTTCAGTTGTATCATAACATGCCCGAGTGCTTCGCCAACTATATTCCACTGTTGGCGATCATCTTACTTTGATTACTTCTTTATGTAATGAATGTGTTGTAATGCTTTTATTCAGTGTTCTTTTTCTTTAGTCGCAGCATTTGGACACAATATTCTACTACATTAGGAAGAAGGCTAAATATGAACCTAATATTGTTGTAAAGTTCACTACAACTGATTTTGTATTTAGAAACAAGATTGATGCTCTTTATCACGATTTATGAGAAATGGAAAAGATTTTTCTGCCATCCCCGAGAAACATGAGGTTAAGGAGTATATCAGAGGCTTCTATTGTGATGCAAACGTACCATGAAACAAGGTTGACTATGTGTTATTTCTAGTTTATTTTCTATGAGAAAAATTTGAACTTGGACACTGAATTTTGGAAGTTTTTGACTTTACTGATTGGTGCATATATGTGTACGACTCGAACCGTACCAGGCGCAGTCATAAAGTTGTTCAAAAAGTGATGTTACCTTACCAAACATTGATACCGTATTTTCTGAAAAAGGTCAATTTCTATCTTGAAAAGGGCATTGACAAATTTGAAAATGACATTTTGCCTAAAAAATGGTTGATGAGATGCCACAACAAACTCAATGGTATCTTATTGCATTCATTTTTTAAATGTTCATTTCACTTCTTTTTTTGTTGTTTTCCATATATTCACAATATATTTCTTTTGTATCACAGTGATTGTGGAGCATTTGTTTGTATGTTTGCTAAATATGTCATTCGTGGTAGAGATATTCCTAAAGAGATTGATATTGTTTATGATCGCATGAGGTATGGAGCTTTGTTGTGGAATTATGAAAAGAGAAAACTAGAAACTGGTACAAAAGACAACACTACAGAAAAAGTTGGTAGATTATTTGGAAAGGAAAAGAGGAAGAGGACGCACCAGGAGTAGTAGTTTAATTTTATAGTTATTGAAAACCACTGCACAAGGATTTTTAGCTATTTTTATGCGATTATGTAAAGTTTAAACAGTCTTTTCAAATTGAATCGGCTATTTTTTATGCGATAACGTAAAGTATACAATGTAGAATCGTTACTGATCATTTGTTGATATCTTTGTATATTTATGTTTTATTATCAAAGAATATTTTTTTCCTTTCCTTGTGGCAAGTCTTGCCCCTGAGGCAAAGTTATTGAGTATCTTCTAAATTAGTAAACAATGTGGCGGGACCAATTCATGCCCATAAGGTATAACTTGTTCCTATGGGGACTATCTTATCATAAATTATGTGTGACTGCTACATGAGTATTTTGATCATTGTGAACTTTTAATCACATTTATCCTCGATTAAATGGCATAAAATAAGAAACTGTTTAGACCTTGTAATCTAAGGGTCATCTCCTCCTCCTCCTCAGTAGTTCGTTCTCCACTTTTATTTATTTGGTTAGATGCTTGGTTTTGTTAATTGGTATCATCTTTTTTTCTACTCGCAATTGAATACTTCCCCGTGCTTTTCTATTTATAATTTTTAATATTTATTGCTTTTGTTCTTGGCCTATAGTATTTTAGTTTTTGATCCAGAAAAGTGATTCTCATATGGTTGTAAGATTGTAATATTCCTATAAATATATTTTGTATGGTAGAGGAAGAATGTTCTTTGAAAAATTGTGAGTTGAACCACCTTTGATGTCTAAGTCTTGCCTCTAGGGCAAGAGTTATAGATCATCTTCCAAATCATTATAGACTATGCTAGTGTCAACTCTTACCTATGGGGCATAACTTGTTCCTTTGGGGTCTAAAAATCTTGCCTCTTGTGTAAGACTTATAAATCATCTACCAAATCATTACATACTAATCTAGTGTCAACGCTTGGCCATGGGGCATAACTTGTTCGTCTGTTGTATTAATTTTTGCCTCTTGGGCACAAGCTGTAGATCATCTGCCAAGTTATTACAGACTAAGCTAGTGTCAACTCTTTCCCATAGGGCATAACTTGTTTCTTTGGGGCTTAAGCCTTGCCTCTAGGGTGAGTGTAGTAGATGATCTGCCGAATCATTGCAGAATAAGCTAGTGTCAACTCTTGCTCATGGGGCACAACTTGTTCTGCATCTTACCTTCAAGGCAAATTTTAAAGTGTATCCTGTAGAATTATTTACATCATATCTCTTGGGGGTGTAGTCCTGCCCCGAATTCTGTTAATATGATATATTTTTACACATCAATATATAAAAAATTTAACATACTAAGTAATTTTTATAAACAATCAATAAGAAGGTATTGCGTTAAATACTTCACCATAAGTTAAAACTTCATATAAATAAGAAGACATTCATGATTGAAAGTCAAAGTACTTGTTACTAACTAAAATAGAGGATTAAAAATTCCTATTATAACTGTTATTTTGATCCAACTTCTTGGATATAAAGTAAAACTAAACATGTTTTTTTTATTTTTCTTTCTGTATCTTCTTGCATATGGATGAAGGATAGGAGTGTAGTGATAATTTGACCTGTTATGCTCGGTTCTTTTGCATCTCAAACATCTATAATTATTTCTTGAAGATTCTGTTCTGCAAGGATATCTGGATGTTTGTCTTCTCCCAAGCAGAACCTCCGTATTTGGAGGTTTTGTGATCAGATCCTTTATGCTATCTGGAACAATCCATGATGTTGTGCTTCCTACGGTAGGATTTCTCCCTGGTATGTTTGTAGCCAAGATTGTCTTGAGAACCAATGAGAACAATAGCTTGACTTATTCATATGTCTATTGTTTATCTCTGCAATTGTATGGGTGCATGGTATCTCATCTGTTTGAAATACCAAGTATTGACAAGTCCTACTCTTCAGGTCTATAATATATTCAACTCCTTCTTCTCTTACAACAAATATTGTTGCATCAATGGAGTCTACCTATAATAAAATGATAATTAAATAATAATTTATAGTGAAACATCTAGTATATAAGCAGAATCAGCCATACAGAGCAATCAACCATACATAGGGGACGAATCTTGAGGCAACCAAAAGACAGCTACAATCAAGCATATAACATCAAATCACAATCTAATATTGAACTAATTGAAAATCTAATAATAATTGACCAATAATAAGGAGTCACAATTAAGGTTATATTTCAAAATAGAAGAGAAGGGCCAATATAGGGGACAGTTAGAGTTTTGATGCTTGGCTTAGTCAAGAAAAGTGTAGGAGAAGGATATGTCATCCAAGGAATAAGCTTTCAAAGTTAAATTCCCTATATTATATGGAAAAGACAGAACCTTGCTCAGGAACAACAGATGATTCAATAGTGATGCTTCCAACATATGAGTAGGAGAATCAGCTATAAATAAATCGAGATAAAACAGATATTGTATCTAACCTAGGAGTAGAATCAACTATGATAGTGAAACATCTAGTATATGAGCAGAATCAACCATACAGAGCAATCAAACATACATAGGGGACGAATCTTGAGGCAACCAAAAAACAGCTACAATCAAGCATACAATATCAAATCATAAACAATCACACAGCTATGAGCAGAAGCAACGAAAAAGAAGCAACACAACATATATTTTGCACGCAAATCTCAGGGAAATAAAGAAACTAGCAATAAATCATAAATAACAGTAAACCAGCTATACATAATATGCAATCAAAAAACAGTAACATTATATTTCCCTATTATGAAAATACAACTGCAATTACTTACTTTCAATTTCAAGGCGGCTTGAATATTGTCAGTCACCTCCACTTTCGCCCAACGTGTGATGTCGTAAAAGTTGCCTTGAGCTTCTATTTTAATTTCATAAAACCATCTTTGTAACTTGTTCTGAATGCAATCGATCAGTCCCAGTATTGACAGTTGCCATGCTTTTATCAGTACCACATTCATGGACTCCATGTTGTTAGTCGTAAGCATATTGTACCTTCTGTTGGTATGAAACGAACGAGCCCATCTTTCTGGTTCTTCTTCTTTCAAGTACTCCACAATAACTTTGTCGACTTTTTCTATCTCATTCATGAAAGTATAAAATTCAATTCGTTTGTATGTTGCTGCTGCATTGTAGAAGAGTGATAGAACCACATCTGAGAAGTATTTTTTTCTTAAATTCTTCTCTATGTGATATATGTATATCCCTTGCTGACAGTCTGGATAGATATTTGTAACTTAATTTGCAATGGCTGGGTGATGATCTGATAGAATAGACAATTGTTCACGTACCCCAATTGTATTTCTTAACTGATTGAAGAACTAGTTATAAGACTCATTATTTTCTGAGTCTGTAATTCCAAAAACCAAAGGAAATATATTGTTGTTTCTATCCTTTGACACTGCTATCATGATGACACCGCGATGTTTTGACTTTAAAAATGTTGCATCTACCATTATTATCGGTCTATAGTTGGTCCATCCAATGATTGAAGCGCCATAAACAAAAAATACATATTGAAACCTGTGTTGAGCAAAATAATATTAGTAACAATTTGCATTTGATGTTTATAATCAGAGTACTACAATTTTCTAAACTAAGTCTTGCTCATGAGGCAAAAGTTGCATATATGTTAATAATCTAATCAGTGCAATTAAAGAACAAACTTTTGCCTCTTGAGCAAAAGTTTTCAACTTCAATAGTATACCATTTGTACAATAATTTTCTAAACTAAGTCTTGCCTATGAGGCAAGAGTTCCATCTATGTTAATAATCTAATCAGTGCAAATAAAGGATAAATTTTTTCCTCTTGGGCAAAAGTTTTCAATTTCAACAATTTTCTAAACTAAGTATTGCCCATGAGGCAAGAGTTGCATATATGTTAATAATCTAATTAGTGCAATTAAAGAATAAACTTTTGCCCCTTGGGCAAAAGTTTTCAATTTCAACAGTATAACATTTGTACAATAATTTTCTAAAATAAGTCTTGCCCATGAGGCAAGAGCTGCATATATGTTAATAATCTAATCAGTGCAATTAAAGAATAGACTTTTGCCTCTTGGCCAAAAGTTATCAATTTCAACAGTATAGTATTTGTACCTATTCTCATCGTCCCTCTTTATGTTTGTGTATGTGCCTGAGTTGTTTTCTTTCATCATGTGAAGATACAATAGCAACCTGTTGTAGTTCTCTTCCGCGGTTCCTTTTATCACCGTATAGGTATGTTGTATCGCTCGCCATCATTTTTTGTAGGATATGATTATTCCATATTTCCTTCTCATTTCATCTACCATGAAGTTTAGTATGATAACATTACTAGAGCCATGCACAAGCTCCAGTATGTAGTCACATATGACCTTTGATATCGCATTTTTATGGTCGGACGTTATAAAATCAACCGAGCAACTGTGAACCTTTTCATATGTAGTAACCTGAAAGAGCAAAGAATTGGCAATCTTCGAGGCATGAAACAGCCACACACATTTATCGTCCAAACATCGTAGTGAATATCTTGTTGTGCTTGATTTGATAACCTCAAATTGGTTGTTGTGTGTAATTACAATGTTTGACATGCAAGTCATCATATTTTATTTGTCAATAAAAATCGACTTGACATTTAACTCATTCAAAGAGACATTGTATCTCAAGAGAGTAGTCTCGACATCAAGTATCCTCTTTCTTTTTTTACGTACCCTCTTAATCTTGGATGGCTGCCCCATTTCTTCAGCAATTTTAGCCTCCAATATTGGTTCAATAATCATTAACTCATTATTTCTATTGATATTTTTAATTGATTGTCCCATATTGTATTGCTCAATACTCATTTCTTTTTAATCCATTCCAAGCACAACCCTTGTGAAAAATGAAATAACAAAAGATTAGTAACAATTTAATTTAGAATATATATCTTCAATAAGTAAAATCATTAAAGAGTAAGGCATAGTCAACTATTGCCTATGGGGAATAACTGTCAAAGTCTTACCTCTAGGGCAAGAGTTATAGGTCATCTATCAAATCATTACAGACTATGACAGTGTCAACTCTTGTCTATGGGGCATAACTGCCTCAGTCTTGCCTTTGGGGGCAAGAGTTAGAGGTCATTTTCCAAATCATTACAAACTAAGGCAGTCTCAACTCTTGCCCATGGGATATAACTTGAAATGTATGGCAGAATCTGAAGATACTAAAATCGCACTTGAAACTACTGAATAACACACACTATAGGGGTGATTATGAGAGGGTTGTTTACTTCAGAGATAGGTTGCAAGTGATACAACATAGTTTATCAACTCAATACTCTGATAGTATGGCCTTGAAAGAGAATGATGTACTGACTATTCTTGAGAAGTGGAGCAAATTGAAGAGAGCATGTTATAATAAAAATTTAGGGTTTTATGTATAAGATAGGTGATTCAAACCCCATGTATTTTAGTGCAGTTATGAAAGAAAAAAAGTACCAAAAAGCAGATAGTGGAGCTTATTTCTTTAAATAGTGTTAAATTGGCAGATCCTAAGGACATTAAGCATGAGATTATTACTTTTTACCAATCTTTAATGAAGTGTGCACTAACCAATATAATACTACTACAGTTAACAAAAGATGAAGGATTAAATATAATGCGTGTTCAACAATGAAGGATTCTTTTTAACACTAAAAAGTTATATAATGTAGTAAACTGTACAATAGTAACCTTATTACCTAAAGTGCCAAATCCTACTATCATTAGATAGTTTAAACCCATTGGTTGTTGCTCTATGTTATACAAGCTAATAGTTAAGGTGCTCTCTTGTAGAATCAACAAGTTAGTGCTTCTTTAATCTCTAAAACATAGGTTGGATTTATCCGAGATAGAAAATAAGTTTTCAATATTATGATTGTTCATGAATTGGTTAAAGCTCATAGTGGAAAGAATATCTTAGTTAGATGTAAGTTAAAAGTGGATATACAGAAGGCTTATGATACTGTAGATTGACCCTATTTGAAGCAGATCCTGATTGACCTGGGTTTTCGCTATAAGTTTATTGGATGGGCGAAGCATTATATGACCACTGATAGATTAGTGAAGTGGAATATTCAGATTGATCTTGGGTGTATTTTGTGAAAGCAAGTTAACGAAATAAGAGATCATCTGTTCATGGAATGTCACTATACAAATGCAGTATGGAAGAGATTGTTTTGTTGGCTAAATAGTACTCAACCACAATTTTCTACATAAGTTGCAAAGTATGATTGGATTAAGCAGAGAATTAAAGGCAAGAGACACATAACCCAAGTATGAAAGCTGGTATATACTGAATTTATATATGCGGTTTAGGATGAGAGAAATGCAAGGCTGGCCAACAAACTGAGACAACTAGAGAAGCTTGCAAGAAAGGTAGCTTTGTAGTTTGTGTTCGAGCTATAGAAGCAATCAAACTTATTTTTGTACCACCTTGACCTTCTACGTTTGGCCTTCCAAAAAATGTTACGATCAAAGTTAAATCCCATATTAACAGCCTTTTCCTCCAAGACCAAACCCTCGCAACTACTCAAACACAATTATAATCGCAATAACAAACTCCCCACAACCTGTTCGACACAATTCCTCATCATCTTCTAACAATTCCTCATCATCTTCTAACAATTCCTCATCATCTTCTAATGCTAATTATACCACTAGTTTGAAATACTTGGAAATAATTTCTTGTACCACCTTAACCTTATACGTTTGACCTTCCCAAAATATGTTGCGATCAACATTAACTCCCATATTAACGGTCTTTTCCTCCAAGACCAACCCCCCGCAACTACTCAAACATAATTATAACTGCAATAACAAACTCCCCACAACCTGTTCGACGCAATTCCTTAATGGTAAATATGTTACTACAATAACAGCATATCCCAACTTCAGCTTACACTCACCTTCCCAAAAATCAAATCAATAACATAATTATATAACGAGCTAAAATTACCATAATACATCAATAAACTAAAATTGCCACAACGAATTTTGGTGATGAAATTCATACCTGAAGAAACCTTACGGCTAAAGTCGATTCTGCGAAATGTTTCAAAGTCTATTCTGGAATTTGGAAGAAAGAGAGAAAGAAAGAGATTTAACAACGAATATTTTGTAGGAGGGTATTTTCATCCAAAAAATATGACTTAACAAGTAAAGGCTATTTTAACAAAGCCTTTTTATTTGGGACTAAAATTTGAAAGTCACCCTAATTTGGGTCTATATTTTAGAATAACCCTAAAAAAATTGAAAAAATTGATCATAAGTGGTCGGTTTATTTTTAAAAAAAAAAAATAATTATTTGAAAAAGGATCACTTTAGATTGATTTTTATTAAAAATTAAAATTTTAATAAATTATATAGTATTTATAATAACATCTAAATAATTTAATGCAATGTATATATAAATCGAATAATTAGTTATTTTATCATTATATTAACACGAGTAGTATATTTTTTCAATCGTATAATAATATTAATGCATTTCATAAATTAGGATGAATTTGTGGCTAATTAACTTTTAAACGTGATATTATAAACCTCGTAATACAATGAAATAATCAGATTAATTAGCTTGCGTTATTATAACTTTAACAGTATACCCATGTCTATATTAACACAAGTAATATATTTCCTCAATAGTATGATACAACGCATTATTCAAAAGACTTGGATATATAGATTCAGTTAGCTAGCTTTTGATTGCTACATATATCACTACACGAGATATACTTATATATACATATATTCGATTAACTATCAGCTTCCAAATACGTATTATATACATCACATACACGAGTATATTACCCTATAATACAACATATTTAATATATACTCAGATGAATTATCTATTAGTTTATCTTACGTTATTATACCTCCAACATTTTATTATTACCTTGATCGATCGATTGTATGATATCGGCTTATTCAATATATAACTGGATACATTAAGTTATCTTTAATTTTGACTAAGCTAACGTACATCACTACATATGATATATACTTACATATATATAAATATAAGCTTTTGACTATGTACTATTTGATATATATATATATATATATACACACACATCAAATGCACGAGTATATTACACTGTAATGTAACATATTTCATAAATACTCAGATGAATTATTGGTTAGTTTATTTTACGTTATTATAACTTTAATTGAATATTATAACCTCGATCGGTTGATCGTATGATATCAGTGTATTAAATATATAAATAGATACATTTAATCAAGGGCGGATCTATGTGTATGGGTGAGGGTGCCACGGCACCCGATAACCTCGACTGAAACTTTGTAGATATATATGTATATACACAGAAGAAATGAAATATAGATTAAGCTTGCCACCAGATAGCGCCAGTGGCAAAGGAAGTTCCCTGCCACCCAGCTGATCCGAGTTCGGATCCCTCCTGGTGCATGTTGTTATATTTTTGTATGTTTTTCCTTGCTTAGGAAGGGCTTCAACTCTCTTTATTTACTCATTCACTGTTTCGCCTTTTCCATTGTTTTTTCTTTTTTAATTCTATTCTTTACTAATCCAATTTTTTGCGTTAATTAATTCTCAATTTTTTAATTTTTTTTTTTGTTAATTACTATTATTCTCTTGTTATGAGTATTAAGTCTATCCCATATCAATGAACAAATAAAAATATATAAAAATAGTAAATTATGTTAAAATTTTAAGTTTTTAAAAATGCTTTATTATCATGCAAAAAAAATTTTAAATTTAAAGATCTGTTTAATCTTTCATCCAAGTTCACACTAAGTGAAGATAACTATATTGAAACTATAATTTTCACTCCTTGTCAATTATATATTTGTAACAACATATAAAGATAATGGAATATGAATATGTTGAAGTAACGATATTAGATGGTTTATACAAAGTTTGATTTTTTAACATGATTTTTTTCTTTCTATTTTAGAGTTAATTTCTCTTATTCGTAAGAAGAAGTTGGACTAATTAGGTATCTTGAATCTCAAATATCTTGAAAGAGAATACAACTAAATATCCATATTCGATTAATTTGTATATAAAAGTACAAAAAAAAAAAAGATAAATAATTCAAAATGTAACTCAAAATTTTAAAAATTCGACCCGTTTATCTTAGTGGACAATTTGGCACCCGGAACTTAGGAATTCTGAATTCGCCTCTGCATTTAATTAGTTTTGACTACACACTACATAAATACTGCATGAGATACACACACACACATGTATACACCCATATACAGTTTATCGACTATCAGGTTCAAAATACATAGTAGATATATTACATACACGAGTATATTACCCCGTAATGCAACATATTTCATACATACTTTGATGAGTTATCGATTAATTTGATTAGCTTACATTAATATAACTTCAACGTGGTATATTATTACTTCAGTCGCTTCAAATCAAACTACTCAATATATATTTGGATATATTAAGCAAGCTTTTGATATTTTGCAATACACAAAGTATACATATATACACACACACACACACTTACTATCGACGATCAGGTTCTACATACATACTATATACATCACATATATATGAGTATATGATTACCTCAAACACAACGTGTATATATATGTATATATATATATATTATTTGATGAATTAACGGTATTATTTTGTTATAACTTCAACAGTATATTATTAATACCGTGATTGTATGATATTAACATACTATTCAATATGTTTAGATAGATTCTGTTAGTTTTTTACTACGCTGTACATCGGTCACTGCATGATATATATATACGTATAAATATATACATATCAACTTTTGAATACGTACTATATACATCACATGTATGAGTATATTATCTCATAATACAATGTATTCATAATACTCTCTGATGAATTATTGGTTAAGTACCTTACATTATTATAACTACAATAGCATATTATTACTTCGACCATATGATATCAACGTATTCAATATACGTGTATACATTCAGTTAGCTTTTGACTACTACGTAAATACAACACAAGATATACGTGCGTAAATACATACACACACACACATATGTATACACACACACACACATATATATATATGTATCTATATTTACTCGATGAAAAATATATTTATTATATTGAAACATAAGCAAAAAATAAAAATTATATTTAACGTTATTTATTTATTTTATTTTGTATATTTCGTAGTTTGTTTTTTAATATAGTTTTCTTACAAATTTTAAATATTAATTAATTTTTATTTTTAATACATAAAATTATATAAATAAACAAAATATATTTGATTTTATATGTAATAATTGAAATAATTTTTTTATATTTTTATAAATAGTAGAATTTTTTAAATTTATTTTTTAAATAAAACCAACTACTAGTTGTCGCTTTTTTAAAAATATTAACTTCTTAAATTTTTTTAATGAAAACCGACGACTTTTAGTAACTTTTTGTATTAATTCTTTTTTTATTTTTGGATCAATTTTTTTAATAAAACCAACCACTTGTGGTCGCTTTTTTAAAATATTTTTCTAATTCTTTTTTAATGAAAATCGACCACTTATGGTCGTATTTCATAAATATTTTATTTTTTGATAAAAAAGCGATCACAAGTGACCTTTTTTACATAATATTTTTAATTTATTTTTTAAATGAAAACCGACCATTTGTGGTCTCTTTTCCAAAAATATTTATTTTTAATTTTTTTAATTAAAACTGATCAAAAACAATGAAAAAAGATTTATAATCACCTCCTCGCCATCGCCGCCGCAACAAGCAGCGAACCATCCACTGTCGCTGGTCCTCGCTACCGTTGCCACATCTCAGCCACCAGCCTCCGTCGCCGCCAACAGCAGCAACTCCAACAAGCCGTCGTCGCCTCCCTCAACACTTTCGCCGGCCAAATAATCACCACCACAACCTTCAAGGACTACTAACGCTATTCCCAAGAACACTATTTCGGTGATACTATTTCGGCGATCAATTTCTACCGCAAATTACCAGAATCCAGCGACTCAATCAAGTATAAGGACACAACCCAGCTTCGATCAAGTGCACTTGATCCATCTTTTCTTGTTGTGTATAGCTTTCTTGATTTTTAGGGGCTGCTACTGGTAGTGTTCTGCACTATTCTTATTGTGATTCCTATTTTGTAGCGTCTTGGCTGATTATATGGTTGTGGGTGTCAAATTTCTTGTTGATTGGTTACTTTGTAATAGTGTTGTACGTGTGAATCTCTTTATTGTTCTTAGTAATTTTGGAGTGTGTTACCTTGTCTGATTACTGTTACTTGATTTACTAGCATATCCATTAAGTGTGGTAGTATTAGTTCCCACTATTGACTATTGTGTACCAAAATTTGTGTATCCCTCTTTGTTATCTTTCTTCCCCTTTTCTTTTCTTTCTTTTGTTGCATAGTGGCTGCGATTGGTGAGGGTAGACTAGGGGCATGTCATAGGTCGGGGTCAGGGTCAAGAATTATTGGGTCTGGGCCAAGGTTTGGGGGGTTGGGTTTAGGTCGGGTCTAGGATCGAGTTTGGGGTCAGGGGCTAAGGGTAGTAAGGTTAGGCGGGATAAGAGAGCTTTTAGGTTACGAGTTGGGTCTTGGAACATTGGTACTTTTCAGGGTAAGTCTATAGAGCTGGTGAAGATTCTTAGAAAGAGGAGGGTTAGTGTAGTGTGTGTCCAGGAAACTAAATGGGTAGGCACTAAAGCGAGAGATGTGGATGGATATAAGTTGTGGTACTCGGGTAGCATGAGACATAGAAATTTGGTAGGTATTTTAGTAGATAAAGATCTTAGGGAGCAGGTGGTAGAGGTAAAGAGAGTTAGTGATAGAGTGATGTCTATTAAGTTAGTCATGGGAGGGTTTACGGTGAACGTTATTAGTGCCTATGCCCCGCAAGTTGGTTTGGACGAAGAGGAGAAGAAAGAATTTTGGGAGGTTTTAGATAAGATGGTGAGGAACATCCCGAGCACTGAGAAACTTTTCGTGGGAGGAGATTTCAATGGGCATATTGGGTCTTTGTCGAAAGGGTATGATAATGTGCATGGCGGTTTCGATTTTGGTGAGCGAAATGAAGGAGGAACTTCTCTGATGGATTTTTCTAGGGATTTTAGGTCGTGGATAGCAAATTCAAGATTTCTGAAGAAGAAGGATCACCTTATTACATTTCGTAGTTTAGTAGCCAAGACTCAGATAGACTTTTTGCTTCTTAGAAAAGGGGATAGAGTGCTATGTAAAGACTGTAAAGTCATACCTAGCAAGAATCTCTCTACTCAACATAGGTTGTTGGTGATAGACTTGGTTATCAATAAGGTCAAAAAGAAGAGAAGTGGAGAGGCGCAACCCAGGATTAAGTGGGGGAGCCTAACTTTGGTTAGTTCTTTGGAGATGGAAGAGAAGTTGAAGAGTAGGGGGGCTTGGGAGAGTAGAGGAGGGGTGAATAATATGTGGAAGATGACTTCCAGTTGCATTAGGAAGACCGCTAGAGAGGTGTTAGGTGTCTCAAGAGGTTAATCTGGCAAACATCGAGGAGACTGGTGGTGGAATGAAGAGGTCAAGAGAAAGGTAGAGTCTAAGAAGGTGGCTTATGCTAAGTTGGTTGGAAGCAAGGATGATGAGAAAAGACAGAAGAATAAGGATAAGTATAAGGTTGCTAAAAGAGAGGCTAAGTTAGCTGTTACGGCGGCTAAGACAGTAGCTTTTGAGTGTTTGTATGTGGTTTTAGAGGAGAAAGATAGAGATAAGAAGTTGTATAGGATGGCCAAGGCCAGGGAGCGGAGGGCTCGTGACCTTGACCAAGTGAAGTGCATCAAAGGAGAGGATGGTATAGTGTTGGTTGAGGATGCCCTCATTAGGGAGAGGTGGCAGTCCTATTTTCATAAACTTTTGAACGACGGGGGGGACAAAGGTTCTGTGTTGGGAGACTTAAAGATATCTGAGGAGGGTCGGTATTATAGTTATTATAGGCGTATCGGTGTTAAGAAGGTCAAGGGAGCTATTCGCAGGATGCGGCGGGGTAGGGCGACAGGTCCAAACGAGTTCCAATAGACTTTTGGAAGAGCACTAGCGGGGCAGGCCTAGAGTGGTTGACAAGGATGTTTAATAATATTTTTAGAGCTGCTAAGATGCCTGAATCATGGAGGTAGAGCACGATGAGTCCAATGTATAAGAGCAAGGGAGAGATTCAGAGTTGTAACAACTATAGAGGTATTAAGTTGTTGAGTCATACTATGAAGGTTTGGGAAAGGGTGGTAGAGTTGAGGTTGAGGAGGATCATGACGATCTCTGAGAATCAGTTCAGTTTCATGCCTGTTCGCTCGACCACTAAGGCCATTCACCTTGTGAGGAGATTAGTGGAGCAGTTTTGAGAGAGGAAGAAGGACTTGTACATAGTGTTTATTGATCTAGAGAAGGCATATGACAGAGTTCCCAGGGAGATTTTATGAAGGTGCTTGGAGGCTGGAGGGGTGCCCGTGGCGTACATTAGGTTGATTCGGGAGATGTATGATGGTGCGAAGACTCGTATAAGGACGGTAGATAGAGATTCAAATCACTTCACAGTTTTGATAGGGTTGCCCCAGGGATCTACTCTTAGCCCGTTTCTATTTGCCTTGGTAATGGATATTTTGACGCGACATATTAAAGGGGAGGTGCCTTGGTGTATGTTATTTGCAGATGATGTAGTTCTGATCGAAGAGACTCGGGGTGGAGTTAATGATAAGTTGGAGGTTTGGAGACAGACGCTTGAATCTAAAGGTTTTTGGTTAAGTAGAATAAAAATGGAGTACTTGGAGTGTAAGTTTAGTAATATGTTGCAATAAGATGGAGTGGTTGTGAAGCTAGACTCTCAGGCCATCTAGAAGAAGGAGAGTTTCAAGTATCTAGGGTCTATAATTCAGGATAATGGTGAGATTGATGAGGATTTCAGGCATCGTATTGGGGCAGAGTGGTTGAAGTGGAGGCTCGCTTTGGAAGTCCTTTGTGATAAGAAGGTGCCCCCGAAGCTTAAAGGTAAGTTCTACAGAGTGGCAGCCCGGACGACTATGTTGTATGGAGTGGAGTGTTGGCCAGTTAAGAACTCCCACATCCAAAAGGTAAAGGTGGCGGAGATGCAAAAGTTGCGATGGATGGTAGACATACCAGGAAAAATAGGGTGAGGAATGAGATTATTTGGGAGAAGGTGGGAGTTGCCTCGGTAGAGGATAAGTTGCGAGAAGTGAGGCTACGTTGGTTTGAGCATATGATGAAGAGGGGCCCTGATGCTCCAATGCGGAGGTGTGAGACTCTGGCTATGGATGGTTTTAGGCGGGCAAGAGGTACACCGAAGAAATATTGGAGGGAGGTGATTAGGCATGATATGGAGCAATTACAGCTTATAGAGGACATGACCCTTGATAGAAAGGTGTAGAGGACGTAGATTAGGGGGTGGGAGCGCGGCGGTAGTAATAGGGGAGTGCTCCTTTGGGTCTAGAGTTTCTGGTCCATAGTGTTGAGGCGGTAGTTTTTGGGGTTAGTGGTGTTGGCTTTTTTGCATCCCATACTAGTTTATTATGCACTTATCTTTTGTGTTTATTATACTGTTAGTTTGTTTTGTGTACCATACTAGTTTGTATCCGTTTACTTTTTGTATTTGTTATACTGTTATTGGTCCTTAGCTGGGGGTCTATCGGAAACAGCCTCTCTACTTCTCTTGAAGTAGTGGTATGGTCTGCGTATACTCTACCCTCCCCAGACCCCACTAGGTGAGAATACACTAGGTATGTTGTTGTTGTTGTTGAAAACCAACCACTTGTGGTCTCTTTCTGTAAATATTTTTTTTTTGTTTTTTCTTAATTATAAAACAACCATAAATGGTCGCTTTTTGCATAATATTTGAATTTATTTTTTTTAATAAAAAGTGACCACATGTGGTCGCTTTTCCAAATATATTTTACATAAGTTTTCAGTATCCTTTCGAACTATGACCAAGTTGCTACGACACATTCCAATTCACATGGGTTCTATTGCTCCCAAACTCAATTTTGGCGTATTCTTCTCAACCTTTTGTGCTGACATGACACCGTTATTATATAAAAATAAGATCCACGTCAAAGGTGTCATGTCATCTAAAAAGATGCCACATCAGCGAAAAAGGGTGATAAAAATATGCTAAAATTGAGTTCGGGGGGGTGCAAGGTGCTTTTCTCAAAATATTTTGTTTTTAAATTTTTTTAGTTAAACCGACCACAAGTGATCGTTTTTGTAAATATTTTCTTTTTAATTTTTTTAATCAAAAAACGACCAGAAGTGGTTGTTTTTTGAATAATATTTTTAATGAAAATCGATCACTTGTGACCATTTTTCAAAAATATACTTTTTAAAAAAATTTTAATTCAAAATCAACCACAAGTGATCGTTTTTGGTAAATATTTTTTAGTCAAAAAGAGATTTATTAAAAATAAATGAAAATATTAAGCAAAAAGTGACCACAAGTGGTCACTTTTTATTTTTAAAAAACACGCTAATTAATATAAAATTTAAGAAGAATTTTGAATTGATTATTTCACAATTTTAAAATATAAAAGCAACCACATATGGTCGATTTTTAATTTTTTTTTTTTAAAAGAGAAAAAAGACCACAAGTGCTCGCGTTTTTGCG
Source organism: Capsicum annuum (assembly GCF_002878395.1). Classification (NCBI taxonomy): domain Eukaryota; kingdom Viridiplantae; phylum Streptophyta; class Magnoliopsida; order Solanales; family Solanaceae; genus Capsicum; species Capsicum annuum. The sequence goes on along the minus strand of NC_061120.1, from coordinate 190,318,215 downwards.
ACCACCATATGTGGTCGGTTTTTGGTGGTCGCAGAAACTGTTTTTTTTAGTAGTGTTTATTTGGTTCGCTTAGAAAATATATAGACATGGATGTTATACCTTACGTGATGATCACAAATAACGAGTCTATATAAGATGATTTTCGAGCTTACTTGTTGGTACAAAGATGGAATAGAAAATCAATCAAGAGCAAAAAATCACACATTCTAATTGTGAACAAGAGCAATGTGAAGAATACTTTTGAATAAGAAAGTGGTGATGAGCATGATCAAGAATGCTAAAAGTGCAACGCAAACAAAAGTGTTGGAAGAATTTATGAATATGGTGTTAACAAAATGTGATAGGGCATGCTATGATACAGAAAGTGTTGAATATGCACATGAGTCAATGGCAATTGAGACATTTTTAATTACTGAAGAATGTTGAAAAATAAGGATATTAAAATTAGAAAAAAGTATTTGGGGTTGAAAAAAATCAGTTAATGAAGCACGTGAAAAAAGTCATACAATTTAATGGTATTGAAACTTGAAAGACATAAACTTGCTCAGATGACTACTGTTGCTGCAATTTTGAGATTTCCATTACCCAATCTCGATGATTTGATTTTGTGATGTTTTTTTAAAGTTCATTTGTAAGATCAATTTCGCAGATGGAGTATTAATTAAAGGGTTTATATATAGTTAGTTTTTGAATCATGTTTATATTTTCTTTTTGTTAAAAAAATGAATGGTTCTTTCATAATTGTATGTGATTTGGAAGTGTCTCTTAAGTAGAAAGTTTACATAGTTTTAGTTGGTGAATCTACAAAATTAGGAAGAAAATTGAAAAAGTTATAAATTCAGATTCATCTTATGTGTTGAATAAAATCAAACTTAGTTGAGTGTGAGCAAGATGTCTCGAACATCATAATAATTAAAAAAAATTAAGAAGCATCAAATTTCTGAAAAGATAAAAATATTTGGTGATTTCTTCTCATATGTCCTAGTCTTTGTAGACAAAATGATGTGATATATTTGTTATTTGTGAAGGTAAATGGTATTACATGAAATTAGCTAAGGTGTTTAACTAGTCTAGCCATCACAGTTATAAAACAAAATCGAGAAGCATTGCACATTTACACTAATAAGCTCAACTTTCTATAGCATGAGGCTAGGCGTTTGGACATGATTAGGTTGAAATTAGTTGTCATGTACTAATTTTTTATTTGGTTGAAATTAGTTGTCATGTGCTAAATTTTGATTTGTTTGAAATTAGTTGTCACGTTCTAATTTTAAAATAACTTTTTCTACTATATAAAAGCACGAGTTAAGAGAAGACCAACGGTATTATAATAATTTCAGAGCTAACATAATGACAATTTTAGATATTTATCGAAACATTTAGACAACTATAATCCTTTCTCTTCTGTATCTCTCTTATCCGAACAGTTCCTCCATAGCTGTAATTAAGACTCAACTCAGATTTAAGGTTTTATTTATTAATCTACTTATTGTAGCTATTCCTTAAGTTCAATCTGCAAAACGCAGTGAACTATAGTTTTCTTCCAACTTTTACAACTATAGTTTTCTTTCAATTTTCATAACGGCTTAACAGATAACTTGATAAGCTTTATTAGATTTAAAAATTTTCATGTAATTATCAATAAATGTTTTTAAATAATCTAATTAGACATAGCTTTCCATTTGTGTAATATACCATATACTCCCTCCGTTTCGTTTTAATTGCCCTCTTTCTAAAAATATTTGTTTCAATTTAGTTGTTCATTTAATGAAATCAAGAAAGTTTTATTGTGTTTTTTCAATACTAACCTTAACATTAAATGACTAAATAAAGTGTTTTTATTCAAATTTATATTTTCAAAGCACAATTAATAAGGCTAATTTGATAAATATACCTCCTAATTAATATTTTCTTAATGGATGTGCCAAGTTTATATGGCCAACCAAAATGAAACGGTGAGAGTATCGTTTAATGATAAGTTTGGTGCATCTAACTTCTAGAGACCAGTGGCCTCAGTAATTTTGTCGTCGCTATCACAATCTAGTCTACTACTAACTTAATGTCAGTTTATCAAACTTGATATGATGTACTGCAACCTCGAACTTCTCTTTTGCAATAACCTATTAATTAATGCACAAAAAATCAGATAAAGAAAGGTTTAGATAGAATAAATTGATTTGACTTAATGCTTGGCATGAGGAAAGTGAGGCAAATATGCCACAAGCTTTGAATACTGACTTGGAATATAATGTTTGGTTCCTTTTTTCTTTTCGTATTTATTGTAATTACATAATTCACTAAGTACTTGAACGCAAATTTGATGATTTTATTTGGTAAGAAGCGAGGAGATTAAAAGCATGTTTGATTTAGTTTGTTATTAGACTATTATTTAGTAACTTTCGTATCCAAAGTCATGTGAAGGGATACTATACTATCAACTTGGACCATTTATTCAAACAAGTTAGTGCAGTTTATTATAGGTAGGATCACGATTTCTAGATACTCAATTATATAGGCAAAAAATTACGCCATATATCAGTTGAACCTATAATTGAGCCGCCAGTAGCGAATGACGCTCAACAAATCGATAAGAGATGATCAATATCGTATTGATTCATTTATCGGCTTAGCATATTAACAAACCAATAACCGATTCGTGTAATCACATTCAAAATCTATAACGTCGAACCCATAACGTTCACGTTCGATAACAAAACCACTTTGTTCATAGTTATAGAACCATCCATCTTCGGTCTTTCATACTCCAAACAAATCCCTTTTGTCTCTTGCAACAATAGTGAAACATATCAACTCTTCCTAACTTCAGAATTTCAGGTATATTCTTCTTCTTTTAAAATTTGTTATAAATTTCTTCCAGCTTTTTTCAAACATTTGAATTTTATGATTGAAATCTAAGGCTGATGTCCTATTTAATTCTCTCTTTGAGTTTTATGGCTAAAATTTATGACCGATACGAAGGTTTATTGTTATGCACTTCAATAATGAAAGAGAATTTGAAATCGCGAAAGGGGAATTTTTATTGCTAATCCAAATTCAATACAAACTAGCTATTACAATTGATAAATTGAATTGGATACTACGAGTGATAAGTCGTCATGGAAGCTCCAATCGTCGCCTTCAATGGCGATTAGGGATAGAATTAGTCGAGAGGAGGAAGAAGTAGTTAGGAAGAAAAGAGAGAAATGAGAGAATGAGATGAAAAGATCGTTGGGATTTTAACAAAATAATTCGTTTTCCCTTCACAATAGTTCACTGTGTTTATATTGAAGTGGACTGTCCGTGCCTCTCACGTGACCCTAATGTCTGTCTCTCACGCGACCATTAATATAGGTCATGACAATCCATCCCTCTTAAAATCGGCCATGTCCTCAAGGTCATTGTTGAATACTTGACTAGCAGTTGATGATTTGGTTTGTTCCTTAGGGAGAATAGAGCACCCAAAAAATACCAATGCCAGTAACCAACTTGCAGGTGAACGACTTATTCAATTGAAGCAATCCAGAGCTGCCTATTAACATGGACAATTGTAGGTGAAAAAAATGAAGTTTGTGCCTTTAGAAAAAGTGTTAGCCAGTGTTCAACAACTAAAGCAACTTCAAACTGTAGAGATGTAACTATATACCCTTATTTTTTGAATTGAAGTTCTAAGATAGGGGAAGATTGCAATTTTCCTCTCGCAAATCACAAAAGCCCATGAATGTGTTTAGACAAGCAGAACACAGACTTAATTACTCTTTCGAGGAAATTTTCTGAAGTAAGCTTTAGTAGAATAAGCAATGCCAATTGAGCCAACCAATTTACCGCAAAAATATGTCCATTTGCTTTGCTTTCACTCAACCGTCCTCTAAAGTGGTAATTAGTTATTTTCTCAGAATGAATCAACTTGATATGTTTGGTGTGCAAACAGCTGCAAATGAACCTTCGGATCTATGAAAAAGTCGACATTTCACATCTCATTTGATCTTTATCTGCCACAACACCAAAAATTGGTGAAAACCACACCTGGACAATCAGTACATATCTGAATGCATCGTACAAAAGATGTAATTCATTCACATTTACAAGTGTACTCGTCATGCTTCTGTATAGTTTGACAATCTTCAAAGGAGAAGTCCTGAGAAGAAGCACACAGTAAGTGTTTAAATGCGGCAAGAGTAACACAAGAAGTTCATTCCTCTCAATTGAGACTACAAAATGATACTTTCTTTCTTCCTTTGGGACATAGACTACAGTAGCAGTAGCTCTATCAAACAACTGATATGACCGAAACAACAAGGGAAGAACCTCCACTGTATCACAACTTAGTAGACGTAATCGAGCAATAGTGCGTAGTAATGACAACCTCAACTTAATAGGCTTCTTATAATTGATATCAATCACATCCAAGATAGTATCTCCATGGGCAAAAACTATAATAGTTCCATTATTTTCCTTCTCAAAACCACAAGATAAGAAGTCAGCAGTGAGTTTATTAATCAGCCCGTCAGAATAAGCAATGAGCACATGTAGGAATGAAGACATACCCAACTCTACCCCATCAAGAAAAGTCTATAGAGCCTATCCAGTATCAAACCAATTGCAAATGGGTAAGCCTAAGGTACATCCAAGCCATGAATTGACTTGGGCCATTTCATTCATTTGTCCGTACTTTCGCGGCTCATTAAGGAGTGTGCTTCGAATGGTAATGTGAAGTTGAAAATTTATCGCAACCAAAAACAGATGGCCTACAACACCAAATATGGAGTCCATATGCCATAGAAAATATCAACTCCTTTGAGGCATCACAGAGTCTAAAGGCACTTGATCTTGTGGCCATGAACTCTCAACTAATTCCTGGAACCCAACGCTGAAATATGTCCTTAACAGGTAATAAAATGTGTACATATGGCCCAAGTTGCAATTGTAGAATTTGGAGGTATCTGCCAGGTGTTACTTTAAACAAGTTTGCTCCAGGGTCAAAGGGAAATTGATTCAAAATACTTCGATCAGTGGGCAAATCAATGTCACAAGATAACATATGAATGATCTTCTTGAAATCATCCACAACAATAAATGAATAATGTCTTGTAGTGCCATAAAATATGGTAAGCAAACTACAACTGAATGAATACATACCCGACTTTACCCTATCAAGGAAAGACCAGAAAGTTTGACCTGTGTCAACTCAATTACAACTGTATAAACCCAAAGCATGTGGAAGCAAACCAGTAGTTGTAAGCGGGCCACAACATTCTTCCAAACAATGCCTTTCCAGCTTTATATTGAATAGTTTGTCACCAAACTCTATGTCAAGTTTATGTCCCTTGCATGGCAAATCATCGAGACACATTAATTTCCATATTGTATCCTCAATATCAAGAATAAAAAGTCATGAATTCAAACATAAGCCCACGATTTCGATCTCACTGGTATTTGTATCGTGGATGGAGTGAAGTTCAACTAGAATTTCATCTTCTGCCCATTGAGGAAATTCGCCAAACACCTGATCTGCATCGTATTCTAAATTGACCTCACTATTATTTTCCACTTATAGTAGTTCAACAATAGCTTGGTTTCAAGAATCCACTGCAGATTGGTTGTCCTCTTCATTCATTTCCCCCGAATAAACATTAAGACAAAAACCGCATTGGCAGCCAACACTACATAAACACCTATAGACGCATGAGTTGCATTGGCATTCAACACTACATATGCAATCCTCACCTCAACTTTAAAATTGTTTTAAATCCACAATTATTCCTAAAATTCCATCCACAAAGGCCCTTCTATTGGTATTGTTTCGTTCAACCAATTCAGTCAAAGTCGATGATTCTGCAAACAGATTCTTCGAATTACTACCCACAGTCGAGACAGATTCGTGCTCTGATACCAATTATTATGTACTTTGATAATGAAATAGAATTTGAAATCACGAAAGGACAATTTTTATTGCTAATCCAAATTCAATACAAACTAGCTATTACAATTGACAAATTGAATTGGATACTAGGAGAGATAAGTCACCATGGAAGCTCCAATCGTCGCCTTCAATGGAAATTAGGGATAGAATTAGTCGAGAGGAGGAAAAAAAAGTAGTTAGGAAGAAGAGAGAGAAATGAGAGAATGAGAGGAAAAGATCGTTGGGATTCTACCAAAATAATTCATTTTTCCTTCATAATAGTTCACTGTGTTTATATTGAAGTAGACTGTTCGTGCCTCTCACGTGACCCTAATGTATGTCCCTCACATGACCATTAATGTAGGTCATGACATTTATGTTGTCTTCATATATATGAAACCTTTTTTATATAATTACAGATTCCTCCATAAGAAAATAGATTATTGACTGGTCCAATAAAGAGTTAACATGAAAATTTCAACTGTGTTTGTTTATCAATAGGTATTGTCCATATTAATTGCTAAAGGTTTTTGTACTATGCTAACAAACTTGTGTATTGATTGTTGTAGATACTTTATAGTTAAGGTTGAAGAAACTTGACGATCTCGGACTTGATAATTCAGTGGTTTGTGTTTTTTCTAGACATTGCTTACTATTACTTTTTTTCTACTTAAAATATCTTTTTGATTTTGAATTTAACGTATATTTTTAAATGTTTGTTAATGAATCAAGATGGAATATATTGTAGGTAGTATTCTACCTCCCTAACAATTTATTTACAAGGAAAAGGGTCAAGTTTGGATGAAAATATTACATATTATGTATTTACATTTATGTTAGAGTACGTACCCTACTGATCAATGACTTTAACGTGAGAGTTGCCTATGGATGGAACGAGTTGCCTGACGTGTTTCAAGGAAGCAATAAAATAGGAAGTAAAGAACACAATGATTTTTACATGAAAAACACTCGGCTCAAAAAGGTATAAAAAACTATGACCTGTACCTCTACGGGATTTAACCCCAACTTCACTAAATAACTCTGAGCCTCAACAACGACTGATTACAAAAATCTTGTAACTAACAACTAGAAATTATAAACTCTAACTCCTATACCTCAATAATTTGAATTATAAAATCTAATTTCTATAACTCAACAATCACCCTTGACTGTTGAACCCAATTCGAGTTATCCCAAACTTGAAGTTAACTCATCTCAGTATTATTCCTAAACAGCAATCTAAGAAAGCAATAAATTACAACTCAATAAGAACAATACATTTAAACTGACTCAAGAACTATAAATCTTAATCCTATGAAATAGGTTCGCCAATTTGTTCCTTTGTACTGGCAGCACTTGAATCTTTAGTCAAAATTCTCTCAATTACGAACTTTCTTAATTTGATCGTGTTTGGGCTTTTATCTCTCTGTAAGTGTGCAAGTTACTCTGAATAATACATGTTCTATTTAAGTACAACTCTCCAAAGAGTCATTCTTTATTTTAAACTCCTCCTTTAATCAGAACTCTCATTGCATAGAGTTCTACTTCAAGTGAGACTCCTTCTTCAATTCTAACTCTTGTCTCCTTAGTGTTGTAGTCAAACTCCAACTCTTTAAATCAGCACATGTTTTCCTTGATTTTATCTGAATTAATTGCCCATTTGGTCCTTCCTTGATTTTTGCACGCTTGTCTTTAATCATCGATGATTTTTCTACAAGTTTCAGCTACATGAGATAGTGTGTCTATGAACCAGCTTGACGGTCATGTTTCATATCACTTTATCAGTTTGTCAATAATCAAAACTATATCGTACCCAATAAATTTCCCTTTTTGATGATGACAAACCTCTTGTCTTTGTGCATTCAAACATCTTCACCTATAGTCACTAAAGTATAAAACACTAGAATGAAACAAGTTAGTCAATGGGTTATAAACATTGCACAACTCTCTTATCTTTCCCCTTTTGGCATTATCGAAAACTATTTTAATGCAATAATATACTAGCCAAAGTGATTTGTTATGCTATTCATGGTCACTGGGGCTATGGCCAAAACAATCAAACAAAGACTTTACCCAATATAGTAATGTATTAAAGAGAGCAAAAATATGAGTCAATTAAGCAAAGATAACCATTCCATTTAACTGCCAGAGCATGTTCCACATTAGACCTAAACTAGTACTGAACAAAAAAAAATAACTGATCATTAATAAAAAAAAGAATATGGTATAAAAGTGGGACATGACTAAGGATACAAATAGTGAGGAGTTGAGAAGAAAGATGGAATAGGTGATATCAGCTGTGTCAATTAACGAATGACTTCAACATTTTCAGCCCTCTCTCAATCAAGGTCAAGTTTCAAAGTTATGATCCTAGCTTGAAGGACCTCTTATTCCACATCAAAGTTTTATGCAACTTCTAGTTCAAAATTTTTCTCAGCTAAAACATTTATTTAATTTCTTTTAAATGAGTGTTATCCCTTCTTATTGAAACAGGTAGAGCAGCATGATTCATCTGTTCAAGAACATCATTTATTGTTTGAAAGGTCGAACCTGAATTAGGACTGAGAAGTGCTAAAAAATTTGAGCCAATTAGAACCTAAAAGGGAGAGTATATCCCTTTGTTTATCCTTCAAAAATATATGTTGCATGTGATTGTGATCAAGCTTGGCAAATTCATGGTACAAAAACTGATATTTTAATTGAGAGAGAAGAAGATATTTCTGATGTAGGATTAAGCACATTTGTGCACAACCATTTTGATATAATCAAAGAAAGTTTGGTCAACCAATTCATTAGATTTATAATACAAGGAGAGGATGAAGTATGAGGAATTAAACAGGTGTACTCAACTATTTTAACTTAAACAGCTTATGCTTATGTTAGTGCAGAACATACCTGATAAGAAGAACTTTGTCGTCCTAATTTCTTGCTTGTACCTATTTTACTGCACAATCTAATACAAAATTAGGTTAGAAGAGTAAAAAATCTGGAATTGGGACACACAACTAAATGTACAAGACTGAATCGAATAATATTTTAGCTAATAAGATTGAGAAGAAAAATGGTTATTCTAGTCAATCATTGAGGGGAATTCATACAATTTTAATCATCCCCAGGTCTAACCTATTCCTTTCAAAATACTCTCTACTTAGTATTGTTGGTACTTCTCCAGTTAATTAAGTAACCCTCATAGTCAACATTTTTATAGCCCTCAAGAGTGAAATTGCTTTCCTTTGAATACTATAGTCTCAAGTCATTGATTCTCATGAGATATCTCAATATTCTTTTGACAACACCAATTATTATGAACTACGAACAAAATTACCAACAGCTTGTATTGGTGTTATTGATGAATCAATTTCTTGATTTGTTGTTTCCCCTGTCAATATGCCCTCAGTCCGTACAATAGTTAGACCAGGTGGTACAGCGTGTTCCTGTGCATGATCATCAGTTTTATTGTCATCCTCTTACTTTCTCTGCTTCTTACATTTGTCCATAAAGATTCATATGAACCGAGTCCAAGCACTGAATCTTTTTTTTTTGTTAAAGAGAATCTTCCTTGCTTTCCCCTTACATGAGCACTACAAATTTCACCATATTTCAAAGGCTTTTATTTTAGTTCTCCCAATCTTTTCAACTCTAATAATGGTGCTTTTTTTGCCATCTCTAAAAGATTCATTCCCCCTTTAAATGTGGTGAGTGGAAAAAAACTTTATTTGCTTCCAGTATTATGTCTTAAGCAAGCTTTATCCATGAACAAATTTTTCTTGCCTCCTTTCACTCTCACCTACAAAACAAATTAGGGGTTAACTTTAGGCACCCAAACAATCTTGGGTCCTTTATTATAAGAAAAAGGATGTATGGGGTTCCTTCTAGCCTACCGAGGCAACACGTTATGTGACCTATTTCTCTGACCAGATTTGACCTTTTACCAGGCTTATGCTTTTTTATTTACTTTTTGCTACAACTGGACATTCAATTTTCGGATGCCTCTGGTTACCACAAATATAACACAAATCGTTAATAGCAGTAGAACTTTTATAAAAGCCCAACCCAACCTTTTCATTGTGAGTTCTTTGACCTAACTTATGAACAATTCTTAAAGAATGTGTCCATCTATTAGCTCTTTCAAGATCAAGTTTCAGTTTAGAAACTTCTTAACTTGGTTGACTAACCTTTTCTTTTTTCACAAAAGTGTTCATATTTAATCTTAGTCAATTTGGCTCAATCTTTTCTTGTTCCTCACTTTTGACCTTTTTTCCCTTTTCAGAAAGAGTCAGTTTCATGATTTCAAATTTTAGAATTAGATTTGAAGAATCAAGTTGACCAACCTGTTCCTTAAGAGTACAGTTTTCCTTTTCAATGGTATTCTTACAAGCTTCTAGATCAATAAGATCAAACTTGAGACTTGCAAGACTGTTGAATAACTCATCCCAATCAGAATTTAATTCTTGGAAATCATTAATTAGAGCACTCATTAAGGAAATAAGTTTTTTCTTAGAAAATAAATGCAACTTCTCTTTGAGTTTAAGAATACTTACCTAAGAGGTTCAATCACCTCCTTCCATGTCTGAATCTCCAATGGCCATGAGAGTAGTTTCATCATCTTCTTCATCATCTGATTTAGCACTTTCATATGCCTTATTTAGATCTTCTATGTTTATCTCATAGGTCTTCAAATTTCCAACTAACTCATCAAGGGACATTCTAGTGAGATCCTTAGCTTCTCTTATGGTTGTAACTTTGACATCCCACTTAGATTTCGGTAGGACTCTCAAGACCTTCTCTACCTATTCCTCAGTAGATAAAACCTTTCCTAGAGATGATAACTCATTTACCAACAAAGTTAACCTAGTTATCATTTCTTGTAGTGACTCATTTTTCTCTATTTTAAAAGCCTCATATTCAGTGAAAAGTAATGCAATTTTGAATTTTCTCACTTGGCTGGTGCCTTCATGTGTATTCACCAATGCATCTCATATTTGTTTAGAAGTGTTGTAATTAGATGCTCTATTGTACTCGACTGGACCAAGACCACAAACAAGAATATTTTTTTACATTTGCATTTTTTGGAGCGCAACAAGATCTTTCGGGGTGAATTCACTCCTTAACTTTTTCAATTTCTCTCCATCCACTGTCTTCATGGGAATTATTGGTCCATCAATAATTTTTTTCCATAATTCATAATTTACACTTTGAAGATACGTTTCTATCCTAACTTTCCACCAAATGAAGTGAGAACCATCAAAGAGTGGAAGTATAGTAGTGGATTAACCTTCATTGTGACTAGTAAGTGATGCGAAATTCATCATATTGATCTTTGTCTTAGGTGATAACCCTTTTTAAGATAGCCTCACTTTGATACCACTTGTTAGAGTACGTCGCCTACTATTAATGACTTTAATTTAAGAGTTGCCTATAGATGGAACAGGTTGCCTGACGTGTTCCAAGAAAGCAGTAAAATAGGAAGTAAAGAACACAATGATTTTTATGTGGAAAACACCCGGCTCAAAAAAGTGTAAAAAACCACGACATGTACCTCTATTGGATTTAACCCCAACTTCACTAAATAACTCTGAGCCTCAACAACAACTGATTACAAAACTCTTGTAACCAACAACTAGAAATTATAAACTCTAATTCCTATACCCCAATAACTGAAATTATACTCTAATTTCTATAACTCAATAATCACCCTTGACTGTTGAACCCACTTCGAGTTATCCCAAACTTGAAATTAACTCAGCTCAGTATTGTTCCTAAACAAGCAATCTAAGAAAGTAATAAATTACAGTTCAATAAGAACAATACATTTAAACTGACTCATGAACTATAAAGCTTAATCCTGTGAAACAGGTTCGTCAATTTGTTCCTTTGTACTGGCAGCACTTGAATCTTTAGTCGAAATTCTCTTAATTATGAACTTTCTCAAGTTGATTGTGTTTAGCCTTTTCTCTCTCTATAAGTGCGCAATTTACTCTGAATGATACATCTTCTATTTAAGCACAACTCTTCAAAGAGTCATTCTTTATTTCAAACTCCTCCTTTAATTAGAACTCTCATTGCATAGAGTTCTACTTCAAGTGAGACTCCTTCTTCAATTCCAACTCTTTTCTCCTTAATGTTGTAGTCAAACTCCAACTCTTGAAACCAACACATGTTTATTTCCTTGATTTTATCTGAATTAATCGTCTATCTGGTCCTTCCTTGATTTTTGCACGCTTGTCTTTAATTATCGATGATTTTGCTACAAGTTTCAGTTACATGAGACAGTGTGTCTGTGAACCAGCTTGACTGTTATATTTCATATCACTTGTCAGTTTATCAATCATCAAAACTACATGGTACCCAACAATTTAGTTGGATAAACAATAGCTAACTTTGACATGTATATTTTAACTCTTTTTTTTATAATTTTTGCCAAGTTGCTAGCTTTTTATTTGAAGTTCTGTACTGATCAAATGCTTAGATGATACGATAAATTAGGTTGACACTGCTTGTTGTGTCTATTGCTCAAGCTATTTCTTAAGTAAACTTTTTATTACTTTATATTATTAAGTTTTTATACTTAGCATTATTTGATGCGCTTTACTTGAACTGAGTGCCTATTAAAGACTCAAGCAGGGTTAAGGTTGCATACAAACCCCACTTGAGATTACACTAGGTATGTTTTTGTTGTTGGATGCTTTAAATATTTTTAATTTTTCTTGCAAAGTTACAAAGATACTTGACTTGACCAATGTTGTAAACATGCTTTTATGCACTTGAAAAAATGTGGATTGTATCTACAGTTTAAAAAATGCGGAGTGACAATATCTCCGAAGACCCATTTAACATGATCACCTATTTTTGTCACTTGATATATTTTTATTTCCTATTCCTTTTGTTATCAGAATTGGCATTCCTACATATTAACATGTCTTAATGATTTTTTCACTAATCAATGATCATATATTCTATTGATGACATTCTTGGGTAATCTCCAACTCAACATAAATATCTTTAATTTAAATCTAAATTATGTTGCCTAATAATCGTCATGATAAGTGTTTGAACATGATTTACTTAAGATTTGAATCTACATTTACATTGTGTTTGGTCTTATATATCGTCTTATAAATCTCTAACTCTTCTTTTGGTGAAAGGTTGAGACCCTATTAGATGTTTTATTTTTTCGCTAGAAAATCACACTTCTATTTTTCCTAATGATACGATTAACCACTACTCAGACATACTTACCCTTCAAACTGTTTTCTTATTTTGTTTCTTAGATTTATGAGATGCCTACTAAATAGGAATGGTCTATAAGCCTATTAATGGAATTAACTTTTTAGTATCTTACAGATATATATATATATATATATATATATATATATATATATATATATTCAAGGGTTAAAGTATCGTAATCGCAATGTAAAATTTCAAATATTTATACTATTTATTTGGAGATATGGACTACTATTATTTGATCATCTTATACAGACATTTGATTATCAATTCATAATCTTAACAGGGCAGAAAAAGAATAATCATAATGCTAAAAATGTGTCAACTTTGCTAATCTAGAAATAGTATCAATCTAGAAATAGTATGTAATGTAGTACTCTCTTGTATGCAAATGGCTAATTCTGCATTTAATAGTATGATATTCTCATGGTTGTATAAAGAAATTATATAACAATACTACTACATTCAGGAGCATCATATTGTGTACCTAAATTACATATACATAATAATATTAAACAGTTGATACGTGATGGTGTTTATAATTGATTTGACAATCACTTATATGCATTAATTTTTTATTTTATTTTATAATTTCATGTTAAAACAGAGTTAGTTGAATATCATCGAATCATGAAATCAGTATGATAAATGTGAATCTTCTTATGGTGACTCAGTCACACTATGAGAGTAACAACTTACCAACAAAACGTATAGAAACTAATAGGGCATGAATAACTATTGCTTTTGAATTATCATGTTGTTATTATCTTTGTGGATGTAATTTCAGAGGGGGGGTGGGGGGCAAAATGTGTTGTTCCTTGGAGTGTTCTAAACATATACGACGATTTATAGGTGGCCTATATGTTTTTACACTTTTTATTAAGGTATAATGGAATTGTGTTTCTGTTTGCATAAGTTGTATAGTTGTTTTAATCTTAAATATGTAAATCTCTTTATTGTTCAAACCTTAAATGCAAAAAAAAAAAAATTAAATACAAATTAAATCATATCTGAACTCAAAAATATTGGGCCCGTACATAGCATGGAAAAACTTATCTAGTAAAATATATGCAAGCATGGATGCAAAACTTGAAGTCAAAGGATCGATACTACTTGTCTAACCCTTCACCCCGAAGTGTTACAACTGAAAATTGATTCCAAATATCATGCTTATAAATTTAGCGTATTTATAAAGTAAAAACCGATGAACCAAATGAATCATTTACAAAATCAAATCAAATCGATCGATAATTGTTAAGTCCTTAGTTTTGATAATTAACAAATTGTATGTTGGGACATAGTTCCTGAAGAATGCGTGATGACAAAGCTGCAAGAACTTAGGGACCTGGTTGGCTACATATACGTCACTATCAGTTATAGCTGGATGAAAGTACAAGCTTGGTGGAAAAAGCTGGTGCACTTTTTGTCTCTAGCCAATTAAATTCATCCTAGGTTTTCTTGTCTCATATATGTTGCTCATCTTCCACAACAAGAAAAACAAGCTTTCATATACTCACAACATATATCTTTCTTGAAGATTTTGAATCAAAACCTTATTTGCAATAGGGAGCTGATTGCTCACAAAGCTATATTCCATTTTTTGTTGTAATTGAGTCTTTGTATTATGGTTACAAATGTTGCCTACTGTTGTTGTTATTAGTAGGTTTTGGTGTTTTATTCCCAAACTCATTGCTTTCATCTAGAGTTAAGTGATATTGAAGTTAGAGTTGGCTTGTCAAGTCAGTTAGAGTTAGCTGGGTGGTAGTGCAATAGAGGTATTGCATATTTATCTTTATGATAGAGTTATTACTAGTAGAAGAAGGATTGAGAGTTTAATTCTTGAAGTCATGATGTTTGTATTCAAGTTTGCTTGAATATTAATGGAGCGTTAGAAATTCTGAAGGCAGGTCGCGATTTTTTCTCTTCTGAAGCAAGGAATTTTCACATAAAATTGTTATGACCCTCATTTACTCTTTTTATGTACTTTACTATTAAGTTTCTTGCTGTCTAAGTCTATCTAGGACCAGGTGCCAAAGTTAAAGGGCAACCGTTTGAACCCTTCATTTGGTATCAGAGAAAGGTCTTCCTGAAAAAAGTTAATACCTTAGAAGGATCTTAAACATGACCACTTCTCCAAATCTTAAGAAAGGACAGTCTGCACCAGACCACCCAAATTTAATGGGGAATACAATAGATGGTGAAAAACTAGAATGCATGATTTTATCATGGCAGAAGATTCAAGTTGCGGGATGTTATTGAGGATGGTCCTTTTGTTCCCACAAGAACAGTAAAGAGCGTTAAAGTGACTTTACAATTTCCCAAGACTAAAAAGGAATTTGATGACACAGATAGAAAGAAGATTGAAAAAAATTACAATGCTAAGAAGCTGCTTATTTATGGAATTAATCCTGATGAGTACAATAGGATCTCTGCTTGTGAGATTGCCAAAGAATTTTAGGATTGCCTTCAAATAGTTGATGAGGGATCCAGTTAGGTGAAAGAGTCAAAGGTAGACATGTTAACCACCCAATATAATACTTTCACCATGAGAGAAGGAGAGTCTGTCCAGGATATGCACACAAGGTTCACTGCTATAACCAATAAGCTTCATGTTTGGGTGAGGATATTAGAACCACCAAACGGATGAAAAGGTTCTGAGCATTCTACCTAAGCAGTGGTAGAGTAAAGTTAATGCTATTACTAAATCCAGAGATCTGAAAAACATGACCATAAATGATCTGATTGAAAATCTCAAGACCTATGAGATTATGAAGATGCAGGACAAATTCAAGGGTGAGCACAAGGTTAAAAAGAGCCTGGTCCTAAAGGTAACAAAGGATACTACCAATACTGAGGATGATGAAACAACTTATATTTCTAAACGAGTCCTTAAAGCTTTGAGAAATTCAAGAGCTCTACCCAGAAGAGGAGAATCCAATAGATATATGAGAAAGGAAAGAGCAAATGATGCATGTCATAAATATGGAAAGCTTGTTCATTACATCAAAGATGTTCTTTTGCATAAAGTTGAATACAAAGAGTATATCAAGCAAGCTGGTGAAAAAAAGGGCAAGGGTCAGGTCCCTAGCAAGTACAACAAGAAAATTGAAGCTGACAAGGTTGCAATGCAAGTCATAGCTGCTCTGGGTGACTCCTCCAATGATTTTTATGAATCATAGAAGCAAGAAGATTTCTCTATGATGGTAGTAGAGAATGATGTCCAAGTATATGACTTTCTCTGTGCCTTGATGGTCAACTCAGATGATGATGAAGAAGATACTGGCAAATCTAGATGAAGAAACCACAACTAGATCATGGATACTGACTGTTCGAAGCACATGACTAAATGAATTGAAGACTTTCTCTCGCTTAAGGCCCATGAAGAAGGCAGTGTCTTCTTTAGTGATGGAAATTAAACAAAGGGTACATTATTGAAATTGAAAAAATTGGGAACAATTTGAGCCAAACAATTAATCATGTTCATTTATGGATGGCTCAAGTTCAGTTTGCTGAGTGTTGCTCAGATTTGTGATAAAGGCAATGAAGTTAGGTTCAGGTCAGATAAGTGTTTTGTTACTAGTCTTAGAATGGTAAAAAAATGATAATTGGTTTGAGGAATAAAAATATGTATATTGTTGATTTGGGGTCCTGCAAGTCCAGGAATATGACATGCCTAAGTGTGCAAGAAGATGCTACTGATTTATGGAACAGAAGGTTGTGTGTTATATTAGTTGCTCACTGCTGAATAAATCAGTGAAAAGGAACCTGGTTCGAGGTTTGCCTAAGGTGAAGTTCACCAGCTCTAAAGTGTGTAATGCATATATGAAAGGAAAGCAAACCCCAAGTTTTCTTTCAAGCCAAAGAAGAAGGTAAGCACATCCAGACCTTTGCAACTTCTTCACATGGATCTACGTGGACCTGTAAAGATTGCTAGCGAGGAAGGAAAAAAGTACATTTTGGTTATTATTGATGATTATTCCAGGTTTACCTTGACCTTCTTTCTAAGATCCAAATAAGAAACATTTCCTATGTTGAGGCTTTTGCTAGACAAGTACAAGTGAAGTATGATGAAAAGATAGCTGAAATTAGGTTTGACATAGAACAGAGTTTGAAAATACAAGGTTCGGTCAATTTACAATAAACTGGGATCAACCATAATTTATCAGCTCCTAAAACACCACAACAAAATGGTGTTGTAGAGAGGGCAAACAGAACTCTTATAGATATTGAAAGAACCATGCTAATAGATGCAAGGATATCTCACAATTTTTGGCAGAAGCAATCAATGTAGCTTGTCATGTGATAAATAGGCGTCTTATCATGTCCATTTTGGACAAGACCCTCTATGAACTCATGACCAAAAGAAAGCCTAAATTGAGCTACTTCAAATAATTTGGTTGTAAATATTTTATGTTGATCAAGTAGAAGGATAACCTTGGAAATTTTATCCAAGGAGTGGTGAAAGATTATTTGTTGGATACTCCTCTACCAGTAAGGCTTACAAGATCTACAATAAAAGAATAATGTGTGGAAGAAAGTATTCATGTTGTGTTTGATGAAATCGGTAATATCAGTAAAGGAAGAACCCCTGGTGATGATGATGATGATGATGATTCAATAAATCCCCTCAATGTTCTAAAAAAGAAAAATAAAGGTGATGATGATACAAACTAACAAGAACCAGGTTCAGGACCTGAAAATGAGGATTTAACAAACCATGAGAATCCTGGTTTCTCACAGGCTCCAAGGCTCCACTTGAAGAACCTAATTCTCAATCCAGCGATGAAAACGATCAGTCTCCTGAGGGTAACATCTCAATGGAAATTGATCCCATTGCAAGTCATCCCACTCCTTACTGGTCCAATTGGAAGCATCAGTCCTCACATTCTCTTGATAATCTATTGTGTCCTCTAGACTTAGGCATGCAAACCAAAAATAGAGCAAAGAATCTCTGTGCTTTCTTTGCGTTCTTGTCTCAAATTAAACCCAAGAATGTAAAGAAAACATTGAAGGATGCAGAGTGGATCAATGAAATGCAAGGAGAGCTTCACCAATTTGAGAGAAGAAAAGTTTGGCACCTGGTCCCACGCCCCTCATATAGAACTGTTATAGGGACCAGGTGGGTGTATAGAAACAAGGCTGATAAATATGGCAACACTACCAGGAATAAGGCTAAACTAGTGGTGCAGGGCGATGACCAAGAAGAGGGGATAGACTATGATGAAATATTTGCTCTAGCGGCTAAGATAGAGGCAATTCAAATTTGAATTGTTTTTGCCTCATACATGGAATTCAAACTGTTTCAGATGGATGTGAAGAGTGCATTCTCGAATGGTCTTCTTAAAGAAGAGGTTTATGTGAAGCAGCCTCCAGGTTTTAAGGATGTTGATTTTTCCAATCATGTGTTTAAGTTAGACAAAGCCTTATATAGGTCAAAGCAAGCTCCCAGAGCTTGATATGAAAGTCTTTCAAAATTCTTGCTAGAGAATGGATTCAAAAGGGGAAAGATTGACAATACCTTATTTCTAAAGGAAAGAGGAAGAAACCTACTCATTGTTCAAGTATATATTGATGACATCATATTTGGAGCTATAACCAGTTCTCTGTGTAATGAGTTTTCCAAGCTAACGAGTAGTGAGTTTGACATGAGTATGATTGAAGAACTTAACTTCTTTCTTAGGTTGCAAATTAAGCATAGTGCAACTGGGACTACTCTGTGTCAATAGAAGTACATTCATGAGTTGCTCATGCTAAGCCTATTGACACTTCTATTGACACTTCCTTAAAATTAGACTTGGATGAACCTGGTCCCTCTGTTAATAAAACTATGTATAGAGAAATCATTAGTTCATTACTATATCTAACATCTAGCAGACCTAACATATATTTAATGTTGGGATGTGTGCTAGATTTCAAGTTAGTTCAAAGGAATCTCATCTGAAGTTGCCGAAAAGATGTTGAGATATCTTAAAGGAATACTGAACTTGGTCTTGCTCTATCCTTCTGGAGATTATTTCGACCTGATTGGATATGCTGATGTTCATTATGCCGTGTATCTGGTGGATAGGAAGATCACCTCAAGCATGGATCATTTTCTTAGATCATCTTTAATCTCTCGGGGTACTAAAAAGCAGAACTTAGTAGCTCTTTCAACTATTAAAGTTGATATATTGTAGTTGCCTTATGTTGTGCTCAATTACTGTGAATCAAGCAATAATTTAAAGATTTTGGCATTATCTTAGATTGTGTGCCTCTATTTTGTGATAACACAAGTGTTGTCAATATGACAAAAAATTCAGTTCAGCATAAAAAAACTAAACACATTGATATCAAGCATCATTTTTCAGATATAATATGGAAAAGGGCTTGATCAAGATGGTGTTTTGCAGTACTGAAGATCAAATTGCTGACTTATTTACCAAGGCACTTAGTATGGAACAATTTGAAAGAAACAGGACAAAGCTTGGACTGATGAGACCAAGTTGAATGCATGTTGCTCCTCTTAATCCTCTAACTTTGGCTATGAATTGGTGAGTAGGTATCCAGGCTAGTTGAACTCATACATGTCTAACTCAGTCTCATATCTTCTGCAGATATACATCCATGGCAAGGAGAAGAATATAGGGAGAAGGGTGAAACAACTCAAAATATTATGTACTCAGAATATCTTATAGGGACCAGATCCCCAAAATAGTGGTTGTGTACTATTTACAAGCAGGATTGCCATACCCAGTTGTAACTCACACTTAAAACATGTCCCCCCCCCCCCCCCCCCCCCCCCCCCGAGTCTAAAAAGTATATTGATCCCTTCTATGTCTATTCTTGAAAATCTATTCCTTCATAGTTCAAAATTGAACAAAGAAACAAAATAAAGAGAGCAATTATAGCAAAAACCTCAAGTTAAAAACGTTGCAATAGTTGATTGCATATATAAATATATACGAGGAAATGTGCTACCTGTTGGACTACAGAACCTGGTCCCAATATATGTTCGACCTTTCTTCTAGACTTATTCCTGCTATAATGCCGCTACTACTTTCAATTACTATGGCCACTTTTTGAATAGTGTCTGATACTATACTTCTTGATTACCGCATGAGTTTACTTTGTGCTATTACCTTCTTTCTCTCTTTAATCCCTCTCTCTATTCTTTCTTGCTCATATCATGTAGCCTCAATGGTCATGCATTAACATGTGTGCTTGTCTATTCTTGGTTTATTATTTTCACTGCTTTGATGACGCTCGTCATACCCAATTTTTATCTAAGGTCAAAACAAGTATGACATTATGGACTAAAAAAGAATTGATTTTGTATAGGATCGCCACCTAATATTAAGGAAAAATAGAAAACCTACTTATTTATTAACAAGTATGATTTTTATTTCAATCTGCGAAACAATTTAA
Organism: Capsicum annuum; assembly: GCF_002878395.1. Classification (NCBI taxonomy): domain Eukaryota; kingdom Viridiplantae; phylum Streptophyta; class Magnoliopsida; order Solanales; family Solanaceae; genus Capsicum; species Capsicum annuum. The sequence goes on along the minus strand of NC_061120.1, from coordinate 190,297,682 downwards.
ATTCTAGGTAAGGGTTCAAATTATTCTAAAGGGAAGGGATTAGGCACCCTTCAGAATCCACAAATATAATTTCCGATCAGACTTAAGTTTATTAAACAAGGAAAAAATCAATGTTTATAAATACGAATATAAAATATGTATTAAGATGATGCAAACAATTTCCATATAAAGATTGTGCAAATTGTATATGTTACCGTATGCGTATAAAAAGTATATGAAGATAAACAAAAATGCGTGAGAATATGTACTAAAAATGAAAAGATTAAATAAAGAAAAAATTTGTTCTAAAGAAAAGATTACGTAATATTTTAGTGTAAAAAATGTGAATTATTCGATTAAATATCTAAATCAATTTAATTCTTTTATATAAATAATAACAGCCTAAATTTGCCTAAACGTGCGGTGAAGATTGCATAAATAAAAAATATCTACAATTAATATTTGTACAAGTGTAAAAGTATAAAAATACAAATATAAAAATTAAAGACTTCTTTAAATGTCATTTTCAATGAATATTTTCAATAACATGTATAAACACTTGTAAATAAAATGTTAGTAATAAATAAATAATTATCAAAATAAATTAAAAAGATATGTGTGCATATATATATAGGGAAAAGGCATCGTTTCCACCCCAGACTATACCCGGAAAGTCTAAGTCACACCTAAACTATACAAGTGACCCATTACACACCTAAACTATATAAAAGTGATATTATTTCCTCCCCGCGACACCCATTCTTAGGCGCGTATGTTACACTTGGTGTAAGCGCGTCCAGTCTATTCAATAACAAACTTAAACGGCTAAAAGTACATCTCTTTAATATGCAACGGATCTATTCTTATTTAAAGCCAATTTGGGGCTCAAAAGGAAACCCTAATTTCCAATTTTATCTCTCAAAATCGAAATTGAAGAGCATTTGTTTGAAGAATTGATAACTAAATCTTTCTAGTCCTTCCATTTCTTGCTATATTGATGATTATTTTGTCTTAATTTTGTTGTCATTTTCATAATTTTTTCTTTCCTCAAATGTTGTTCAACCTCTCTTAAACCTTGTTTTCTTAATCAAGGTACTTAATGACTAAGATAAGTTTGAGAAGACTTTGTAAGCAAGAAGAAGATCACGAGTTGGTCGAGGTTCGATGCAAACATGGACATTTTTTTGCTTTTGATGACTTCATGGACCTCAAGAAATCCGGGTAGACGATATTGGACTTGTCCTTACTATGGAGTAAGTGAATTTTTCCTTCAAACATTGATCTTGAATAGTGTATAAGAATCTAATTGCTTTCATTTTAGAATGTTAGATCATGCGATTTTTGGCTTTGGAAGGATGATTCTATTCATGAACGATCGACATTTGTTATTCCTAAATTGTTGGGAAGAATTGGGGAGCTTGAGGAAATAGTTGAATCTTCGACAAATTGTGCATTTTGTGAACACAAAATAGTTGATGACAAGACTACTAGGACAACCAAATCTGTGGAGAGCAAAATAGACATTAATAAAATAGAATTGCAAATGGACAATTTTCAGGATGATTTGAAGATGATGAAGGCAAATGAGAAGAAATGGAATATCAAGTTGGCTAAGTCCAAGAAAAGGGAAAAACAACTATGGACTACTCTCATTTGTGTATGTATTTTGAGTGTTAGTTTTCTATTTCAATTCATGTTCTTGAAAGGAGCTCCATGAAGGCTACCCTAAACTAAGTTGCTTCGTTTTTGTTATGTTTTAGGGGGCTGAAATTTGTATCAATTATTAGGTGTTACCTTTGACAAAACTGTCAGTTTGTGTAATTAAATTGTTGTGTAATGAAATTGTAAGGTTGAACTTAACAGTTTTGGCTTTGTTTTCAGTGGTTCTTTGTGTTGCAATTTGTATACATAACAACACTAAATGCAATCACAACTGTTGTACAAGCACAAACACAAATTTCAATATCACAACACAAATTTAACATTAATAAATGCAGCCACAACTAGTGCAAAAGCAAAAACACAAATTTCAGCAACAATGAACTTACAACTGCACAATGATTAACCAAAAATGAGTGTCAATTACATCTTGCAGCCAAATACATTTACAAAAAGATCAGTACTGTTAAACTAATTACAATTACAAAATGCAGTCAAAGATGCCACTAATAGATTGTTCTTAAAGCAGTCACAGCTGCCAACATCAGTGAACTACCAAAAAATAGTCTTAAATGCAGTCCCAGCTGCCAACATCAGTGAATTATCAAAAACAGTCTTAAATGCAGTCACAACTGTCAAGCATTATACAGTATTAAGTGTAATCTACAACAACTTCTCATAGAGATTGAATATTGGAGCTTTCTTGATTTAAGTGTGCAGCCTTGGACCTTGTTTGCATTTATTTTCTGCCTCTCATTTCGTGTAGTTGCCTGGAGGTCATAGCTTTTTTTCCTTTCCATTTTACATCAGGTTTTGTGCATATCCGAGATTTTCAATCACAAATCCTGAAGATTTGGCAGTTTTGAATCTTTCACTAGGCATTCCCGGCTGCTCAAATGAAAAAAGTGTCAACTTTAGTAAATGAAATTGTAGTAAATAAAATTTAGATAGTAAATGTAGTAGTAAACTTACATTAAGAATTGTGCATCCACTTTGTGTGTGAAGTAATTCCATTCCAACCATACTTGGTCTGTCAGCACACTAAAAATAAAGAAAAGAAGATATTTAGTATAAGGCAAGCATAATTAGTTCACAACACTATCAA
>NC_061120.1:190280129-190294839 GCF_002878395.1 Capsicum annuum | reverse complement strand
ATTCTTGGTCTGTCAGCACACTAAAAATAAAGAAAAGAAGATATTTAGTATAAGGCAAGCATAATTAGTTCACAACACTATCAAATTAAATAAAATACCTTTTCTGTAGAAGTTTTTGGTGGTCTACCCCTTCCTCTTCTAGTTGAACCTCTTCCTTTTCCAATAGTAGGTGCTGCACTTGGGACTGCACTTGGAACTGCACTTGGGTCTGCACCAGCAGATGGACTTGGGCTAGGATTTGCACTAGTGCCAGCAGCAGGTGCACCTGTTGGGCATCTTCTTTTATTGTGACCCTTGCTATGGAAAGTGCCACATGAAATCTCAATCCCCCTCTTGGACAACTTTTCAGTTTTCTTTTTGGTTTCACCTTCTTCTTTCTTCCTATTCTTTCCACGCCTACCTGGCAGCTTCTTAACATGAGGTGGCATAACAGAGATATTTTGTGATTGTGGCCACATCTTCATATTCAAAACTGGTTGAATGAAGAAACTATATGTGTTCATGTAAGTTTCTCTATTGTACCAGTGAGAGATGTAGTTTATTGGATCCAATTTTTTGTGGTGAAAACAGGCCATTGCATGAGGACACGGTATGCCCTTTAACATCCATGCTCCACAACTGCAATATTCTCTAGCAAGATCCACAATATGCCTATATCCTCTATCAAGCACCTCATACCCTATATCAGAATTCCATTCTATGTTGCACTTCATAGACCTTGTTGTATTATCATTTAGCACTTTCATAGCCATTGGAGAAATGTCACTGATCCAAGTTTCACAAAAATTCCTCATCTGTCCCACTCTTTTCATTATTTTTACCCTCATCTCCTCTAACATTATAATTATCGTCTTATGCCTAGCTCCTAAAATCCATGCATTAAAACATTCTGTCATGTTGTTGTCTACAACATCACACTTTGTTCCAAAGCTAAAGTAAACCTTGCTCCATCTCTCTGGATTAAAATACATCAACTTATCTAGTATTCCTTCTCCCCCTAACATCTTCATATAGCTAATGTTGTCCCTAAGCTCAGCCTCAAAGGTAGATCTTGCACACCTCCAAAAATATTTTTTCTTCTCAATACCTCTACATATAGCATCTTTTGACCAGTTTGCAAGGACATGCCTTGCACACATTCTATGTTCAACATTTGGTAAATATTCAGTTACAGCAATTTCTAATCTCTACAACAAAAACAGAAACAGAAATAGTTACAACATAAACATAAACAGAAACAGATACAATATAAACAGAAACAGAAGCAAAAACAACATTTCTTTACCTTTTGCATGTCTGTTATCACTGTCAAATCTGTCTCATTTCCTAGCTGAAGATCTTCTTTTACAATCCTGATAAACCAACTCCAAGTGGTCTTGGTTTCAATCTCAACCACTGCCCATGCCAGTGGCAACATTTGATTGTTACCATCTTTACACACAGCAACTAATAACTGCCCTTTTGTCACTTCTTTTAAAAAACATCCATCCAAACCAATGCACTTCCTACAATTAGTTAGGAAGGACTTCTTCATTGCATCAAAACATATGTAGAAACCTTGAAACATTTTTCTACCATCTTCAAATGTTTCATCATGAAGCTTCACTACACATGTAGTACCTGGATTTGATCTTAACAACTCATCTCTATAATCTAAAATTTTCTCAAATTCCAAATTATAGTCACCCATCAGTTCTGCAATCACCTTATTTTTAGCTCTCCTGCACACTGTTCTCCCAACATGTAAATCCAGCTCTTTCTTAATAAGCAGCTGAAACTCAAAAATTCTAATATTTGGTTGTTCCTTTATCCTTTCATTGAAGTGGCTAGCTAAGAACTTGGTATTACAAAGTATGTTCCTATTGATAGGATCACACTTATGAATTGAATTATAGGTTTTCACAACAAAGTTCACAGACCTAGAATCAATGCTAGCATAAAGAAGCCATGGACAATCAGTTGTACACCTAACCCTTACCCTTGTAGGTTCATTAACACATTTCTCAATTACAACATGTTCAACAACAGCATATTTAGTAACAGAAGCTCTAAATTCATTAACACTTTCAAAAACAAGTCCTAACTCCCACACAACTTTCTGACAGTCTGAATTATATGCAACTCTCTTAACTTTTTTCCTCCTTCTAGCTTTATCTCTGTGTTCTACCTGTTCAACTTCATTTTCTTCATCTATTACATCATCTGAATCAGTTTTAAAGCTGGCAGCTTCATCAGATGGGTAAAAAAGTTCATCACCAGCTAACTTTCCCTCCAAACAATTTCTATCACCACCTGCAGATTCATCATAGCCAATATCCGATCCCTTTCTTCCAATTCCTAACTTAATATGTTCAGGAATTACTCGTCTCTCTCCCCTCTTTCTTCTTTTTTTTCCTTTTTTCTTCCCTAAAACCTCTTAACTCTTCATCCACATATTCATCCACATCACTCCCAATCTCTATACCTCCATCAATAGATTCTACATCTGAATCTACAACAGATTTAAAAGGTGCAGAAGTAGAATTAGTAGGAGCAGCAATAGAACTACTAGGAGCAGCAGTATAACTACTAGGAGTAGCAGCTATAGGAGAAGAGACATGAGCAGTAGGTTGGTCAGTAGGAAGAGAAGAAGTATGAGCAATAGGTTGGTTAAAAGAAGGGGCATTTTCACTATTTTTAGATGCCCTGTCAATACTTTCAATGTCATTTTCAGTGTCTTTATTAAAAAACACACCATTTGTCCCCTCCACATGCCATTCTCCATCACTTACAACTTTTAAAAGTGGGGCCACCTCAGGTTCACCAACCATGTGACACACAAAAGCTTCCAAAACTTGCCCATTACCCAATTTCTTTGAAATGTCAAGTGTGTTCTCGTTTGACCTAATTTCTTTTAATTTAGAACCTTTGGACAGTCTAACATATAGTACGCATTGTTTGGGAATATACCCTAAATACCTTACATAATCCCTAAATTCAAATAAAGACAACCGATCTACATCAACATATTCAGTAACTTGTCCACCCTCATATCTTTTTCCTTTTTTTCCCCTTCACCTTACCCATATTAAGTTCTCCACCATAGTAAAATCTCAAAGTGATCAGTTCAAAACTCATTTTATAAACCTGAAATCATTGACCACAAAAACACAATAAAGATACCAAGTCTCATAATACACAAAAATAAAAAAGATACAAGTCTCACAGTACGCAAAAATAAAAAAATTATAGTATTTATGCAACAATTATAAGTATCACACGTTAGTTATCACATATTGAACGTCACAGCTCATATTGTTACAGATTGAAGCACATAAACAATCTATAACAAATCAATTTTCAAGATAAATTAAAGAAAACAAAAACCCCTAATTCAAAAACCCTAATTAAAAATTCTAGTCAAAACCCTAATAAAATCGAACTATTATAAATGTCAAGGGTTATATTATCACATATTGAGCATCTAAATAAAAATAAAACATTAATTTGAACAAATTAAAGACGGAAAAATCCTAACTCAAAAAATCGTAGATCTAATTTAGAAACGAAAATAAATCCTAGATCTACTATATTTAGGAAAGAAAACTAACCTTTGAACTGAAAATCAGTAGTTCCTACATAAAAGATCGTAACCTTAAGTGTTTATCCTAGATCGTACCACCTCCGTTGAAATCAACCAAATCAACTTGAACTGAAAAGAGATAAAAAAAAATAATTTTTACTTGTCAACAATGAGAAACAGAGCAAAATTATTGTTTATCTCTTCTATCGAATTTAAATTTGATATAAAATTGAAAGAGTGAAGAGAGGTGAATTTTCTATCACGTTTTTTATCTCATCCGATGACTTTTCATTTGGATGAAGAGGTTTGATCGGGTTAGGGTATAAAATGAGGTTGGGTCGGGTCGGATGGGTTAAATAGATGGGTTAAAAGAGTAATAGGATCGGGTCAAGTTTTAATAAAAAAAGGAAAATTAAATTAGACATGTGGCACCACAAGAGGGCGAGTGGAGTGCACTCCACTCATTAAACTTGGACATGGGTATCACGGGGAGAAAATAATATCACTTTTATATAGTTTAAGTGTGTAATGAGTTACTTGTATAGTTTAGATGTGACTTAGACTTTTCGAATATAGTTTAAGGCGGAAATGATGTTTTTTCCTATATATATATATACATATACTCCCTTCGTTCCATTTTATGTGTCGTCATTTTCTTTTTAATTCGTTCCAAAAATAATGTCACCTTTTCTTATTTGGTAATTATTTAATGACATCACTCCCATTGAATCCCACTTATTAAGAAAAGATAACTAAAAAGTAAACATTAAGAGGAATAATTTTGTAAATTTTATAAAATCTTCACTTATTTCTTAAAATTCATGCTCAGTCAAATGGCAACACATAAAATAAAACGGAGCTAGTATAATTTTTCATCATAAGAGTGCGCTCGAATAAAGTTTCTTAAAAAAATATAAAAAATTTATCATTGTCCAAAATATTTATTTTTATTACATATTTGTATACATAATATCCATCTTCGTTATTTGTGGAGTACTCGAAGATAGACGGAAAAATTCTTCATCGCGAAATTAAGGACAGTAAAAAAATATTGCAGTCACCCAAATGCTCAAAATAACAAACAAATCAGTAGTTAACCAAAACAGAGGAGCTAAATACAATAAACATTCAAAGATAACATATTAATATTATTAAATACGAACAAAAGATTGAAATCCCGTGAAAACTAAATCAACATAAAAGAGAATAACATCTTAATACGATAACAATATCAAACCCAAAGAGAAGACCCAAAAAACTAGTTAGTTATTAGTTCAATTAGTTAGTGTTAAAGAGGGAGGTAATCATAAAGGAAAAAACAAACTAGTAAGGTAAACAAATAAGTTAAAATTAGTAAAAATTAATATTTTGTTTTATTTTTTTAATAAAAATTTAGTTCATCAGTAGAGAAAACTAATCAATCAATTCAAAAAGTAGAATAATAAGAGAGCAAAGTTAAAACAATGACATAACTATTGCCCAAATATGTGCAAAATGACTAGAGTAATTAGAGAAAATTAAGTCAATCGAAAATATTATTGGAACAAATGATGAACGTAATAATGGTATGTAGCAGTAGTAGCCAAAGGAAAAGCCAGAAATATGCCTTCATGGAGTCCGGCCAGAAAATTGTCAACTCTGGCCAGATCTGGACATCAACGGCGTGTTGCCATGATTTTCCATCAGACATGGGGGGAGTTCGACTGGAAAACTCGCCCGCCGGTGATCAACTCCGGCGAGGCAGTGGAGAAGGCTGTCGAGAAAAAGTAAAAGGGGAGGCGCTGGGGGTGTTAGAGAGAGAGAAAGTGAGAGGGGAGAGAGAAAGGGAGATGAAAGAGAGAGATCAGATTTTGTGCGTTGTATTTGTGGTGTTTGTGCGTAGGTGTGTGTATTAAATAATTGGCCCTCCTATTTTATTTATAATAAAAAGTGGTGTTTATTATTAACCAAAAAATAAAATATATTTCTTTTAATCATTAAATAGTACTCTCTTCATTTCATTTTATGTGTTGTCATTTAATCGGGTACAGAGTTTAAGAAATAAGAAAAGACTTGATAAAATTTACCAAATTATTCTTTATCAAAAAATGTGTCAATATTTATTTATTTGTAATTAAGTGGAATTAATAAAGGTAAAAGGGTAATTGTACCTTTAAAAAGTTGTCAAATAAGTAAAGACGACACTTATTTTGGGACGAATTAAAAAGAAAATGATGATACATAATTTGAGACAAAGGAAATAGTATTTTGATTAAAGGGTAAAAGATCTAATCAGTCATATCAATTGTCATCTTTAAAAAAAAATTAACATGATTTTGACTTGACTAATTTATTGCTTTGTCTATTTAAAATAAATTAGTTGGCTTACATTTGCAGATCATATTAAATAATGCACAAAAATATGAATGTCAATGTATAATCATAAAAAAATAAAAATAACAAATATAACAAAATCATCTAAAAACTATATTACGCTATAAACATTTAAAATTATAATATGTAAGAAAGAATTGTAGTGTTATGCTATGTACATATGCAGATGACTGTGCAGAAATATTAAAATGATAATGAACTAATAAAAATTTTAAAATTTACAACAGTATTGTAAATTGAAGGCACAAGGTGTTGTGATTGCTTGAAGACGTGCATGAGTTTGTCATCATCAAAAGAGGAAAATTGTTAAATCCTTAGTTTTGATGATTGACAAATTGTATGTTGGGATCTGATTCCTGAAGAATGCGTGATGACAAAGCTGCAACAACTTAGGGACCTAGTTGGTTGCCTGAACATCACTGTCATATACTGTTGGACGAAAGTGTACAAGGTTGGTGAAAAAAGCTGATCCACTTTTTGGCCCCAGCCAATGAAATTCGTCTAGGTTTTCTTGTCTCATATATGTTGCTCATATTCCACAACAAGAAAATCAAGCTTCCATATACTCACAACATATCTCTCTTTTGGAGCTCTTGAATTCGAAGCCTCATTCGCAACAGCGAACTGATTACTCACAAAGTTGTATTCCATGTTCTTGTTGTAATTGAGTTTTTATATTGTGGTTACAAACTTTGCCTACTGTTGTTTTTGTTATTACTAGGTGTTTTAATTCCCAAACTCATTGTTGTCATCTAGAGTTAGGTGATATTGAAGTTAGAATTAACTTGTCAACTTAGTTAGAGTTAGTTGGGTGGTGATGCAGTAGAGGTATTGCACATTTCTCTATGTAATAGAGTTATTATAAGGAGAAGAAGGATTAGGAATTTAATTCTTGAAGTCATGGAGTTTATATTCAAGTTTGCTTAAATACTAGTGGAGCTTTAGAAATCCTGGAGGTAGTTTGTAGTTTTTCTTCCTTGAGCAAAGAGTTTTCACGTAAAATTATTGTGTCCCTCATTTACTCTTTTCCCGTACTTTACTGTTAAATTCCTTGCTATCTAAGTCTGTTTGGGATCAGATCGCAAAGTTGAAAGGCAACTCGTTTGAACTCTTCAAAAAAAAAAAAAAAAAAAAGATGAAGTAGGCTCCAGACTTTGACATATTTTCTTTGGACTAGGGATTCAAATGCTAATGTATAGCCATTAACTGAAATCTTTTATGTTATCAAGTCTTGCATGTACAGTTTGCAGTGAAGTGATAGGATATTAGGACCAACCTCGTGTAAATTTGAATATGCATATTTAGATATTTTAGTTTGATCTCAATAGACAATTAAACACTTTAATTCGTTCCAATTATATCTCGTGAATAAGCTGTTGTGGTATATAAATTTTAAAAGTGTCTAAATAATCATTTTATAAATTGAGGTATTCAAATAATATAATGAAGTTGAATTGAGGTGTCTAAATAAACATATTTAAAATTAAAATGTTTACTTTAAATTGTTTATTTATATCGTCTTAAGGTTCAAATCACTTCACTATTTCATATAGTTCTTCGCCCCTCATTCGAAAAAGAAATTCAATAGACAGGAAACAAGTGTGATTACAATCTTTGATATTTTAAAAATAGGTAAAGCATCTAATACATTCTTTAATTATGATCAAAGTTGTTACGACATACTGCAACTTCAAAGGAGTCTTATTATTCCTAAAGTCAATTTTAGTGTATTTTTATCATTCTTTTGTGCTGACGTGGTACCTTTTTTTACATAAAAATAAGGTCCACGGCAAAGGTGTCATGTCAGCTAAAATGGTGTCACATCAACTAAAAATGTTGACAAAAATACGTTAAAATTTAGTTCAGGGTGGTAATAAGATCCCCATGAAATTGGAGTGTCTCGTAACAAAATCGGTCATAATTCAGGAGGATACTAGATGTTTTACTCTTTTTAAAAACCTCTCCGATCCTTTTTTTTTTTGCTCCAACTCTAACTCACAATATTAAGATTGTAAGTGAAAATGTTTATCATCCGATTAACTCCCTCTTGTCCTCTCTTTGACGTTTCATCCATATAATTAAAGCTAAAATAAATCGAGGGAAAGAAAAGAGGGAAAAAAACAAGAGGACATGTATAAAGAAAGAAAATATTTTATTGATGTCTCAGCCGTAGAAAAACTGGTGAACAGATTCTCTCACAACAACAAATTCCTACAAATCCTATGAAAAGAAAAATAAAACAATAACAATGAGATCAAAATCCCATTTTTCGGTCTCTCACTATACTACAATAACAATTTCAATCTTAATGTAGTAAACAAATACTTTCCTTTGCATGAACCAATTCCCAAGGAAAGTGACTTAGAATATAATAGTATACATATATAAAGGCATCTCAGCGTATTGAAACTCCCGCTGCGTATAAAGTATATAAATTAGAAAGAAGCAGGGGCAATATCAGGTGCACCAACAACAATATCTTGAGAAGCAAAAGGGGCAGGGGCATCAGCAGCAGCACCACTGCTCAATAGCTCTATCATGGCGCGGTGTGGGCTGGTTCTCTGTTTGTTGCATAAATCTGGCAAATACACTCCTGCAAATTTCAACCATTAAAAAAAAATTAGTGAAATGTTGCAAATATGAATGCAATTTATTAATTAGTACTCTGTTCGTATTAGTTTATGTGGCATCCTTTTATTTTTAGTTTGTCTCGAAAAAAACAGTTTAACTTTAAAATTCTCCTTTTACGCTTAATGAAATAATTTATAGTCACATGAATGTTCAAGGAGTGTATAGACTAATTTTCAAAAGTTTTTTCTTTCTTAAGTTTTGTGTCAAATCAAATGGTATTAGGCAAACTGAAATAGAGGGAGCAATACGTTTCTATAAAATATTCTTTGATTCAGGTTTAAGAATTTGATTTGTCAAGAAAAGCATCATTCTTTGGCCTCCTTCACAAACATTTGAAAGGGGACGGATCCAAGAAAAGTATATATTGTATGATAAATATATCAACCAAAAAGGATAAAATTTTAGGTTGAAACAATTGTGTGATTTATAATTTTTTTCTGAAGATGATACAGAGGGAAGATAAAGAATTTCAAAAAAATGCAAACCACTCCCTCGGACGCAAATTATATATGTTACCGTATCTGATTGGACATGAAATTTAAGAAAGAATGCAAGATTTTAGAAGTATGTGGTCTAAAACAAGTATAGATATTATAAGAAACTATGACATTTCTTTCGTAACAGACTAAAAAGAAAATTATGACATATAAATAGGGGCACGGAATACTTGTCAATTATCGACATTTATTCAAGATTTTTTCGTTCTCTCCGTATGGTATAAAAGATCATTTTAATACCATCCATGCATGGGGCGTGTTAAAGTTATAATCAATCAAATAAAAGTATGTTCTTCTCTTTAATGGTTTTAAATTTTTAGATGAGATATTCACACAATTCAACAAAAACACGACCAGAATTGAGAATCGAATAAAATTATTTACCTTCTCCAGCAGCCAAATTGAAGTAAAGATCAACAATGTTGGGACAATTCTGATAACAAGGACGTGAACAAAGTTTTGCAGTAAATAGAGGTTCAAGCAAAGCATCAGATGAAATCCCAACAGAGTTTCTATCAACACCACATGCATTAACACATTCATCTGTCTCAATATATTCTCTTATGTTTCCAACCATAACCTCTGATGTCTTGCATTGATACTCCATTTTTCCAACTTCATTTGCTGAGTTCTCTAATAAACATCTCTTGGCAGATGATGAGATCGAAAAAGAGCAAACATTTGTTGGCAAGTTTTCACATGTGATTTCCCCTAAAATGGAGGACCAAAAAAAAGAGGAAATGAATATTGACTAGTATACATGTTGTATATTAGGGGTGGCAAAATTAGCCTATGACTTGTCCAATCTGTTAAGTTTGGACGGATTAGTGACTCAAAGGTTATGTTGATACACAGTCTACATTGATACATTAGAAATCTTGTCAACATATTTTATTTTTTATTTTAAATTTGATATGTTATATATAATAATAGAAAAAATGTTTTATTTGAAATAAGAAGACAAACAAATAAAGAAATTAAAACTGGTAATAATTGTGTGGGTTAGATTATGTCATTATGACCATTGTTTAAGATGACCCAACTCATTGCAGCTTAAGTAACTTTTGAACCGGTTACTGGTCCGTCTATTTATTAATTCAATTCATGTTAACATGCTCATATGTAATATGTTAATTCATATTAATAAAAGCATGATAATGATCAAAATTAAGAAAACAAATTCAACATAAGAGCGTCAGGTGATCAATGAATAATGAAATAAAATTGAATGTAACCATACCTAATGCTCCTTGGAGAAAAAGGGTGCAAGCAAAGAAAAGAATCATGGAAGAATGCTTCATGAATGAGGCCATTTTTCTTCTTACTTTGTTCTCTTAGTGATTTTTGTAAAACTTTGTGTTGTAATTGAGAAATGTTGGAAGAAGAAATGAAGTTTGGAAATTGTGTTTGAATATATGAGAAGGGGTTTCTTGAATATATATAGGGAGGATATGACAATGAGAAACCAAAGATGACAAGCGGTTACACGTTTACTTAATTTGTTTGGTCATTCCTTTTTTTCTTTTCTTTTTTTGGGGTGGGTGTGTATTTGTGTCGTATTTGTTTTTTTGTTTTTATTTAGGAATGTTGAAAATTCAAATCCAAAGGCTGAGCCAAGAGAAAGGAAAGGCGGTTTAAATTAAATTATATTATGCGGATTGCGCAAAAAACTCTTTTCTTTTATACAAGAGTCGTTGAATTCACTTGATGTACAAAATTATTCTAACGTAATGATAAATATGGCTCCAAAATTATTTTAGGCATATTTTTTAAAGTTATTTTTTAATGTAAAATTCTAATTTCGCCACAAATTACCTAAGGAACGAACAAAATCAAATCGCAAATTACGTCAAATCATAAAAGAAAAAAACATGATTATTGATTGAGTTTGACTTAATTTAATATTGGACAAAGAATCCAATTATAATTAATAAAGATTTAATTAAAAGAAATCAAATCGAACCAAACCAGACCATGTACACCCTACATGGTATGCAATATGGGAGAGATGGTTTATGGAAAACTAAATTGAGCCCACGCGTTTTCTTAACTAATTTAATTATTTATTTTTCTCATAATATTCTTCAACATTTTTTTTTTTTTAATTCTTTGATTCTCTTTTTGTGTAAGTTTACTTGTACCTTGTGGTTGACGACTAAAAGAACACGTCTTTTTAATGTCTGCCTTGTTGAAGATTTCAAACTCTTTAGATGTTTCTACGAAAATCATGAAAGGATCTGACTTCTAATTCAAACTTTTAACCCCAAAAAATGAAAAGGACTTGTTCAGTTTGTTATTTGCCTGTTACTCTACGATTTGACCTTTTCATCAGCTTAGATTAGCAGGTATTAAAAGGATTTAGGTTCGTTTGCTATGCAGGATAAGGTGAGATATCTCAGGATTAAGTGTTCTTAAATAAATTTAATGTAAATTTATACCGTGGGGTCAATTGAACTCACCACAAACTTTAATTCAGGTTTAATCCTGCTATTTACCACCTTATATCATAAACCTTGAAATTATTTTATCCCACCTCTCAAGTGTGATAAATTAATCCAAGGATTATAATTTCAGGATAATAGAATCCACTAACCAATAAACAACCCTTAGAAAATGTATGATTAAATTATGAGTTGGTTAAATTATTAGCTTATGAGCACTTTTTAATTAATTTAAGTGTTAGATAACATAAAAAATACTTATAATTCAAAATCGCGTACAAATCATAAGTTAGGCTTGTTCCAATTAATTTAGTTCATAAATTTGTTATAGTTCAATTTTCCATTTGGCACCTTGATTAGGACTCCTAAACGAGTCCAATTAAGGTGTCAAAATGAAAAATTGTGGCACGTTTAAATTTTTTGATATTTATCCTTTTTATATAGAAAACATATTTGTGTCGATATTTTTTTATCAAATACATTAAAACCGTATCCACAATATACTATTATATTGAAACACGTAACTATTTGTTTACAAATCAACTTCAAGGCTTAAAACTATTTTTCTAACACGATGTTTATTTACTAACGTAAACGTACTCATGTAAGACGTGTTTACATTTTTTGAAAAAGGGAAGCTGGCATTTGGCAGAGGAATAAAAGTCTACTTGCAAATAACGTTCCATTCACAATAGGCAGCTTAATAAATTGACCTCTTAATTGATTTTCAAATCATTATGGTGGAATTAGAAATATGAAGCCATAAATACTGGACGTACGTGGAAAAAAAATGGCAAATTGTGTAATTGAAAATGGCTGGCAAACGGTAGGACAGTTCCAATTATTCTACTCCATTAAATCCCATATTCTGGGCAGCGTTTAGAAGGTTCTATTTGGTTTCTCTTGACCCACCAATGCCACATTTTTGCCTTACCAACATGTTAATTAGGTATGTTTGCACGATTGGTGGAACTGTTTCAACCTTAGTTAAAAGTTTTGAGTTCGAGTTCTGACTATGAAATTTTTTTTATTGGGAGTGTCACCCTCAAAATAAGCCTTGTTGTGTGTGATTTGAATTAATTGAGATTCCAATGCACATACCAAATACCAAATGAGATATATTAATCAGGCAGCTTTCTAAACACTGCGAACCCACTTTTCCGAAAAATTAAAGACAACAATTTCAATCTTTTCTAAAAAAAAATTATTAATTATATATGCTTAAGAGGAATTGAACCCTCATCAAAGAAGGCAGTAAAGTTTAAGAAAGGTTCATGTCTACCCTTGGACCAAGAGACTGTTGATATGGGGTTTCCAAAAATTACTTCTTATATATTTAATAGATTTATCAATATAAATACAAAATTTGTGCCATCATCCAAGATCCGACCCCGAATATTCTCGACGAACACATGAAAAAACTACGAATATGGAGGAGGAAGGGGTTGGAATGTTGGAGCAGGGCCGGAGCTACCATATGATGTGGGGGTTCATCCGATAAAAATATACATTATTTATATATATGGTTAAAATTATTTTATATATATATATATATATAGTAGATTTTAAACCTCTTTTGGCTAGTTCATATGTGTACTTTTGAATCCCCTCTATAAATTTTTTGACTCCGTCACTGAGTTGGGAGGTGAGGAAGAGACAATGAGCTAGCTTGGAATGTCTCGTAGCTTGAAATATTTTGATCAATCAAACATGAGAAATTTTTCAAATTAAACATGCCAATTTTTTGGATACATCTTCCTTGCAATTTCATAATATATTATACGTACTATTTTCTTTGGTTTAATATAAATGAATTGTTTATTTTTTATGACCCAAAATGAATAATTATTCAGAGTTCAAGAGTGTAATAATTATTTCTTTCCAAAATTACGTACCCTTCTTTTAAATGAGATTTTCAATTATTTTTAAATCTCAAATAATAATAATTATATCAACTTTAGAGAAGAGTTGGAAAAAATCAGAAGAATAATTGATAAATTATCGATCGATTAATATCTCTAAATATCTTTTTTAAGGGGTGTATGTGTCACACCCCTAATAATTTATTTATATTAGACAAGTATCGATTATAAGTCACTTTTATTTATTTTGTAATAATAAAATCACTCAAAGTTGGTGAGTCATCCACAAAATCACTTTAGCCAATTTGGGCCAAATCATCGTATAGCTACAAAAAGAACATTAAAACTGGAATATGTTGATATGTTCTATGAAAACCAAAAATCATGTTGTACGTTACGGTGATTTGGCTTTAACCTTTCCAGCTAGAAACATATTTTTTTCTGGCTAAAATGATTTCGTAGGATAAATTTTCAAACTTAGAGTGATTTTATCGTTGTAAATACACAAAAGTTTGACTTGTATAGGTAATTTTCAAGTCATCTTAGTATTTGTAAGACAGTTCATAATTGGTATTCCCTCTGTTTAAAAAAAAATACCTAAGTTTGACTTGTATAGGTAATTTTCAAGTCATCTAAGTGTTTGTAAGACAGTTCATAATTGGTACTCCATCCGTTTTAAAAAAAAAATACCTGTTTTCTTTTTTAGTTTGTTTTAGAAAAAGGTTATTCTTTTTTTAATAATATTTTAATACCAACTTTTCATATGACATGTTTATAATACTACAAGATTAAAGAATATTTTAATACATTTGATATAACATTAATTTAACAAGATTCAAAAGTATTCTTTAGTTTCTTAAATTTCATATCAAGTTCAAATATGTTATTCTTTTTTACACGGAAGAGAATATATTTTTTAAAAAAATAAAAATACACGTCCTAGATAAAACAATTTCTTAATTACATGATATTATTAAGGTTTTAAAAAATTATCCTACATAGTTATTTATTAGTTATAAAACTATTTTTTTATGGGCCCCTATATACAAACATAATATGCAATGTATATAGCAAATAATACTTTCTCTCTCATGTAATTAATTTTTCATAATTTCTCTTTTAGCTAATTGGCCAGTTTTGCGACATTACCTTATGCACGCTTTTTGAGCATATCTCAAAGAAAATTTTTCTCCCAAATCAGATGATTTTTTGTCTTCCCCCAATATAGGTTTGCATTGAAAATTTTTTGGAGTAATTTTTCATCCCTAAACATTCGTGGTGATATGCATTGAAGATTTCGCGGTAATCTTTAGTTTTTTCGCGTATATAAATTTTTTATTTTTT
>NC_061120.1:190255850-190277129 GCF_002878395.1 Capsicum annuum | reverse complement strand
ACATATCATTTTGTGTCTATTTTACCTTGTTTTCAGAAGTATTTTTTTTAATGCTTAGATGACCATAATAATTAATTAGGAGTGATATAGAAAAATCGTGATTGCAGCAAAACGAACATTTCTAAAATGACTCATAATAACTTATTAGAAATGATATAACAAAATTAATATAAAAAATAACAGTAAAAAAATATTTAAGCGGGTCTCATATAAGATGTCAAGTTAATTTAGAACATTAATAGTTAATTTATCTTTTTTTATTTATTTTACCTTTTTTATTAAATATATTTTTTTTTTAATATTTAGATGACTTATAATAATTAATTAGGGATGAAATAATAAAATTACGGTTGAAGCAACTGAAACAGACATGTTATAAATATCTATTTTTTTTTTAATTAAATGTTATTAATTTTTAATATATACATAACATATAATAATTAATTTGGATAATATAATAAAATCACGTAACAAGCAAGCATAACCACCTTCACCTACTTCCTTCTCTCCACTATATATTAGAAAAAAATAAAAAAATCTTGTTTTTATATATAAGTCTTATGTATGTGAATGTGAATTCACTCATTAATTTTATTCCAAAATTCATCTAGCGTTTAATCTTTCTGGTTATCACAACGATGATATACGTTTCACGTAACACACTATTTCGTGGATTGTCACATTCGAGATCAAAAGACACAGCTTATGAGTTGCGAGCATCGACTTTTGGTCATACCCAGACTTGCCTAGCAATATTTTTCATCTCATAAAACGATAGTTCTCTCTTAAGGTCCTGGTATGAACTACTAGTAGTAAGTATAAATCAGATGGAAGATGGCCTTTCTTAAAGGCCTGTTTGGATGGTGGTTTCCCATGATATGGTATGATTTGGTACATGGGAATCATGTTTGTTTTGATTGTATCCTAAAAGGGTTGGTATGGTATGGTATTTTTCCATGGTTTGATAACCATGGAATCAATCAATTTCCTAAACCACCAATTTGGTGGTGTGACATGGTTTTCCTTTTTTTGTTTTGCCAACTATGCCCTTCTCAAATCCATCACTGATAAAACTGTTCATCAATGTTTGCTTCAGTTTCTTTGGCAGCAAATTTCCTCTTCTCTGTTGGTGATGGGCATGTCTTTGATTTTCTTGATTCTCAAACCCAAGAGCAGCTAACTTTTAACAGCCCGGAAGTGCAAAATATCATGAAGTGCATTGGACCACGATCCTTCTCTCGACTGGTGATTAATAAAGGTTTACTTCATTCGGATCCTATAGTGAAACATGGAACTTTGAAGCTCGTGTTGGAGGTTCTGAAATTGTTGGAATTACTAATTGGTGCTTTAAACAGTGTGCTGTCTTCCCAAGGTCAAATGATCCACAAATGTGAATCCTTCAAGCAATATATTGTACCATACATTATGAAATCATGGCAAACCACCATCCAAACAGACCGTAAGAGGTCCAAGAGAGGAACTTATCAAGAAAAAAAAAAATCATCACTAAAGTTACCTCGAATTTATAAAACAAAAAATGACCTAAAATGTCCTTCAACTATGTGAAATAGTACAAAAATATCCCCCGTCTATCTATTGGGCTTAAAATGTCCTGCATGTCTGCGTAAAATGTCTTTTCCGTCTATCTTGGTCTATTTTACCCTTTTATTTAGGCAAATTACATGAAAAGACATTTTTATATACTATATCGGGACTTTAAAATACATTTAAAATTTGCGAGTGTCATATTATTCTATTGAACAATTCTAAAGTGGTATTATTATATTTTGTCACCCATCTTGAAGAGTGTATGCACTCTCTCAAAGAAAGTGAAAAAACAAGATAAAGTGATTAATGTTATGAAATATAAAGTAAAGAAAAAGAATAGTAGGGAGAGAAGAGAGAGTAATTATTTATTTCTCTTGAGGATTCTCTTGGGATTCTTGAGGATGATTTACAATGAATAAAACTTCTCTATTTATAGGAAAAATTACTCCTAGTTTCTCTCTAAAAGATAGATACTTCAATCATAATAGATATCAACTAGATCTTGATATATCTTATCTATATTCTTGATAGATATTCACTATAATGTAAATACATTTATAACACTCCTCCTTGAATGTCTAATTGATAGATAATGTGCCTCGTTAAAACCTTACTAGAAAAAATTCAGTGAAAAAAAATCTAATGAAGGAAAAAAAGTATGCATCTCTAACAATACGCATATAGGCTGCATCATTAAAAATCTTACAAAAAAAATTTAGTGGAACAAAACCTCATAAGGAAAAAAGCGTACAACATGTATTAATTCCTGCTAATGAGAACATTCTTGAACCTTTGCATCCCGATCTTGTACACGATCTTCTTGAAAGTTGTAATTGGAGGAGACTTGGTAAATAAATCAGTAACATAGTCACTTGAATGAATTTTTGTACGTTAATATCATCGTTCTTTTGTAGCTCGTGTGTATAGAAAAGTTTTGGCGAAATGCCCTTTGTTCTATCTCCTTGAGTCCTCCCTTAAGTTGTGTTGTGCATGCTG
Organism: Capsicum annuum; assembly: GCF_002878395.1. Classification (NCBI taxonomy): domain Eukaryota; kingdom Viridiplantae; phylum Streptophyta; class Magnoliopsida; order Solanales; family Solanaceae; genus Capsicum; species Capsicum annuum. The sequence continues at coordinate 190,274,585 of NC_061120.1, read as the reverse complement.
CATTATCCTCATATAAAATCATGGGTACTTTATCATATTTCAAACCATATTTTTCTCAAATGAGATGTATCATGGACCTCAACCATACACATTCTTAGCTAGCTTCATGATTAGCGATTATTTCAGCATAGTTCGATAAAGTGGCTAGATAGTCTGCTTTGTATATCTCCAAGATATGACAGTATCCCCACATGTGAACACATTGCATATTTGAAATCGAGATTTATGAGGGTTAAATAAATATTCAACATCAGCATAATCAACAAGATCGAGACTGCAATTTTTAGAATAAAATAAGTTCATGTGTTTAATCCCATTGTCTCCTTGTAGGAGTGGAACTATATCTTGCTAACAATTAATCAAAATGGCTATATCAAGCCTTGTAATATTTGCAAGATATATTTTGTCAAGTGACAATATTTAACATTTCATGTGTGACATCTTCAAGTGTGTGGAGAGCAAATCTAATAAGTTTTCACTTACCAAGATGCATCCTTTCATGTCACTTGATAAATGTTTCTTCGTCAGCATGCTTAAATAAACATAGAATTTAGATCCTTGTAATCTTTCACAATATTGCACCAATATTGTATCAAAGATATCGATGATATATCATTTCGTATCGGTTAACAGTATGACATAATATTTTGAGATCTTATCACTTCATTATTTTCAGGTACCTGAACCTCTTATAAGGTTTTATAAAGTGTTATGCCGTAGACTCTTCAAGAGCAAATTGTCTTCTTATTATATTGTTTGCTCCTTATTCTTTTCAAGGCTTATTTCATTTGGCACCAATTAGTCTACCACACTTCACGCATGTATAGACTTTATCCTATAGGGATACAAAATAGGATCACTTGCAGCTTAATATGAAATGCTTTCGGTATTTGACTTGAATTATCTTTTGAATGAGGATCTGATGATAATTCCTAACATATTTCATAGCTGCTTATAATCTCCCCTTTATGTTAGAAAAACCAACATGCGTCCTCCATCTTTTTTGAGAAATCCATCTTTGTGCATCATGATATATTCATTAATCGTATATCACATATCAAAATTATTAGATGAACAACTTCCTGACTTAGAACCAATTTTAATAGGAAATTAATCATAATTTATTGATTTGATGTATATAAGTACTTTTGTATACAATATTTCAAACCAACATATGAAGCTTTTGTTCTCATTAGCAATGATTCATCTATTTATCAAACACATTTTATGTCAAATCAACAATATCAAGATGAATTGTTTTGATTACACAATCTGAAAATTATGCTCTTAACTTAATTTATATTAAGCAAGCAACTTTATGAATGTCAAACTGCAGGTTGACAATAAACTTACATGTGATCATCACATGACAGGTGAACAGACCTTTATTCACCGTTTATACTTTTCAAATTTTAAGGAATCCAATCCCAATATTAGTTGGTCCAACTAACTTATCATGAGAACAAGTAGCATTCAAAGTTCATAAAGAATTTTTTAATTCTTTAATATATGTTTAATACTTAATATGCATATCTTTGGGATATCGTAATCGTTCATCTCAACTTATGAACTTTTATACTAGTAAACTTCAAGTTTACCATGACATGTGTGCATTTTACTTTAGTAAATTTGAAATTTACTATTACATGAATAAATTTCAAATTTACTATTTTAGAAGTAGATTTCAAAATAACTCTTCTGTATTATTCAGCCTCTTTCAGAGGTGAGATGAGTTGTAATACCATTACAATCAAGTGCACGTTTGCATTAATAAGTTTCTCATTCTCCGGAAATGAAATATAATTGTGTCTTAAGTCTACCAAATTTTAATAGATTATAATCTCTTTCATGATACTGCTACTTCAAGAGCAAATCGAGACATACATCTAGTGTTGAGAATTTTTCTCTAACATATCTTATAGCCATAATAAGCATGTGAAAGTATTCACTTTTGATGATTATTATCATATTATCCCTCCACGCTCATATCCGTGCATTCAATCACTTGTCTTCTTTTAAATATATTATCCACTGCTACCACATTCCTTTCAAGAATGGAGCCAGTTGTCAACTTTCAGATTCATCATATATTGCTACTATATTCACTTTATGAAATAGAGCATATCAATGGGATATGTTTCATGACTTTTGACCAAATACCCATTATTTTGCCTTAGTCATCACAATATCATCAATATGACATATTGAGATTCAAACTCAATATCTTATTTATATAAAAGGGTGCCTTAGGAAAAAACTCGATGGGACTTGAACCAAATCTTATCATCATGGTGCATTAGAACTTCTAACCCAATGTCTTACTCTTTTAGTGCGATAAGATTTGAATCCACCCTCTTACCCTCAACCAATAACATAATAAACCAAAAAAATATTCAAAAGCTAGTCAGTAAAAAAAGTTCACAATCTATGTTTTACAAAAAGAAGGAATATATCAAAATATTCTGAAACCAAGATCGATCATTCTAACTTGATAAATCAAGATGGTAACATAATTTTTTAGCAAAACGTGCATTTAGGAAGAAATTCTCCATAATAGCATTCTTGTCAATTATAACTTCTCCTATATTATATATAATTTCATTTTTAGAAGTGAACAAATTATAAGAATGAACATTGATATTTGTGAAAAAGAAATATAAATTGCTACATGAAGTTATGTTGCATAGTTGCATACAATTACTTCAATATAGGCTAAATTACAAACAGTTTCTAATTCATGCTATAATTAATTAGTTGTAGTCTGACCAATGATCATAGTCACAAAAATTTGGCAATACAACTAATTCATAGTTTTAATAAGACAAGAGTTATATTGGAACGTATTACCTGATTCACTAGCGAAAGATTATTTCTCCAAGGTTAAAACTCGTGCTGATAACGTGTTATAAAACATAAAGTAAAAAAAAATGAATAGTAGGGAGAGAAGAGAGAGTAATTATTTATTTAAATTCTTTTGGGATACTTGAGTATAATTTACAATGAATAAAATTCCTCTATTTATAGAGGAAATTATTTCTAGTTTCTCTCTAAAAATACATATTTCAATCATGATAGATATCAACTAGATCTTGATAGATCTTATCTATATTTTTAATAGACATCCACTATGATGTAAATACATTTATAACAATTATTTTTGTTTTAAATGATCATAAAGTAGAATTTTTAATTTTTTTCTTTTTATACTGTAATTTTTTTTCTTCTTTCTTCTTCAAAGAATTGATGTCATCATTTTTTCATCTACGTCAACTCCGCCCCCCCCCCCCCACCTCTCACCTCCCCTCACCCAATCCCAATCCAACCCACTTTGATTTCATTAAATTATTCACATTTTTGCCCATTATTTTTATTATTGTTGCTTTAACTATAGTTTTAAAATTTTATCTATTTTTTTTTTACATTTTAAGCAACTGTATAAAACCCATTAAATTTAATATGATTGAAAATCATCTTGTAACTTTTTTATACGAGATTCAACTCAATTTTTTGTCAAATTTTTAATTTTTAATTTTGCTATAGTTATACCAAAAAAAAAAATAAAATTAATTAATGATATCTCAACTTGTTGAACTAGCTCTGTCACACCCCTTTTTTACCAAAAAAATTATATTGAATTTGAAAAGGATTTTTTATTATTAAAGTGATAAAATAAAGATAACTTGTTTCGAAAAGGATTATTTTTCATTTAAACTCAGAGTCGCCACTTGACATAAATCTGGTGTTCCAAGCCACCTTTGGAAAATCTTTTTTTAAAACGATTTGACTCTTTAAACTGTTTTGCGAACAGAGACTAGATTAAGAAATTCTGTTGATCGAGGGAAAGATATTAGGCACCCCACCCCTCGATACCGTGGTTCGATCATAGTCGCTTCGTGGAGTATATCGGCTAATTTAACACTATGAAGTGTATAAACCACAAAAACACATAGCACAAACAAACCAAACAAACAAAAATCCAAAAAAAGTTAATGTCCAGTCTAATTATTAAAAACCAAAATAATAAAAAAAATACGAAAATATAAACCTACTTTATTCTAGACTAATCCTAAACTACGCTCTAATGCTTTACCCGATGCCTCGAGCCATGATCACGAACCTCCTTTGCGTACATGATATTTCGTGACATTCCATGGTGAATAAGTACAATGTGACCTCGGGGCATTCCCCATCGAATGAATACATTTGATGAAATGTGATAAAATAAAACAATCTCAAACACAAAATCCAATCATGCCACAATCGTCCATTTCTACAATTTGCTTATCTAAACCTAGTATTTACCTACCCATTTATCGATCTAAAACATGATACTATCAATTTCAACAATATCCATCAATAAAACAAAATAAACAACATCCACCTTATCAATCTTCAATTCCTACCCCAATTTTATGCTCAAATTATCGATTTCAAAGCTCAAATGATATATCGTTTCATCACGTCATACATAATCAATGAAACTAACAAAGAAATTGACACCAATCAACTATCCACCATCAACAAAGATCAAACAACACACAAACGTTCAATTCATAACACCAAATATCAAAAACAAGAAAATCAAAAGAGTAAAGATTAGAAATGGACCTCGATTTGGATCTTTTAAAAAGTGTTGCTCAATGAAAAGAAATAATCCACTTCCGATAACCTCAACTCGAACCTCGACAACGACCCATAAAAATTAATTTAGCATTGAGAATTTGAAATTCAAACATATTTCGACCCAAAACCCAAAAATACAAAAAAGACTAAAAAAACCAGTGTAGATGGAGCTCCGGTGAGCTCGAATAGGCAAAAACCGATGGAATGGATTGGATTCCGACAAACTTAAACTTTTCTGGTGGAATTTCGACTGAAAACTCAAGAAAACAAGAAGATTTTTGTGGTATTTATGAGTTGGGTGATGATTATTGCTTCGCCAGAGTTCTAGCGAGCTCGACAATGACAAAATAACGGAAGAGAAAAGGCGGCAGCAATATTTCCGGCGAGAACTCTAATAAGTAACTTCGTCGATATGCGTATGTGTGTGGTTGATGCCTGTGTATTCTTATTTTTTTTGTAGGTGTTTTCCCGGTGTGACCAGTGTATGTATATGCGTTCAAAGATGGTGTGTGTATATAGTGATGATGGGTGTGGTGTAAATCTCAGTGTGTGTATGGAGAATGGATGTTGTATGTAAAGTTTTTCTCTGTGTAGTCCTTTTCAATGAGTGAAGAATTGTGTATATAAAATGGAGGATGATGATGTCTATATGTATAAAAAATGGAATAAAGCCCTCGTTATTCTGTGTGTGCTTTGTATATAATTTTGTTTTGTCTTTTTATGAGTTTGTTGAGGAAGTGGGGACCACGTGAGTAGGGAATGCGGGGTAGGTTATGGGGTGGTGTTGTGTCAAATTTTGATAGGGAGGGGTTGTTAGTTTGTTCAAATTGGGATTATGTGGGAATTTAGGGATAAAATTTATTTAGAGTTGGTTATTATTTTGTCATTTTGTGGAAAAATTAGGGAATGGGGTTGGAGTGCGTGGTAAGACGGAGTAAATGGTAAAAATAATTTTTAAAGAAACAAAATTATGTGTTTACATTATGCCCCTTTTCGGGTGTAATCACAAAGTGTTTTCAGACAAAAAAAGTAGACAACGAGACAAAATTTTATCTCGACTATTATTCAAAATAAGGAAACAAAATAAAGGAGGGCAACCGAGTTTTGATTTTGGACATTCTACCTGTCTCAAGTTATGTGAGAGTCAAGTCACATGTATATCAAAGGATTGGAAGGAGAAGGATTACCAAGTTGGAGATTCGAGTGAGGTCCCGCCGAGGTCCCGATCCGCGGCTCTATCATTACATCAAAAATGAAAATTACAAGTTAAAAGATAACAAAAATTATAAAAGTCCTATCTATGCAACTTATTTTGGACTCATGACTTGAGTTTCTGATGCTTTCAAAATTGACAAAAGATCTAATCTTCTTTGGGTTGAACTTGAGCATAGATTCTTTCTCCATACGAAATTTGATGTTGGGGATGAACTCACAAATTGGCCATGTTCTATCGGTGGTGCTTCTGAACCTTGATCCTGAATTTGAAAATCTTTATCCTATTCTTCAGGCGGGCTCCTGACTTACAATTTCTTTACCTTGTTGCTTGACTTTAAATTTTATCATCCTGTTCTCCAGGCGGGCTCCTGACTTGCTATTTTTTTATCTTTGGATTTTTAATTTCATCACCTTGTTCTTTGGACGGGCTCCCAACTTGTAATTTCCTTACTTTATTGACTTTCAATTGCTTCTTTTTTTTGCTTGACTTTCAATCTCTTAACCTTGCTGCTTGACTTTAAATTTCATCACCCTATTCTTTAGGAGGGTTTCTGACTTGCAATTTCCTCGCTCTGTTCTCCGGGTGAGCTTTCAATTTTCAATTTTATCACCCTATTCTTTGGGCGGGCTCCCGACTTGCAATTTCCTTACTTCGTTCTCTGGGCGAGCTCTCGACTTGCTATGTTATCACCCTATTCTTTGGGCGGGATCCTGACTTGCAATTTCTTCACTTTGTTCTCCGGACTAGTTCCCAATTTTTAATTTCATAACCCTATTCTTCGGGCGGGCTCCCGAGTTGTAATTTCCTCACTCTGTTCTCCGGGAAAGCTCTCGACTTTCAATTTTATCACCCTATTCTTCAAACGGGATCTCGAGTTGCAATTTCTTTACTTTGTTCTTTGGGCGGGCTCTCGACTTGTAATTTCCTCACTGTGTCTTTCAGGCGGGCTCCCGAGTTGCAATTTAATCACCTCGTCTTTCAGGAGGGCTCCTGACTTGAAATTTTATCACCCTGTTCTCCAGGCGAGCTCCTGACTTTTAATTTTATCACCTTGTTCTCCAGGCGGGCCCCTGACTTTTAATTTTATCACCCTGTACTTCAGGCGGACTCCTGAGTTATAATTTCATCACCTTATTCTTCAGGCAGACTCCTAACTTGCAATTTCATCACTCTATTCTCCAGGTGGGCTCCTGACTTTTTATTTCATCACTATGTTCTCCGGAAGGCTCCTGACTTTCAATTTCATCAGCCTGTTCTCCAGGTGGGCTCCTGAGTTGTAATATCATCACCCTGTTCTTCAGGCAGACTCTTGACTTTCAATTTCATCACCCTGTTCTCCAGGCTGGCTCCTGACTTTCAATTTATCACCCTGCTCTCCAGGCGGGCTCCTGAGTTACAATTCCATTACTCTGTTCTTCAGGTGGGCTCCTGACTTGCAATTTCATCACCCTGTTCTTCAGGTGGGCTCCTGACTTACAATTTCATCACCTTGTTCTTCAGGCGAGCTCTTGACTTGCAATTTTATTACCCTTTTCTCTAAGCGAACTCCTGACTTACAATTTCATCACCCTGTTCTTCAAGTGGGCTTCTGACTTGCAATTTCATCACCCTGTTCTCCAGGCGGGCTCCTGACTTGTAATTTCATCATCCTGTTCTCCATGCGGGCTCCTGACTTGCAATTTCATCATCCTATTCTCCAGGCGGGCTCCTGACTTGCAGTTTCATCACCCTATTATCTAAGAGGTCTCCTGACTTGCAATTTTATCATCCTGTTCTTCAGGTGGGCTCCTTTCTTGTAATTTCATTACTCTATTCTCCAAGAGGGCTCTTAACTTATAATTTCATCAACCTGTTCTCCAGGCGAGCTCCTGACTTGCAATTTTATCACCCTGTCTTCAGGCGGGCTCCTGACTTGCAATTTCATTACCCTGTTCTCCAGGCGGGCTCTTGACTTGCAATTTCATCTCCCTGTTCTTCAGGAAAGCTCCTGACTTGCAATTTCATCACTCTACTCCAGGTGGGATCTTGACTTGCAATTTTATAATCCTGTTCTCCAGGTGGGCTCCTGACTTTCAATTTCTTTACCCTATTCTTCAAATAGACTCCTGACTTGCAATTTCATCACCCTATTCTCCAAGTGAGCTCTTGACTTGCAATTTCATCATCCTGTTCTGCAGGATGGCTCCTGACTTGGAATTTCATCACCCTATTCTCCAAGCGGGCTCCTGACTTGTAATTTCATCACCCTGTTCTCCAGGCGGGCTCCTGACTTGTAATTTCATCACCCTGTTCTTTAGGCGGGCTTTTGACTTACAATTTTATCACCCTGTTCTCCAAGCGGGCTTTTGACTTGCAATTTCATCACCCTGTTCTTCAGGCGGGCTTCTGACTTACAATTTCATCACCCTGTTTTTTAGGCGGGATCTTGACTTGAAATTTCATCATCCAGTACTCCAGGTGGGCTCCTAACTTTCAATTTCATCACCCTGTTCTTCAGGTGGGCTCCTAACTTTTAATTTCATCACCCTGTTCTCCAGGCGGGATCTTGACATCAAAATCAAAACTAGAGCAATAGTTATCCCATACAAAGATTATGATAAAGAAAGATTTCATTTTCCAGAAAAATAAAGTTTCATTTTGCTAGGAGGGTCCTAAAGTGAAGTTCCTAATAACAGGAATTAAATTTTCTTTTTACCCTAGTTTATCATCAAAAGCTTTTGCAGGTGTCAAACCCAATTGCAACTAATTGCAACAATGCATAATGCAAAGATAAATTATGATTCTGATCAATAAATGTATCTTTTGAGGTTAAAGTTGAATGACTGAGACCAACAAGTCCCTCTCTTAAGAGTGAAAGTCAAAGATTCTTACAAAAAGTGTATCTTTTAGAATTAAAGGATCATATTAGGATGTGCACCTTCTATCCATGAGTCATGAAAGACCCAAAATTAGAGAATGTGCCTCTTAGGGGTATAAGATGATGAGTTTTATCATGATTGTGATTTCCAAACCTGTACAATAACACTGCTCTTGCATTTACAGAAACGAGGAATTTCACCTCTGGATATTTGCGCTTTGACGCCTTTGATTAGAATGTAGCAACTGTTCCTATTTCGTACAAAGAAAACTTGTGAGTTTAAAACAGAGTGGTTGGCTTGTGACTTTGGGTTTTGGGCAATTTCTCTTGTACTTGTCCCGTTAACCTTGCCTCCAACCATTAGCATATGTCATTGACTTGTTGCATCATTGATCCAAACTCAGATTATTAAGAGTGATACTGAAATTAATACGGTAGCTCTGCTTTTCCATACTTCTCAGATAAACCCTTTGAACCTTGGTATTTCCACGAGTTTCCAGACTTGTCTGTAGACGAAACTTTCTGTAGCTCACAATTATGTCTCTTTCATGTGCTGACCTTTTTATCTTGCTTTGTGCAATTGCAGAAGTTGGTAGCCAATTTAGAAATCTTTTCTCACTTGTTTTGACATGGACTTGACTCAAAGACAAGAGAAAAATGACAATAATTTTTTTATTTGGATAACTGACTCAAGAAAATAAAATAAAAATAAAAGAAGAAAGAAAAGACAATGAATGTCCCCATTTGAAATAAAGAAATGAAAAATTTATCTAAAAATGACAATCAACTCTAATGATTATGTCATGCATTTTGGATTAAGCTGCCTGATCTTTCAATCCAAACTTTCTATCAATTGTTCTTGAGTTAATGGACTTGAAACTGAGTTACTTTCTTGGGCCAATTGCATTTGGAGACCTCATTCGGCTAGTGGCGCCTTGAGGGATTTTTGCCAACAAGTCTCTCTTATTTTTTTTTCTTAGCTCACCATTGTCTTATGTTGTCCGTGAGAGTTTTTCACCAATGAGACTCCTTTATTTTCATTTCTCTTAACTCACAATCGTCTTATAGTGCCCGTGAGAGTTTTCACCGATAATACTCTCTCATTTTATTTATCACTCAACTTACATCATCTTATGGTGTCCGTGAGGTTTTTCACCAATTAGACTCTCATTTTTATTTTTCTCTAGATTCCTTATACTGAGGAAGACGAGCAGTTCCCAAAATGTGTCGTCATATCCATTGCATGCTTAGCCTTAACATTCTCAAAGATTAATCTGAAGGTCTTTCTTTGGTTGTAACTTGTCTTTTGGATATGGTTAGAAACAAAGGATGGAATGAGGCCCAAATGATACTTGAAGTGGGGTAGGACTTACAGCTTTTGGAGTCGACTCAAACAATGAGGATTAACTCATGCCCAGTTTCTTTTGGCTGGGTGACACTAAATTGTTTATTTGGTTGGACCGAGCCCCGAGTAAGGCAGCCTATGTATCTCACTCCCGAGAGAGGAGAATCAGGTCACACGTAGTTCCGGCAACTTGGTCTTTGTTTGTTTTTGATTTCTTTTTTTCCCTCTTTTTTTTCTTTTATTGACTCTTTTCTCTTTGAGATTTTTTTTTCTAACTCTATTTTTCTTGACACTCTTATTTTTTCTTTCTTTTTGGACACATTTTTTCTCTCTTTTTGTTTTGAATTTTTTGCTCAACATTTTTTGGAAACTTTTGACTTTATCTTGATTCTGAAAGAAGGGTATGAAAGAAAATAATACTAAAGCTTAAGTGGGGTAAACAAAGGATGACACGATGTTTGAATAGTAGAATGAAATGCCTTCGTCATATTAATCCTTAAAAATGCAAGTACATAACATGCAATATGAAAGTGGGAGATCCAGATCATGTATGACATTTTTTACAGCACTAACTTTAACTAGACTGTGGGTCACTACTTCTTCTTCACTTGTCAAAAATACAATTCCACTTTTGTTGTACATCCCTTACATCGAATGACTCATGCTCTCGTGGAGATAATTATCTTCCCATTTCTCTTGATATAGGGATCACGCGTCCACTATTTGACTTAATTGAGATATGCTTATCAATTGATGACCAAGTTATTCATGCGATTCTCAAAATAATTTCCTTAATTTTGAAATAAGACTTTAATGTGGTCACCAAATGTCTCAACACTCTACTAATTTCTCAGATGCCTTTTTCTAACTTTAACCCTTTGATTCAATGCTTCATGATTAAACTGGATTTTAAGATCTGACTAAAAATTTTGTAGGCATGTCATAACACTAGAATTAACCTAAAATGTATTATGTAAAGAATACAAACAAACAAATTGAAATAAGACAAAACAACAAGGACACCACATTTCATTAAAAGAAAAGATAAAAGGGTTTAAAAAAATGTCAAAGAAACAAAACAAGATAGATTCCGAGCTACAACCCTGAAATAATTCGAAAAACAGAAAGAAAAACAAACAAACTATCAAAACCCCTTCTAAGTAAGGAGAGGGGTGTCTTTCCAATTGCTGGAGAGGGGTGTCTTCCCAATTGCTGAGTTTGACATCTTATCCACTGGTTTGCATGACAACATGACTAGAGTTTCCACCACTGTCCAACATATTTCCTTCTATAGATAAGTTCTGGATCCCCATGCTTAACTCATTGCTTCCCACGTATTATGCATTATCATGTGTTGTTGAAGGATTTCGTGTGACACTCGTAGTGCCAATATTTTATGCTACAATCAATTTTTCTTGAATCATCCTTTCTATTTCTCTTTTCAAAGCATGACAATCCTCAATACCGCGACTCTGAATATCAGAATGATATGCACATCGTACATGAGGATCAAAATTTCTTGAATGTGGGTCAGAAGTATACCCAAGAAGAGGAGTGATCATGCCCTATTGTACTAATCTCTGGAACATATCGACATATGATTCTCCAATTGACGTGAAACTATCCCTAGGTATCCGCCTCTTCTCATTGTTTGACTTGGATCAAACATTGGACCTAGAAGGGCTTTGATATATTTGTGGAGTTGGAGGGTGACTCTGAGGCATTAGTGTGCACTATTGTAAGTAAGAAAGAGGTTGAACATATGGTTGTGTGCTATATACTGGATATAGAGGTGGGGAAATGAAGTATAATGAAATTTGAGAGTGATTATGTAAAGTTGAGGTATATACTTGGGCTTGAGATTGAGGGTAACGACGACGTGGTCTTCTTCGACGTGCTCGTTGTCCTACTATAATAGCAGCTGCATCTTTTTCATTCTTCTTCCCTCCAGTTTCCATTACTTGATTGCAATATTGCCCCAAATGTTTCACGAATTACTCATGTCCATCTTGCTCTTCAAATTTTGAGATCTCAAGGCTTGGAGGAAGGTTAACACTTAAAGACATGCCTAATTTTTATATGAAACATCTTCTTTACCTGCCATTCCTAGGGAACTTTTCATAGCATTTTCTGCACTCTTAATTTTTCCAACCATTTTCTCTGGCTCTTCAGGCATGCTAGACTTCTTGTTAAGAAATTTTGGTGGTCCAATTAACTTAAAAGTAGTCTCAGGAGTATAATAATGATAACCAAGAGTATTGAACATGGGTACACTAGCAGCATGAGGAAGCACAATCGTTGGGCGGCTAGCCAATGTGGATGTCTCAGCAGAGGATTGAACAACAAAATCACAGTCGACGTGTGGTGTTATGAATGTAGTAGGCTTATGCCGAGAAGCTAGAGAAAGAGTGGTGGAAGTATTGGAATGCTTTTGGCTTGGAATGAATTCTGAGTCATGTTGCAGTGCATCAACAACAATAGAAAACTGACTTTGCAATTTTGGTAGAAAACTTGAGGTATTTGTCGGATCAATAGCGGTAAATGGAGGAGGGGGCAACCCACTAGCCCAAGCTCGGTACATTTCCTTCATTTGTTGCCTTAGTCTCCTAATCTCTTGCTTTAAACTCTCATTTTCCTGACTCTTTGTTTGATCCATGATGTCACTCTCTATATCCTTATTGAACACAACTAACCTTTTCTTGGATTTGGTGTGACGTGGAAGAACAACTAGAATACCATAAATCAACCACTTTAAACTAACTGAATAAGAAATAACAAACCTGTTAGAGTTCAACGCTTTTTCAAAACCTTTTTCTTTTTTTTTCAAAGGATCACCGAACCCAAGAATGGCGTCTCACTTCTATGAGAGGAGAATCAGGTGTGCATAATTCGTGAAGTTTGGCCACAAAACGATCGAGCAACTCTCTTTCTTTTTATTTTTCTTGAAACTTTAAGAAGAAAATAAAATAACAAATTGTTAAAAGAATTGACGAAAATCTTTTTGAATTTTTCAGCTTTAAAACTCCATATACAAAATGAAACTTATGACTACCATAGAAAATCTTTTTGGATTTTCGATTTTGAATTTCATATGAAAATGAAACTTGAAACTATTAAAGGATTTTTTTAGTTTTCTTTTAAAGATGTATATGACACTTACTCTAAATGAAGAGTAAAGAAAATCTTTTTAAGAATTTTTAAATAAGATCACCGAACCCTAGAAGGGCTGCTTACGTATCTTACTCCCGAGAGAGGAAAATCAGGTATGTGTAGTTCGTCATAGTTGGACAATTAAGGATTACATAACAAACTAAACCATGACCTGAGAGACACGACCAAAGAAAGATGATGAATAACGTCAGTAAAATCTTTTTTGAGTTTTTAATTTGACACTTCACCTAAAACTGACACCAATAACTATAACAGGAAAAAACGTTTTGGTATTTTTGTTATATGCAATGTACAAAACTTCTATCATCTTTTGAATTTTCTTTTATAAAAAGCTTCTATTAAGATTTTTTAAATTTTTTTTTGAATTGTGAATGTATGTTAAGGAACAAAAGAAAAATCTTTTTGGATGTTTTGTTATTGACAAATGAGTGCAAGGGGTAAATTTTTTTGAATATTTGAATTATGGAAAAACAAAAGCCATAAAAAACTCTAAAAGACTGCGAAACTCTTTTTTTTTTACTCACTTTTATTTTTTTTCCTTTTTTTTTCAAACTTTTTCTTGCCTACACACTTTCTTTAATTCTAGCACATGCTTATCCCAAATCAGTCCGTCAAATGATCCCGCTACCCTCAAAGATGCAACATTTAGCATGTAGGGATGCTTTAGAGGTGAGTCTCCTTCAAAAGACCATGTAGGTCCCGCTAGGTCTCAATATGATGTAGATAAGCATGACCTAAAGGCTGGCATACGCTGGGTTCCACTAACAAGGCTGTTCGGGAGAGCGTATGGTCGATAATGGCTGTGAGAGCTTTCCACCCACTCCATACACCTAACGGCTCTCCCTCCTAAAATAAGAGTGATTCAACTAGAGGTCATATACACACGTGTACTACAAAACTTGTGTGAAAGAATTGACTTGGGTTATGCAAATGATGCCAGATATAAAGCGGTAACACATATGAGAAAACTGTAAACACGTAACAAGTAGGCACTCAACAATGATAAAACAAATACAAACAATAACACAAACAACTTATATACACCCATAATGTCAAACGAAGCCGATATAACTCAAAAAATAAGCTTGAATTCTGAAAAGATCCCCAGCAGAATTGCCAGAGTTGTCACACCCTCTTTTTACTAAAAAAGATTATTGAGTTTGAAAAGGATTTTTAATTATTAAAGTGACAAAATAAAAATAACTTGTTTCGAATAGGATTATTTTTATTTAAACTAGGCGCCACTACTTGGTATAAATCTGGTGTGTCAAGCCACCTTTAGAAAATCTTTTTTCAAAATGATTAGACTCTTTAAGCTAGTTTGCGAACAGAGATTTCAATTAAAGAATTTTGTTGATCGAGGGAAAGATGTTAGGCACCCCTCGATCCCGTGGTTCGACCACGGTTGCTTCGTGGAGTATATCGGCTGATTTAACACTATAAAGTGTATAAAACACAAAAACACATAACACAAACAAACCAAACAAATAAAAATCCAAAAAAAATTAATGTCCAGTCCAATTATTACAAATTGAAATAATAAAAAAAAATACAAAAATGTAAACCTACTTTATTCTACACTAATCCTAAACTACGCTTCAATGCTTTACCTGATTCCTCAAACCTTTATCACGAACCTCCTTTGCGTACATGATACTTCAGAGCATTTTCCAATGAATAAGTACAATGTGACCTCGGGGTATTCCCCGACGAATGAATACATTTGATGAAATGTGATAAAATGAAATAATCTCAAACACAAAATCCAATCATTCCAAAATCGTCCATTTCAATAATTTGCCTACCCAAACCTAGTATTTTCCTACCCATTTATCGATCTAAAACATGATACTATCAATTTCAACAATATCCATCAATGAACCAAAACAAACAACATTCACCTTATCAATCTTCAATTCCCACCCTTAATTGTATGCTCAAATTATCGATTTCAAATCTCAAATGATATATCATTTCATCACGCCATACATAATCAACGGAACTAAAAAAGAAATCGACACCAATCAACTATCTACCATCAACAAAGATCAAACAGCACACAAACGTTCAATTCATAACACTGAATATAAAAATAAGAAAATCAAAAGAGTGAAGATTAGAAATGGACCTCGATTTGGAGCTTTTGAAAAGTGTTAGTCGATAAAAATAAAGAATCTGGTTCTGATAACCTCAACAACAAATCCATAAAAATATAATCAGCGTCGAAAATTCGCAATCCAAACATATTTCAACCCAAAACCCAAAAATATAAAAAAAACTAAAAAAACTGTGTAGATGTAGCTCCGTTTAGCTCGAACGGGCAAGAACCTATGGAATGGATCAGATTCCGGTGAACTTAACCATTTCTGGTGGAATTTCAACTAAAAAATCAAGGATACAAGAAGATTTTTGTGGTATTTATGAGCTGGGTAATGATTAGTGCTTCACCGGAGCTCCGACGAGCTCAACAACGATAAAATAACAGAAGATAAAAGGCGGCAACAATGTTTTCGACGAGAACTCTAATATATAACTTCACCGGTGTGCGTGTGCTTGATACCTGTGTATTCTAAGTTTTTTGGTGGGTGTTTTTTCGGTGTGACCAGTGTATGTATATGCGTTCAAAGATGGTGAGTGTATATAGTGATGGTTTGTGTGGTGTAAATCTCAGTGTGTGTATGGAGAATGGCTGCTGTGTGTAAAGTTTTTCTCTTGTAGTCCTTTTCAGTGAGTGAAGAATTGTGTACATAAAATGGAGGATGTTGATGTTTATATGTATAAAAAATGGACGAAAGCCCCCGTTATTCTGTGTGTGCTGTGTATATAATTTTGTTTTGTCTTTTTGTGAGTTTGTTAAGGAGGTGGGTACCATGTTGGTAGGGTAGGGGGAGTGGGGTATATGGGGTAGGGTGTGGGGTGTCAAATGTTAATTGGGAGGGGTTGTTAGTTTGTTCAAATTGGGATTATGTGGGAATTTAGGAATAAAATTTATTTAGAGTTGGTTATTATTTTGTCATTTTATGAAAAAATATGGAATGGGGTTGGGGTGCGTGGTAAGACGGAGTAAATGGTAAAAATAATTTTTTGAGGGACAAAATTACGTGTCTACAAGCTCAAAAATAAAAACATGTTATATGAAAAAAAAGACCTTCTCCTATATAAGAAGTGGGAGTGGAGCTGCTCAAGCAGACTCCACTCCGTCGTCACGTGGGCTTGCCGTCATTTCACCTGCTTGCTTCGTGATTTTACTATGTCACCCTATTTAATTATTATACATCATTTAAGAATTAGAAAAATTAAAAATATTTAATTAAAAAAATAAAATAGACATTTATAACATGTCTGCTTCAGGTGCTTCAACTGCTTCAATCGTAATTTTACTATATCACTCATAATTAATTATTATAAGTCATCTAAGTATTAAAAAATTAATAATATTTAATGTTAAATTAACTTTACGTCGAAAGTACTTTATAGTAATTTTGCTATACAACCTCTAATTCATTATTATAAGTCATTTAAGACATGTCTGCTTTGCTGTTTCAATCATGAATTTATTATATGATCGCTAATTAATTATTATGACCATCTAAGCATTGTGTTACTTAAGTTGGAATACAGGAAAAAAATATTATAAATCACAATAATTAAATTATTTTAAAAAATATAATAGACTATCAAAGCCACAAAAGTTTGGACAAGAAGAGTAACTTATGTTATTTGAAAATTATATAAAGAGTATTATAAATTATAATACTTAACAACTTAAAATATCTAAAAAATAATTAATCTGTTATATATTTAAAAAAAATACATAAAAAATATTTTAATCACAATAATTAACAACTTTAAAAATTTAAAAGATATAAAATATTTGGTTGACTCTCGAAATTATATCAGTTACATTTAAATTAAAATAGAAAAAAGAATTATAAATCTCAATAATTAAAACTTAAATTATTTTTAAAATATAATTGACTATCAATGCCTTAAAAATTTGGACAAGGAGAGTAACATGGGGGTTTGGGCCACAGGTGACAAAAGAGTTTTAAAATGAGGTGTAAGTGACACAAGTCTTAATAATTGAGTATGGGTGACAATTACTTCATTATGGTTTAAGAAAGTTTGGAAAATTTCAAAATAACCCTTAAGTTTTTAAATTTACACTTTGTTAGTTAATATATAACGGGGAACGAAGGGAAAAAATGTCTGTTTCTCTCTTCTCATCCATTGTTATTTTCTCTCTCTTCGCGACATTTGTTGTTCATTGTTGCTGCTGCTTTATTCATCATCTTTTGATTCATTATTATCTTATACTTCATTATCAACTTCATATTCTTCTTGTTGACCATTGTTGTTGTTGTTGTTGTTACCCCAACTATTGCTCTTTGACCAAATTCTTATGTCAAATTTTGTTTTGTAAATCACTTTCAACTTTGGAATTTACTTGAGAGGAGACTTTGGTAAGCCAGATTATGCTTTTTAGTTGAATCTGGGTAACTGCTAGTGTGTTGTTTTTTTCAACAATAGTTTGCACGCGAACATGAATGCAATACAAGTGCAATCTGTTTAAACAGATCCATTATCTACGGCACCAGATAAATGTTTTGTTGTAATAGTAGACTCATGTTGGATTCATGTTTAAGAGTTCTAGGTTCCCGTAATATGATTATGAATCGAATAGATGGGTATTCTGTTGCACCAGATTAGTAATCTATTTCAACAGATAAATAATCTGTTTCATCAGATTACTAATATGTTTCGAACAACAAAATACAGCTCCTGTCACACACAAAACCTAACAGATAACTCATATGTTCTTGCTATTGATACTGGAATCAAATTATTCCTTAATTGTAGACATGACATTCGTTAAGAAATAGAAATAGACAACACAAAAATTAAATAAGAAATAAAAAGTTAAGTGCAGCAAACATAATTTTTTATAAAACAAACAAAAAAAATACATAGATAACAGAAAAAAGCTTAATTATTATTATCATCATTATTAACATCATTATTATTTGTATGGTCAGCCGACCAATCTTCAAAGGGCAGCAGCAGCGCCCTCCACAGCCTGCGGAGCTCCCACAGCATCCTTACTCTGACGGCGGCCAACTCTCAATGTAGGTCATGAACCTCCTTCTGCAGTTCCCTCATGGCGTATCGTAAAATAGCGACATCCCACACAGGATCAGTCATATCTAAAAAATGCATAAGTTGACAGAACACACACGTAAACACAAAAGTAAAGAAAAGAAAGAATTCGAATGTAATGTAATACAACGTATATTTACACAAAAATCAAGAAAAAAACTTACCAGAGACAGGAAAAAGCTATTAAGTCCTTGAAGAGAAGTAGTTGAAGGTGTAACGAGCGAGGAATAAATAGTGTGCAGTAGAACGAACGATTGAGTAAGGAGGGACCTATTTATAGAGGATTGAACTTGAATGAGTTAGGCAAAAAATCACAACAGTTTACCTCTATTTATTAATGACATTCTTGATTACTGTAAAAAGTTA